>NC_082695.1:5904837-6249783 GCF_949987515.2 Delphinus delphis
GTTGGTCCCCATTCTTATGGAATTTCCAATCAGGGCTGAGATGGGTGGTAGAGAAAATAGTTCATCAGGATAACTTCAGAGACTTATGAATACTATACAAATACAATAGGATAGAGAATAACCAGTATGGAGCTGCTGTTGATGGGGTGGTGAGGGGAGTCAAGGAAGCCCCTTGGGTGGTGGGTTTGAATGGTGAAAGGAGCTGGCCCCGAGTAGAGCCTGAGGAAGGGCATTCCTCACAGAGGACACTGAAGGTGTGAAGGCCCTGAGGCCACCACA
Organism: Delphinus delphis; assembly: GCF_949987515.2. NCBI lineage: Eukaryota > Metazoa > Chordata > Mammalia > Artiodactyla > Delphinidae > Delphinus > Delphinus delphis. The sequence continues at coordinate 5,905,117 of NC_082695.1, forward strand.
AACTTAAGGTGCTCTTTGTAAAGGGAAGAATGTAGAGAGAGACAACAGAGAGAAGACTGGGGGAAAATAAACAGAAAAAGGGAGACAAGATACAGGAGACGGAAGGGGGAAAGTGAAAGAGACCAGTTGTGAAGGACTGGAGGGAAAGGACAGAAAAATTCATGGAGGGTGTGGGGAAGAGAGCCACTGCCTACAAAGATGAATCGATGCATCGTGTGCACATGGGGGAAGGAAGGAGACGGGGTGCGTGCAAAGAAGGCCCACATCGCCTTCACTCCTGAATGATCCCTACTTGTCTCTGCCTGTGTGGACTTGGCATTTTTGCTGCCTTCGTGTGTGTTTAGTTCTTATTTCCCCAATTAGACTATGAACTTCACAAAGGCAGAGAGCATGCCTTGTAAATTGTTTTCCCTCTTTCTGCACAGCACTTACCACAATGCTCTGTATACTGTGGGCTCACTAACTATTGTTTGAACAAAGGGATGGATGGATGGAGTCTCAACCTAGACCGTGTCTCTCTGCAATTAGCCATGCTGTTTATATTTTGCAAAGGTTTGGATAAATATTTTGCTCACGCACATGTGCCCACGTGGAGCACAAGAATGAACGTGCACTCTAGCTTAACTTAAAGAACATCTCTGGGGCTTCCCTGGTGGCGCAGTTGTTGGGAGTCCGCCTGCCGATGCAGGGGACACGGGTTCGTGCCCCGGTCCGGGAAGATCCCACATGCCGCGGAGCGGCTGGGCCCGTGAGCCATGGCCGGTGAGCCTGCGCGTCCGGAGCCTGTGCTCCGCAACGGGAGAGGCCACAACAGTGAGAGGCCCGCGTACCGCAAAAAAAAAAAAAAAAAAAAGAACACCTCTGACACTTGAGATTAGCAAGTTGGCAAACTGATGCTAGGAGGTTTGGGAAGAGGTAAGGATTACCTGCTACATCAGGGTGAACATGGATGCCTGAGCCAGACACACCAGTGTTTAGCAGAGATGAACAAGAACAGGGAGGAGATATCGAAAAGAAGAGGGGAAAGGAGGTTAAGTGCGGCAAGATTGCTAACGCTCACTAGTTTTGAAGTTCCACTCTTCTTCCAGGGAACAAGGCTGTACTATATTCCTCAGGCTTCTGGGCAGTTAGGTGTGGCCACAGGATTGAGTTCCAGCTACTGGAATGTGGGTGGGATCCACGTGTGCTACTCCTAGGCCCAGTCTGTAGAACTTCTCCTGCATACCTCCTCCAGCCACTGGCTGAATTGAGAGGACTCCAAGGACCTAAAGGAGGGAGGAGCCACAGGACAGATGGAGCCTGGGTCCCTGAGTGACTGTATGGAGAAGAGCCTGCTGACTGACGGCTCTGCAGCCACTGAGATGTGGAGGTTGTTTGTTACAGCAGCTAACACTGCTTATCCTGACCCATTCAGAAGAGATGGGGAAGGTGAGAAGCAGGGCTTTTCCTTCACACGGAAGAATCCAGAAGAAGGAGCTCTCTACTCAGTGGTATCTAGAGGCCAGCTACAGAGACATCACCCAGGAGCATGAAACGCTTCTCCCTGTGACACCAGGGTAGTGGACAAGCCCAGGAAAGGAAGGACAGAAGGGCTTCATTTCCCACAGGTAACAGAACAGGGGCATCTGAAGTCAAGCCACTTGACATGGGGGCCACAAATTCCATATTTTATTTATTTATTTGCGGTATGCGGGCCTCCCACTGCCGTGGCCTCTCCCGTTGCGGAGCACAGGCTCCGGACGCGCAGGCTCAGCGGCCATGGCTCACGGGCCCAGCCGCTCCGTGGCATGTGGGATCTTCCCGGACCGGGGCACGAACCCGCATCCCCTGCATCGGCAGGCGGACTCTTGACCACTGTGCCACCAGGGAAGCCCAAATTCCATATTTTAAAAACAAGAGGAAAAAAAAGGTATGATAAACAAATAGGAAAAAAGAGGTTTGATTGGAACTTCATCCTGAAAAATAAATCTAAAATGATAAAAACTAAAAATAAGCCAAGTTCATTTTTATTTACCAAAGTGTGGTAACCGCTTTAATGCTTAGAGCAGACAAATGACCGAGGATGATTTTTTTCTTTTACTTTCTATGTTTTTCCCCCAAGAAAACTGTCTAAAAGCATGATTGACATCCTTCCCTTCACATTTGACCTTTTCACAGCCCTTGTGGTTCAGAGTTGATCTTTTTTTTTTTTTTTTAAGTTCAAGGGTTTAGTTCATTACAGCACTATTTACAATAGCCAGAACATGGAAGCAACCTAAATGTCATAGACAGAGGAATGGATAAAGAAGATGTGGCACATATATACAATGGAATATTACTCAGCCATAAAAAGAAACAAAATTGAGTTATTTGTAGTGAGGTGGATGGACCTACAGTCTGTCATACAGAGTGAAGTAAGTCAGAGAGAGAAAAACAAATACCGTATGCTAACACATATATATGGAATCTAAAAAAAAATGGTTCTAATGAACCTAGGGGCAGGACAGGAATAAAGACGCAGACGTAGAGAATGGACTTGACATGGGGAGCGGGAAGGGTGAGCTGGGACGAAGTGAGACAGTGGCATGGACATATATCCACTATCAAATGTAAAATAGATAGCTAGTGGGAAGCAGCCGCATAGCACAGGGAGATCAGCTCGGTGCTTTGTGACCACCTAGAGGGGTGGGATAGGGAGGGTGGGAGGGAGACGCAAGAGGGCAGAAAATGAGGATATATGTGTGTGTATAGCTGATTCACTTTGTTGTACAGCAGAAACTAACACAATATTGTAAAGCAATTATACTCCAATAAAGATGTTAAAAAAAAAGATGTGGTACATATATAGAATGGAATACTACTCAGTCATTAAAAAGAAGAAAATAATGCCATTTGCAGCAACATGGATGGACCTAGAGATGATCATACTGAGTGAAGTAAGTCAGACAGAGAAAGACAAATATCTTGATATCACTTATTTGTGGACTCTAAAAAAGTGGTACAAATGGACTTATTTACAAAACAGAAATAGAGTCACAGATGCAGAAAACAAACTTAAGGTTAGCAGGGGGGAAAGTGGGAGAGGGAGGGAGATTGGGACTGACATATACACACAGTACTATATATAAAACAGATAACTAATAAGGACCTACTGTAGAGCACAGGGAACTCGACTCAATACTCTGTGATGGTCTATATGGGAAAAGAATCTAAAAAAGAGTGGATATATGTATAACTGATTGACTTTGCTGTACAGCAGAAACCAACACAACCCTGTAAATCAACTGTACTCCAAGAAAAATGTATAAATAAATAAATAGCAAAAAAAGTTCAAGGGTTTAGTTGCCATTTCCAAGGGCTTATGTGAATCCTTTCAAATTCCAGTCACAGTCCTGCAGGCGCGATTTAGTATCGCTGGGTGAAGTTGGATCAGCCACTGTCCCTCAGGTGACTGAGGATACAAGATGCTCTATCACCAACTTCACCCAGCAGATGGTTCCAAAGTGTGTGTCTTTCTTTGTTCCCTACAACAGCGGTCCCCAACCTTTTTGGTACCAGGGACCAGTTTCGTGGAAGACAATTCTTCCATGGACCGGGGGTGCGAATGATGGTTCAGGCGGTAATGCGAGCAATTCCGGGGGCGGGGGGGGGGGGGGGATGGTTCACGCAGTAATGCGAGCGATGGTTCAGGAGGTAATGCAAAAATGGGGAGCGATGGGGAGCCGCCGATGAAGCTTCGTTCACTAGCCCACCGCTCACCTCCAGCTGTGCGGCCTGGTTCCTAACAGGTCGCGGACCGGTACCAGGGGTTGGGGACCCCTGCCCTACAGGACGCGCTAAGCCAGGCCTCTGCAATTGCCACGCCCCACCTGAGGGACTTAAAGAAGCGGCATCTTGCAAGGGGGATCCCCTCCACGGAACTTTAAGCCACTTTGGCTTTGGAGCCACTGGCTGACATGAGCTGAGTCTGGAATGCTGAACCTGGATCTTCTGGAATGTTCCCAGGCTGCTGTTTACCCTGATTCTGGCCATCCACTGCATTTCCTACTACTGTTTTTCCAGCCCACTTAGCTATTCATGGGGAAAATATCACAGTGGGTAGAAAGTTTTTGCTCAAAAGCCAAACAAAGAGAAGAAAAACCAGGGCAAAGGGAAAGCAGCTTATTAAAAAAGAGACTTTGAGACATACCGAACGCTCTCGTTAAGCAAATAATTTCCCAGGGTTCCTTAACGTACAAAGAAACTCAGGAGCTGCAAAAATAATCCAAGTTCAAGAAAATACCCCCGTTTCAGATTTGCTTTCTGTACATTCGCTAGAGTTTGCCCATGGTGAGGCTCCTGGCACCTGCCAGGATCAAGGACCCCGGGAAGACTCTACTTTGAAGCCAGCTGGACAGAAAGCTGGACATCTGGAAGCTCCTTAGAATCTCTCCTCTTGCCCGGACCCAAAAAAGCGGCTTCTCTATAGTCACCCTTTGTGCCTAGGTTTCTAATCAAAGAGGAAGTGGAGGGGGAGGAAATGTTTTTTCTTGGAACCAACAGCTGGATTCTTCTTACCATTCAGGGCTCTGCTCAGATGTCACCTCCTCTGGATGCCTGCCCTGATTATTCTGCCTAATCGCCCCACCCTCCTCTCCCAGTCACTCTATTCGGGTACCTTGCTTTGCGGTCTCCATATAATGTATCGTCACCTAAAATTATGAGGTTCACTGTTTTGTGTCTCTCACGCTATTAGCTAGCAACGCCATGGAGGAAGGAACTTTCTCTGTTTTATGCACCAATCAATCCCTAGCCCCTGGAAAAATGCTGGGCACATAGTAGATGCTCAATAAAGGTTTGTTGAATTAAATTGAATCCTCACGTTAGAAACATTGAAGAAGAAATGGTAGAAAATATTATTGCATTCCAGAAGGACTGGACCCTACCTCCTGGGAGTTTCTTTACAGAAAAATGGATATATATGCTTTTTTTTTTCCATAGGAGATGCAATGAATGCAACTCTTGTGCAAAGCATGGCATGAAATAACCAGGGTCATTGTGAAGAACACAATGAGATAATTGTGTAAAGTATTAATACTTAACGGAGCGTCTGGTATATTGTGAGTGTTCAGTGAATATTGGCACTTAATAACTCATACTGAGCTCAAGGTCAACTAAGTTCTGTCTTTTCCACAAGTGCTATTATAAATTCATATCTTCCATTTCCAGTCCTTCTGTTTTTTTAAGATGTGGTTTGATCTCTGTACAATTCATCTTACTATGCTTTGCTCAAAGCATTACATCATTCATCAGACTGTTCTTCCCAGCTTTGTATCATTTTTTAATGTGATCAGCACATCTTTGAAGGTCTTGTGAAAAACCACTCATAAAAATGTTGAGGTGAATGAGACAATGGAATATTATTCAGCGCCGAAAAGAAACGGGCCACGAAAAAGACATGGAGGAACCTCAAAAGCATATTACTAAGTGAAAGAAGCTGATCTGAAAAGGCTACATATGGTATGATTCTAACTATATGACACTCTGAACAAGGCAAAACTATGGAGACAGCAAAGGGATCTGTGGTTGCCAGGAGTTGGGGGGAGGGGCTGAATAGGTGGGGCGCAGGGGAATTTTAGGGCAGTGAAGCTATTCTGTATAATAGTGTAAAGGTGGGTACACGACCTTATACATTTGTTAAAACCCGTAGAACCATACAACAAAAAAGAGTGAATCTTAATGGGCTTTAGTTAATAGAAAGAGACCAATACTGAGTCATCGATTGTCACAAAGGTACTGCTCTAGTGCAAGATGTTAATAACAGGGGAGGCTGTGGGGAGAAGACAGGGTAGGTGGTGCACTCTCTGTACTTTTGCTCTATTTCCTCTAACCCTAAGACTGCCCTATATAATAGCTTTTTAATTTTTAACAAATGCCTTCTCTACCTAAGGAGTCTGGGTTTGAATTCTGTCTCTGCCACCGACTCCACCGTCACCTCTAGTCATCACTTGGACAAGTTACTTAGCCTCTCTGAGCCTCAGTTTCCTTGTCTGTAAGATGGGGATCATAATAGCATCTACCACATAGGGCTGTTGTTAGAACTGAGTGGGCTGGTACGTGAAAAGTACCGAGAACAGTGGTTGGTGCAGAAGCGTTCTGTAAGTGCTACGTAAGTGTTAGCTGACATTATTCTTATTATTATTGCCATCATCACAGGGATACACTAGAAGCGTCAATGGTAATTGTAACTTGAGTTAATTAGAGGAAGAACAGAGCTGGTTGGGGCACCACTGATCAGCACCCCCCCAATCAGACAGAACCCCAGGACACTGGCTGTCGACAGCGCCAAGTTCTCTCCACCTGAAAAATCATTAAACGTGCGCAGTGCCAATTTCCTTCCGGGCTAAGCCAGTTGGGAAACCACTGGTGTCTGGTTCTCTTCACCAAGAGAGTAAGCTTTTGCAGTCCTCCTGGGGAGAAGGTTTGAGCTTAGGAAGCCCCAGCACCCCATTCCCTTTGGCTGAAGGGGGCCAAGCACTTGTTCACTTCAGAGCAAGGTTCCCAATGGGCTGCAGCGGTGGGAAGAGTAGAATCCCATGATGACGCAGGGCAGGCGGGCTCAGGCACCATGACCCAAGCCGGTTGCTTTGCACCCCTCTTCTCTGCCACCTCCCGTCACCTCGACCCACCGCATCACCTCGCAGGCTCCGCCCAGCTCCGCGCAGGCGCAGTGGGGCTGCTCTGACCTCAGGGCACTGCTCAGACGTCTGGATGCTTCCCTGGGGTTTCTCACACGTGTAGGGACCTGCCTGGCCCTTGCGCATTTGAAACCCGAGAGTGTGGGGCATTCAGATCCACGGGGTCACCAGTGGGGACAGATGCTGATGCAGGAGCGCTGCCCCTTCCCATCCTCCCGGGGGACAGTTGTGAGGCTGCCTCTCGTAAGAATGTCCTACAGGACAGAGCTCCGGCTGATAAGGACGGGACCCCTCCTGCCCTTCTCCCTCAGTTCTGTTCCCTGGGACCACAGTTGCAAACAAACCACCTTCTTGCAAGCCTGAAGCTCTGCTCTAGGACTGAACCCAGGCTAAGACACTGGCTGTCTGCAGGTGGCATCTAGTCTATCCCCACCTCATGCATGAATGTGGTCCACAGACGCGCGCGCGCGCACACACACACACACACACACTGCTGTGTTCCCATCACCCTCCCAAACGCCATCCACAGGGAAAGGATCTCCCCAGCAACAGCCATGAAGAACCAAAGGACCCAGTCCCCAGGGGTGGAGTCGGATGTGCTCTGTGCTGTCTGCAACACGCTAGCAGCACCCGAGGGGCTGGGTGCAAGTCAGCCGGGACACGGAGGTTTCTGGGGGCGGGGAGGGGTGATGTCTGGTGGAAGAGCTGCAGACGTGCACCCCTAAATTACAATATTTTCCTTCTCGAGGCGGAATGAATGCAGCCTCAGACAGAAGCTGCCCTGCAGCTGTTTGCGGCCGGGGCCCCGGGGCAGGCCAGTGACTTTGACAAGGGGGATTGGGATGGAACCTGACAAAGGGACCACTGTCTCTGAGGGAACTTGACATGAGCCCGGCAGAGCCAAGCGGCGGGAGTTTGCACAGCTGCGGCTGGAAGCAAACATGTACTTTTAGCTGACCTGGGCCCGTGGCTTCGTGCATTAAACCTGACACTTTCCAGATGTCCGGCACCCTCCCTCTGGCACCGTCCACAGCACCAGGTCCCCGGGTCCAAACGCACTCCCGACGCGGCCCTGTCAATGCCGCATTGTGCTGGGAACCCCGGGCCTCTCCTGCAAACTCTGCACCCCGACCTGAAAGCGAGTCCCCCAGGCTGAGCTGAAGATTTACAAGCTGGATTTCAAACTAGTTCAAGTTCAAAGTCAGCTCAGCAGCAGGTGCCACTCTGACTGCCATCACTCTTCACGCCTGGCTCCAGGTTGGGAGGCGAGGGGGTACTGAGCATGCCTTCCAGAGGGCTCTTTTCAACCTGCCTTAGGGTGAACCCCAAGTCTTCCACCACCAAGGGGGAGGCTCAGCTGGAGTTTGGAGATACAGGCGGGTATCCCGACATGGCCACTGCCTCTCAGTCCCACCTGGGCTGAAGGAAAGCACGTGACCCTGATACATGGACACAGGCAGGCCACTTGGGGACCCCAGCTGCCGTGGGCACCCCAGGAGAGGGGGTCACAAACCCACGCCGTGGCACGAGCCTTCTCCAGCACCATCCGTTCTGGAAATTACACCACTCGGCAGTCCTAACTGGAGGGTAGGGGTAACAGATGCTCTAGGGCACTACAGTGATGGAGGCCAAGTGACAGAGGCATGACAGAGATGGGCAGGACACTTGGACATTCTCTTGGGCAGGAGGTGACTTGCTTGGCTGGGGGACTCCCCCGCCGTGGCGTCTCTGAACTCAGGCAGGAGAAGCTAGGCTGGACCCTCAAGTCCACGGAGGGTGTGGCCCCGCTGCTGGGCACAGATACAAGAGGAACCATTGTCCCACCTGCTCGTGGTTGAGGAAGAGGGTAAAATGAGGTGACCGGTGGTGGGGAGAGTGCTTTGCTGAGTCGACAGGACCGACTCACAGGGTGTTTTTCCTCCTGGGACAAACCTGAGGAATTGAGGACACACTTGCTCAGGGGAGCCAGAAAGGGCACCCGGAGGCTCAGAGGCCCCAGAGCTCACCCCTCAGGCAACCCCAGGAAGCAGCGAGCAGCCTTCAATTCCTTTCCTTATTAAAGCATTTATTAATGTGGGCTCTGAGTGTAGCGCGCATCATTTCTCTGCATCTTCATTTTTACTGGGGTACAGTTTTCACATGCAGGGAGCACACATCTCAAAGGTCCAGCTCTGTGCATTCTTACATATGTGTACACTCCGTGACCGCCGGCCAGGTCCAGATGTAGAAGATGTCACCCCGAGGCCTCCCTCAAGCCCCCTCCCAGTCAGTAACCCCAGAGAGCCCTCCACATGGACTTTTATCATCACTGACCACTTTTGCCTAAAGATGAACTAAGATTCATCGTTTTGTCTCAAGGCAGAGAGACTGACAGCTTGGTAGAATGTAAATGGTGTCATTTAATATGTCATCTTGATTAACCCTTCATTTGTTTTTTTCCCCTTTCTTCTTCCTTGTCTCTTTTTCCATTTCTGACACCATAGAGGACGAGGCGATGGGGAAGGGGGCGGGCTGTTTCGGGTCTTGTCGTCTTGCGGGGTCATCTGCTGATGCATTACTGGGCCACGTAACAATCAGACACAGTACCTCAGAGAGGGGCCAGCTGAGTGACTTGGCTGGGCTCGCTCACGTGTCTGGAGGTCAGGTGGCCACTGGCTGCTCTGGGTTGACCTTGGTGGGGAGTTGACCTTGGTGGGCTAGCCTGGGCATGTTCTGCAAGTGGAAACCTGCAAGACCCCTTGAGGTCTGGCCCGGGAACTGCTTCACTATCATATCTACCTCATTTCTATTGGCCAAAGCCCAGAGTTAGAATAGGAAAGCACCACAGCATTCCAAAGCGAAGAGCTCATGACCTAATCCCCCCAAAGACCCCGCTCCTAACACCATCACATTGGGGGTTAGGGTTCCAGCCTATGAACATTGGGGGGACACAAACGTTCAGTCTATAGCAGTCATGGTGCAAGGGAGTGTCTGGATCCTTGAAGATAATCATCAAAGAGGGTCTTTATTAATTGAGGAGGGGGATTAAGCCTTTTATCTCCACTAACTTCTGGGGAAGAAGGAAGGGGGTGCCCTCAGAACTCACCGCAGCATTCCTGGGCCTCCCCATCGGCTGCGAGGCCCCCGGTTGTGAGTCCTGAAGCTCTGTTCCTTTTGTTCCGTGGTGCGGAGCCCTGGCGTGGGCTGGGTCCCTGTCCTCCCGGGGGAGGCCGTGTCCCGGAGGCCCTGGGGAACCACTATCCCGGCTCCCTGTTCTCCACTCCTCTGGTTTCTGCAGATCTGACCTCCTTTCCATCCGCCCTGTGAACTGGTCCATTCTCCTACCCACAGCCTGATCACACACTCCACCTGTCTGGTTACCTCCACAGCTCTGAATCCTCCCTTTGTGGAGCTGGTGGGGAAAGGAGCTCTTTGGAGCACCAGAGAGACGCTCTCTGAGCCCTGCCTGAGGACAGCAAGTATGGGCTTGGTGTCTTCCGGGAAAGGAATGAACAAAAAGAAATCCGGAGCCGTGGCTCTCAGACGGGGAGAGGTCGGGTGGCCCGGCGCACTCCTGGCCACGGGAGGAGATGCCAAGGTAGGGCCCTGTGATGCGGCTGGCAGCCTGGACAGCATCCACGAGTGTGAGCTCCTGTGGCCGGGGCGTCTGAGAAGTGCAGCCCAATTAAACACTGAGGTTCTGGGGACTTGCCTGGCGGTCCAGCGGTCAGGAATCTGCAGGGGGCACAGGTTTGATCCCTGGTCGGGGAACTAAGATGCTGCATGCCGCACGGCATGGCCAAAAAAACAAAAACAAAAACAAAGCATTGAGGTTCTTGGAAGTGTAAGCTGGTGAGATGAATTCCCCATGAGTTAGTACACACTCACACACGTGCACATACACGTGCACACAGAGGGAGACAAGTAATAGGCAAAGAAGAGCCCTGTAGTGGATTGAATTGTGTCCCCCCAGAGAAAGGTCCTAACCCCAGGGACCTGTGAGTGTGACCTTATTTGGAAATAGGGTCTTACAGACGTGATCAAGCAAAGACGAGGTCGCCCTGGAGTGGGGTGGGCCTAACCCTAATGTCAGGCGTGTTCAGGAGAAGGTCAGAAGACAGACATACAGAGGAGGAGGCCGTGTGCAGATGGGGGCAGAGACCGGAGTGACGCGCCTACCGGCCGAGGGGCCCGGGGACGGCCAGTGCCTCCAGAAGCCGGGGGAGAGGCCTGGGACAGATCCTTCCCTGGAGGCCAGAGGGAGTGGCCCTACCCACTACCTTGATTTCAGACTTCTAGCTTTTGGGACTGTGAGAAAACAAATTTTGTGTTAAGCTGCCTCGTTGTAACTTAGCCATCCTAAGAGGCTAACACGGGGCCTTAGGAGGGGCAGGAAAAGGAAGAAACCCCTCCCGTCTCCTGCCGCCTTTGCATACTGGCGTTTGAACACAATGTCCTATTTGCCCAAACATACATTTATCTGCTTAAACATTTGCCACATGGCCAGCGGCCTGGACTTATAGTGAAGCGCCAGGGTTACACTGCTCTGCTCAGAGGTGATACCAATGTCACTACTATGCCCAGAAGACCCTGCAGGATCTGGCCCCACCCTCGTGCTCTGACGGAGGCTACAGCTCTGGCCTTTGCTCAAAGCCGAGTCAGCCACCCGGCCCTCCTGCTGATCCGTTTCTGGGAATTAGGATGTGGCTGTCTTTGCGGGGCCTTTATTCATCCTACCACACACAGCAAAGCAGACTGTTGATACTTAAGATTTATTTGGGTGGCTTGGGAGGGGGGCTGTCAGTGGGGATGTTGGGAAGGTTCTCCTCAGAGCATCTCCAAGCTGGTGCCCTCGTTATTAATATTGTTATTGGTGACCCAGAGAGATCTGAGCTCCCCCTCTACAACTGGCGAGCTCTACAGACACACCGTTGGAAGGAATATGGACACACGCACACCAACATGATGCATAAAATAGGGAGCCCCTCTGAAGACGTTCACAAGGGAAAAATCATCAGAAATCCCTTAATAGGGAAAACATCACACAAAGGAGGTAGAGGGATGGGTCCTGAGCTAAGACGGCAGTTTGGAAAGAGCTTAAGGACTTTCTTCACGAGGGCTTCGTTGAAGCAGATAAAACAAAGATTCTTCTTGCCAGCAGGTTCAGGACGTGGACGTTCCAGCCATTCTCCTGTCCCCAGGAGCACAGGATAGCCCTACCCACCCGCCACGGCCCCAGTGCACAGGCCAGCCCCAAGAAATGCAAATCCCCAAGCATCACGGAAACACGACTTGCCCCAGGGTCTCAGTGACAGACATGATGGGTCATGATTTCAAGAAAGCTGACCTCGTGCTTCTGAGATTCCACACAGAAGGAACTACCTCTGTTTCTCTGTGATGAAATCAATACGGAGGCTCTGCTTACTCTGTTTGGTTCCCAGAAGCCTGGTTCAGGAACTCCTGGAGGATGGGACGTGGTCGGTGTGGGGGGGAGGGCGGAGATAACGGCCACATCTTTGTATCCTTATTTCTTCCCTTCACCGTCTCCCCTTCCCAGTCCCCACGCGGGAGAAAGAAGGGCTGAACAGACCTTCAACCCGGCCAGCCCACTCTTCCAAACCCGTCCGTTTGCCCACGTGAGGCCCACGCGGAGGCAGCCGACACTGGGCTGGGATGTGTTAGGGTTCTGCAGAGCAAACAGGCTGGAGGGGGCCCTGGATCACCGCTGGGCTCCCACTCGCTGGAGGCGGGGTCTGCTCGCTCCTGAGAATGGGGAGGGGGTGATTCTGATGACTTTATTTTTTTTGGTTCTTGGTTTTTCGATAAATTTCTGCCCAAGGTTTTACGGAGTCTGGCACACGTGGGAGTGTGGAGCTCCGCACAGACCTTCTGGGATCAGGCGGGGGGGCAGTGTGGCCACCGACAGGGAGACCCCGCGCCTGCCTCTCCCCTTGGCCGCCTAGGTCAGGGGCATCCCAGGCCAGGTCCAGGCCCCCTCCTCTGCACACCCACCCTCTGCTTTAGCTCCAGCCCTCACACACCACCTGGATGATGACCCCAATTCCCCTCCCTAAAATAGTTCCCGTCTATTCACCTCTTACCGTGTGCCAGGTGGCTGCTAAACCTTCCAGGGTTTTTTTGGTTGTTGTTGTTGTTTTTGTTTTCTCTCTGCGGTACTCGGGCCTCTCACTGTTGTGGCCTCTCCTGTTGCGGAGCACAGGCTCCGGACGCGCAGGCTCGGCGGCCATGGCTCACGGGCCCAGCCGCTCCGCGGCATGTGGGATCTTCCCGGACCGGGGCACGAACCCGTGTCCCCTGTATCGGCAGGCGGACTCTCAACCACTGCGCCACCAGGGAAGCCCCCTTTCAGGTTTTAACTCTTCTAAGCCTCCTCATAACCTTATAACGTAGAGACTAATTTTATCCCCATTTTACAGGGAAGGAAACTTAGGCACAGAGAGTAAACTCGCCCAAGACCACATAACAAGGGGCAGAGCCAGGATGTGAACCCAGGCTGTTTCCCAGGCCTACGGTCTAACCACTACCCTATACTGCCACCCTCTACTCTGTCATCCTGGTGTTTTGTTTTGTGTTGTAGTGATTTTCTGTTTTTAGAGAGCAAATCTATGCATGTCAGTTTCCTCCTTAAAGTCTTCAAAGTTCCCCCGTGGCTTTCAGGGTCTCACCTCCACGGCATGACAGGTGAGGCCTTGCGTGATCTGGCCTCCGCTGGCCCATTGCTTGTTATTTCCTCTCACAGTCCCCTGGGCGAGCCTCTGGGCCTTTGCACAGGCTCTTCCCCATCTTGGCGGTCCCTTCCCCCAACACCCACCTGGCTAATCGGTGCTGGTCTTTTAAGGTTCAGCCCAGAGACCACTTCCCTCCCCCACTGTCACCTCGACGGCCCCTGTCTCCCCGACCTCAGTGAGGACCCACCCTCCTTACGGTGCTTAGAACTCAGTGTCCTAACTCTCGTTGTCTCTTTACGACTGTTTTGCCCATCAGACTACCGGCTCTACAGGACAAAACAGTAGTTTATTCACCTCTGCATCACCGGAGGCTCAGAGAGTTGCTCCAAAAGGTTTGTTGATACCTGAATCGACGTTCCCCATCCCTCCCGAGGGCTCAGCGGCTCAGATGGAGCACAGAGTAGCGCTTGATAGAAGCTTGTGGCTGAGCCGGGAGGGAAAGCGGCTGGCCGATCGCCCAGACACCCTCCGCGAGGCCCAGGGCGGGTCTGCATTTCCCCCAGGTCTGTGTGAAGGGCTGAAACGCGGACTTGTCCTCACTCGAGCTGTAAGAGGAACACTCCATGCCAGTCACGTCCTGTCCTGGGCCTCGGTTTTCCTTGGAAAGGTCGGCTGTATTCGTTTTCCTGGGGCTGCTGGGGCTTCTGGGACAAGCGACCACGAATGGGGTGGCTTAGAGCAGCGGCAGCGATCCTAAGAGCAGCTCCCTCCAAAGTGCTCTCCGTAAAGTGCAACACACTCCTCCCCCGAGCCCCGAAGCTCCACTCCCAGGTAATCACCCGAGAGGACGGAGCGCGGATGTGCACGCGAAGCTCTGTGTGTGAATGTTTCCAGCAGCTTTCTTTGTAACAGGCTGAATCTGGAAACTACCCAAATATCCATCAGCAGGTGGGTGGACAAACCCCCGGCGGTGTGTCCACACAATGAAGGCCTTAGCCCGTGACCCAGAGGAGCTGCAGGCACACGGCGCGGACGAGTGTCCGGTTCACGAGGCGCAGGGAGAGAAGCCGGATGCAAAACCACCACGTGATTCCATTCATGGGCAACTCTAGAGCGGAGGAGACCTGGCTTAGGTGACGGAGGTCAGCCTAGCGGTTACCTCTGGGGGGATTAAGCGGAAGAGGCTGGACTCTGTCTGCGGGGGTGGGAGACGGGATGTTCTAGATCTTGACTGGGATGTTAGTGATGCAGGTGTAGACGAGTGTCAAACGCAGATCTGCGCGTTTCATTATATGTAGATGACGCTTCCCCTTTTAAAAAGCTCCTTCCGAGGTTTAATCCGGAGGAAACGGCCGAGGCTGAAGCTGTGCCCCCAGGGCGCGCCTCCTCCGCCTAGATTGATCCTTTGCTCACAGCTCCGGGCCGGGCTTTGGAGGCAGCAGGTGAAGCTCTGGGCCCAGTGGAATCGCCCCACCTCCAGCTGCCACCTCCTGGGCCTCGCTCTCCTCCCAGGCTCTTATTCCACTGCTGTGGGGCTGCCCTGAACAGACGGTAGGCAGGAAGCAGGTTCGAATCCTGAGCGGGGTCTGCTCCCTGCTGCCCTGAGGCCCTTGGCACCCCCTCCCCTTCCAGTCTAGGATTTGAGTGTCTGGACCAGGGAAGGGCAGATTTAGCCTGTTTTCCCAGCCTTGAGCCCGCAGAGGGGTGCTCTGTGAAATGACACCTGTAGAGATGCTAAATCTTAAAATCCTTTCAGATTGCCACCCCCGGTGAGTCCAGCCTCCTCAGTTCAAACCAAAAGGCTGAGCTATTTTACTATGTTTTCACTCCTCTAAAAACTAAAATCCGAGTAAGGTCTCTGCCAGAGTTCATAGCATCTTCCTTGTGTGGATTCCCTACATTGACACGTGCTCTGGGTGTCAGAGGTCAGCACTGGGGGAAGCTGGGTGAAGGGTACGTGGGATTCAGGAGAGCAGGCAGGACTCTGTACTTTTTTTTTTTTTTTTTGGCAACTTCTTGTGAATCTTAACCTATGCTAAAATTAAAAGTCATACTAAAATGAAAAAACAAACAGCAACAGCAGAATCTCTGGGCTCCTGCCATGCAGGTTGTCCAAGGAAGGAATCTTTTATTAGTGTGTGTGCTTGCATGTCTGTCTGTCTGCCCAGGGGCGTGTGCTTCTCCATGCTTTCCTCTGTCTGAAAGCATCAATATTTTGGGCACACGTGTAATGCAGGATTTTCGTGCACGGGCTCCCAGACTGCCTGGTTTTGAATCTCATATCTACGGCTTACTATCTATGTGTTCTTGGGCAAGTTACTTAACCTTTCTGTGCCTCAGTTTCCTCATCTGTAAAATGGGCGCTCACAGTGCCTGCCTCCTTGGTCTGTAGTGGGGATGAATCAACTTCTAATAATTGTAAGTGCCTGGCACTTGGTGGGCACTCACACGGCGTGTACGGTCACCTTTGAAGCACGATGCTAGCTTGTGATCAGTCCCCTGGGAGCTGAGCATGACTTGGTGGTGTCCTGTGTCCCCTACTTCATTCGAATCTTCAGGGAACGTTCATAATGAGAGCGCCTTATGTGCCTGGTGTTAAATTCCCAGAGTCGTGAGCACAGCGCCTACAGAATTACCCAGAGCCCAGCCCACCACACCCTTCTCTGTCTATACTGTGAAGAGACCTCCATGAAGTGTGTGGTTAGGGGGACAGAAGAGTCAATGGTGATTTCCAACCTCTTGAAAGCCCCGAAGCCCCTTCCTATAGGTTTGACTAAATGTGCCCACTTTCCCTCCGCCACCAAAGTTTCACAGGCCTCTATTTCTTAACATGAAAATTGTTTTGTTTTCAAGTCACCTGAGATAAAGAAGCAGGCAGGGGATGGGGTGGGGTGAGGGGAGCTGTCACCACAGAATTAAGGGGAGACTCACTGTTCTGGGGGCCCCAGTTAAGCAAGTTCGACCCCTTGTAGTAGCAGAACGCAAGCCCCCTGCCCTAGCTGGCAACCTCAGACCTGCCTGCGAGGAGAGACCCATCTCAGTGCTCAGAGCTGGATCCACAGTTGATCCCGGCTTTGGTCCTGCCTGTTCTCCTGAGCCATCAGGCTGTGATTCCAGTCTTACGGGGGCGGGGGTAGGGTGAGGCTTGGCCCTGGAAGGGCCCCCATCTCCCCTCTCCACGGTGGCTCCCGGTACAAAGCTCCCTTTGATTCTCCACAGCCTGGTTTTCTGGTTTTTTAACAGGAGGTGGGGATTTTTTTTCCTCCTCTGGCAGCATGGTGCCGAAATGTTTACACTTGAGGGGTAGAGGAAAGGGGTTCTGCTCTCCTTCAGTGCCTTCAGACATTCCCGGGAGGAAATGAAGTGAAGGGAGATCAGAAAAGGCTGCCTCTGTTCAGAGCCTAGTGGGAAAAGCACGCCATGAACAGCGTGCTCTCACTTGGTCTCCATAGGTCTGTGGTGAATCTATACCCACTAATGTAGGGACCAGAAAGCGACAGGGACCAGGAGAAGACACAGCAGCCTGACAGCAAGGTTCACGTGCCAGCGCCTCCACTTCCTGGCTGACTCTGAGCCTCAGTGTTCTCATCTGTGAAATGGGAGCAATGACAGTCCCTACCGTGAGGGCTGCTGGGAGGCTAAATGTGTTCACTGTGCCCAGTGAGCAGCAGCCACACAGGAAGCGCTCAATAAAGCATCACTCTGTGTGCGAGAACGGGCACCACTTGGGTAGATGTTACATCTTCTCAACTGAATATTGGGAAGAAAAACATTAGAAGGGGAGGGACAGAAGTAAGAAAGTAGAGCGTGAAGGAGGGAGGGAGGGAGGGAGGGGGAAGGGGTCCTTCCCATGCAGATGCCCATCAAAGGGGTGCCTGGGGCAGGGGTTGGGGGGGTGGGGGGCTGATAGAATGTCCGTCACAACTACACACTGTCCACCCAGCTTCCTTGAGGGCCGTCCCCAGTGTGGAGAGGGGAGTTCCATACACCAAGAGCAGAAAGGCCACTTTTCTTCCCATTTAAAAAAAATTGCCATAAAATACACATGACATAACATTTACCTTGTAAATCCTTTCTAGGTGTGCAGTGCAATGGCATTCACACATCCACCTGTCGTGTAACCATCACCACCGTCTATTTCTTTTTGTCATCATCGCAAACAGAAACTCTGTCCCCATTAAGCAGTAACTCCCCATTTTGCCCTCCCCCAGCCCTCGGCAACCTCTAATCTACTTTCTGTCTCTATGAATTTACATATTTGGGGTATTTTATGTAAATAGAATCATACAGTTTTTGTCCTTTGGGGTCTGCCTTCTTTCACAGGACACGATGTTTTCAAGGTTCATCCGTATTGTAGCACGTGTCAGGGCTTCAGCCCTTTTTACGGCTGAATCATATTCCACTGCAGGCATGGACCACATTTTGTTTATCCATCCATCCGTCAATGGACATGTGGGTTGTTTCCACTTTTTGGCTGTTGTGAAAGGAAGGCTGTACCGCTGAACACTTCAGCATTCTCGAATCCCCAAATGGTGTGTTGGCTGGTTTCCTACAATGCACACAAGGATGAATTTATTTCTGATCCCCAGAGAAAGCTGCCTCTTCATGAATAAGCATGACATGCCTGGGACAGGACGAGAGCCAACAGCTTGGGGAAAACAGGAGTGAACCATGAAGACAGGTGTCAGGGAGAAAACAAGGCGTGTTGGGGAGTTTGGGGCCTGGGGCTGCCTCGGAGATGTTTATATTCTGAATTCCAAATGCCTGGAATGATTTCTGAATATCAGCTCCTTGGAGAGAGGGAAAGAGGGGTCTCTGAGTAAAAGACTTGAAAAATATTTAGCTCACTGTCAGAACGGAGGACCAGGGAATTGTGCTGGGGTGGGGGGTTGGGGAGGGTGAGGGAAAGGAAAGGATGGAGATCAAATTTCAGGCTGGTTTCAGCTTTATCTTCTCAGCAGTGCGACCCAAAGCTGGGTTATTTGGTGCTAAGAGATTTTATCAATATGGAGGGACCGACCTGAGGCTTTGCCCTTGAAAAGTCTCCCTCCTCCGAAGAATTCAGTGCCTCGTCTGCTTTACTTGCTTTGTGTCCCTCCATCTCTCCCAATCCTGTTCTCTCTTCTGCATTTTTCCCCTCACATTTCTTTTTCTTTCTTTTTTTTTTTTGCGGTACGCGGGCCTCTCACTGTTGTGGCCTCTCCCGTTGCGGAGCACAGGCTCCAGACGTGCAGGCTCAGCGGCCATGGCTCACGGGCCCAGCCGCTCCGCGGCATGTGGGATCCTCCTGGACCTGGGCACGAACCCGTGTCCCCTGCATCGGCAGGCGGACTCTCAACCACCGCGCCACCAGGGAGGCCCCCCTCACATTTTTGTCGCGCTGTATTTCTAACCTCACCGTGTCCCTTGTATATGGCGTGCAGTTGGATTTCGTTTCTTGAATCAGCGTCTGTCTTTGTGTGGCTGAACCAACTTGAATTTATTTTTACAACGAATACACACTATCTCCCTTCTCTCCTCTTGTTTTAGGTTCTGTTTCAGTCAGCCTTGCAATTTCTACTCTTTAATACCCTTTATCTACGGATACTACTGTCTTCTTTTTCCCTCTAGTGATGTGAAAGATGTCAAACGGTTTTGGTTACACTAATGTCAGCCTTTAAATAAAGCGGATTCAAGTCTCTGTAATTATCAAGATCAGGAATGAAACGGTCTCTGTAAAACGAGACGAAGAACATTAAACTAGTTTCCACTTTCTGCTGCCAGTTCCCAGCTTTTGTCTGTATGTAAACGGTGATTTTAGAATATTATTTCTATTTTCAAACATAATGAGATTTTCTTTCAATGACCATTTTTGACCAACATATGTGATTTTGTTGGCGGCCGTACTTTTGCCAGTTACTTAGATCCTGTCATCCATCTCTACCGACATCCTCTTATCTGTTTATCTTTTCCTTCTGCAATCTGGGCGAACCCTTGTTCATTCTCTGTCTCAGATGCTGTCTCTCCTTTGATTTCTCCAAAACACTGGTTTTTATTTAAATTTTTTTCTATTTTTGGCCACACCGCGCAACTTGCCGGATCTTAGTTCCCCGACCAGGGATTGAACCCAGGCCACAGCAGTGAAAGCACTGAGTCCTAACCACTGGACTGCCAGGGAAGTCCCGCCAAAACACTGTTTTAAATAGTCATCGTAGTTTCCCTTTTCTTAAAACGTCCCCTTCTCTTACCCAGATCACTTTTTGTCATTTTGGTTTGTTGTCTCGCTTGTTATCTCTTCTCGTCAAGACTGTGGTCCTGTGAGTTATGCTAGAGGTTGGATTTTTTTCCTGTAGGCCAGTGGCTCCAAAGGCCTCTGAGGACGAGAAGGACACAAGTGACTTGTGTTTTACAAAGCACTGGGGCTGCAGTGGCGATGCACACTTCAAGGAGAGGAGAGGTAGCTGGTGCGGGAGCGGGACCAGCTGGGAGGCTGCTGAAGGGAAGGACATTTTATTCTGCTCCCACGTGATTTTGTCAGAAAAATCACACCCGCTCCCAAACCCCTGTAGAGTTATCCTTTGTTTTTTTGCGGTACGCGGGCATCTCACTGTTGTGGCCTCTCCTGTTGCGGAACACAGGCTCCGGACGCGCAGGCTCAGCGGCCATGGCACACAGGCTTAGTTGCTCCGCGGCATGTGGGATCTTCCCGGACCAGGGCACGAACCCGTGTCCCCTGCATCGGCAGGTGGACTCTCAACCACTGCGCCACCAGGGAAGCCCTATCCTTTGTTATTTTTAAGTCTTAGTGCATTAGTACAATTATCATCTGATAAACGTTTATCACCTTGTTTCATTTTTCAACATAAAGTCCCAGGCAAAAATCCCCCTCCTCTGCTCTTCTCTATTAAATTTGGTTCCTGGCTGAAGGAGATGACCTCAAGCAACTTGTATTGATACTGGTTTTCTTCGGCTAACAAGAAACTGACAACAACCATAATAGTAGCTGAACTTTTTGAGCACTTTTTACGTGTAAAGCATGATTCCAAGTGCTCGACCTGTATCAATTCATTTAAACCTCAAAACAATCCTATGAGGCTAAGGTTACACCCATTTCACAGATGGGGAGACAGAGGCACCAAAAGGTCACACAGCTTGAATGCTGCAGAGCTGGGATTCCAAGCTAAGCAGCCCCCGTTCTTAACCAAGAGAACAAACTGTAGAGACTAAATGCCCAACAAATATTAACTCTACGTCGTGTTTAATGTGTTGCTGTGGGTCCTCCCCTCATCCCCAATACCACCTCCTGGCAACGGTCCCGTGGGTGCCTCTGAAGGAAGGTTGCCAGATAATACAGGACGCCCGGTTCAGTTTGAATTTCAGATAATCAATGAATACTTTTTTAGTTTAAGTGGGTCCCGACTTGTGGACATTTGGGTTGTTTCCACTGTGGCGCTATTAGGCGTAAAGGTGTAAGCCTTTGTGTGGATATGTTTCCATTTCTCTTGGGTGAACGCCTACCAGCGGGACTGCATCCCGACCAGCTGAGAACAGGCGTTCCAGCTGCTCACATCTTTTTAACATTAATCGCTCTAGTGGCTGAGAAATGGTGGCACCTTTGACTTCTGCCCCACCTACCTCCTTCCCCTGCCTCCCAGCCCTACTCAGTACTTCAGCAATTTGATAGCTGGATTCTTTGAGTCTCACGTCCACCCAAACACAGCCCATCAGGAACAAATACAGAGGGTTAGAGGGCAACCTGGGCTGCTCAGCGGAGGAAACATTAGCGCGTCCGCTCTCGAGATGAAGGATGTGCAGAAAGAAAGACCTAGACCTTTTTATTTTATGCCGGTGCTCAGGGAGTTGGATTCTCCTGGGAGGTGAGCTCTGGAATGAGCCCAAAGCGATGCAGCTTGAGTGTGTGTCAGACACTGGTCTGTGTCGAAGGGGAAAGAGGATGCAGAGAAAAACGGTACGCCCCACTCCCGCCTCAGGGCACAGACTCAAGTGTGAGGGGCACACTCCCTGCTGGCCCTGGTGCTGCCCAGCCTCTCCCCAGTCACTGGGCCCCCTCTGTTCTCTTCCAATGATAATGAAGCTGGTGTTTACTGAGCACCTGTTTACAGCCCGGTGCTCTGCTCAGGGCTTCAAGTCGGAGACCTCACTTAATCCTCTTCGGCCCCTGAGATGGTACTATTATTGTCCCAACATACAGAGGAGGGGAAGGGAGGCATGGCGTACCGTAAATGCCCAAGGTTATACTTGGCCAAGGTCATCCTGCCAGGGCGGGGCATTCTGTCTCAAATCTCCTTTCTTAGCCATTTCCATGCTCTGCGCGTCCACC
Organism: Delphinus delphis; assembly: GCF_949987515.2. Lineage (NCBI taxonomy): Eukaryota > Metazoa > Chordata > Mammalia > Artiodactyla > Delphinidae > Delphinus > Delphinus delphis. Next base: position 5,926,761 of record NC_082695.1, read on the forward strand.
TCACCTTCCTCTCGAGGGACCCCAACCTCTCCTGCCTCTTACCTCGATGGAGGTCGTGGCACCAGTTCAACCCGTTATGGAGGCAAAGCTTTTGTCCCAGAGCTGATGTGACAGTTCCAGCATGATCAATATTTTGCCTGAGATAGGTCACCGGGGGCGAGAACCCAGGGTCTCAGGGTCTGTGCCTGCGAGGACGGGGCCTCCGAGAGTCCAGGTTCCTCACGTCACCCACCTGGGAAGATAGGACCACAGAGGCAGATTTTCAGTAAGATGAGGGTTGACTTTGCTGTCTACCAAACTGGGCAACAGAAGCAGGATGGAGGCCCAGCATTCAGAGATGTGTGCTACAGACCAACCAATGTCCTAGGGAAGTGGTGGCGTTCCTGTGGGTCGCTCTGGCCGACCACAGAGAAGCCAGTGAAAGATGGGAGCAGAGACGGGGCCGGTCAAAAACGAGATCGTTCCTGCCTACATCCACTCGCTAACCCCCTACTTTTCCACACTTGTGGGGCCTTATTTCTGTTCTTGGAAACATTCCAGAATCCTCCCAAGCTGGGTCAGTGCATCCCGTGATGCCTCCTGCCTTAATCTGCTCTCCAAGGAGACCCGGTTACAGCCACACTTTCCTCCCTGCTCCCTTTCTCAGGTGCCTTAGCTGCTCGGTCAGTAACTCACTCCACAGTACCTAGTTGTGTTGTTTATAAAGGCCAGCCTGCCCGGGGATCTCTATTCATTGGTTCACCATGAAGCCTTTTACAAGAGAACTGGAAAGAATTTCTTGGAGGGAAAAGGGGTGGGGGCAGAGTCATAGTAAATTTAAGCTGAGGTCCCTCCCCCAGCCCCCTCTCCTTTTCTTCATTCCTTAGGCCATTAAAAGCACTAAAGACTGCATGTTTCTGAGCAGTCTTTCTTAGTTATGGGCCCAGGGCCAAGGGGCGTGCGGCAGATTTTCCCTTATAAATTACTGTATTTTAACATAGACAGTGAACTGAACACGGTGGAGCTGCCGCGCTCGCTGGGTCTTCCACACAGCGTTTGTAACTTAAGATTTTATAAAGGGTTGGAGCAAATTCTTAGTTAATAAGGGTTGGAATGCAGCAGAAACTACTCAAACTGCAGGCAAAATGGCAACTCGGCAGCCGGAAAAGAAATGAACATCAGGTTCTCAATCCTGTTATCTTTTCTTTTTTTTCTTTTCCCCATAGGCTGTTACAAGATCCTGAATATGGTTCCCTGTGCTATACAGCAAGTCCCTGTATTTTATCTCTTCTACATACAGTCATTTGCATCTGTTAATTCCAAACTCCTAATTTATCCCTCTCCCACCTCGCTTTCCCCTTTGGTAACCGTAAATTTGTTTTCTATGCCTGTGGGTCTGTTCCTGTTTCATAAATAAATTCACTTGTGTCAGGTTTTAGATTCCACCTATAAGTGATATCATATGGTATTTGTCTTTCTCTGTCTGACTTACTTCACTTAGTATGATCATCTCTAGATCCACCCATGTTGCTGCAAACGGCATTATTTCATTCTTTTTTAGGGCTGAGTAGTATTCCACATATCTTCTTTATCCATTCATCTGTTCATGAACACTTTCTTTATCCCTGTCCAAACTACATATTTAACCCACATTTGCCTCATTGTTTTCCTTGATCATGTTTCAAAAACCCAAACACCTCAACCCTATAAAGTAGGAAGCAACCCTATGAAGCACTGTGTCTTGATGGTCAAAATGTGGTTCTGAGGACAAACCCTTCAGCTTCACAATCTCTTCTCTGTAGTCTATTAGCTTTAAGACTTCAGGTGTGTTACTAAGAAGACTCAGTGTCACCAGCTGTAAAATCAGTCGATTTGGTTATAGAAGCCTGAACTAAGACAGCCGTTTTTCTCAAACTTTTCATCATGACTCACATTTGGGAAACTCTATATCTCAAACCAGGCGGCACACACAGACACACACACACACACACACACACACACTCACATACACACACATTCCTGATATAAAAGTTTCATGAATCCATGCTTCGTCTTACTATGTGTGATGCACTCTAATACTTTGTTTCCTCGTCCCCTTTCTTCATGGCACAGTGGACTTGGGCTCACTAAATTGATTTCCATCCTCTTTAATGGGCACCACCCTCACTTTGAAAAAATAACTGCCCTAGAGAAACTAGGAGACACGGATAAGAGTATTCCTAGCAGCTTTGTTCGTGATAGGAAAACAAACCAAAGCACCGTAAACCAAACCAGGGAACGGCTTAAGTATCCGCCAACAGGAGGATCGATAAATACCTGATACGACATTCAAACAAGGGGCTATTATACTTAGTGAAAATGAATGAACTAACATAACATGTATCAACGTGGATGAACTTACAAAGACAATACTGAGTCAAAGACACAAGTCATGGCAGAATGGATACAGTACTATATATATATAAGCATATATATGTACATATTATATATGTATATATATAATATGTGTATATATATATATATATATATATGCTTAAACACATACAATGTATAGTGTTTAAGGAGATGTTCATCCACATGTAGAAATGTTTAAAAAAATGCATAGGATTAACTAACACCAATTTCAGGATAATTGTTAACTCTGGTGAGACACCAGGATTTCAGTTGTTTGTTTGGTGATGTTTTCTTTCTTAAGCCAGTGGCAGGCATGTGGCTTTTGTTATATTCATCTTGAAATCTTCTTAATCATCTCTAGTTTTAATTTTTTCAAAAATCAAATGAAAGATAACAGGATTGAGAAGCAACCTAAGTGTCCATTGACAGATGAATGGATAAAGAAGATGTGCTATATATATACAAGGGAATATTACTCAGCCATAAAAAATGAAATATTGCCATTTGTAGCAACATGGATGGATCTAGAGTTCATCATACTAAGTCAGACAAAGACAAATATCATATGATAGCACTTATATGTGGAATCTAAAAAATAATACAAATGAATCTATTTGCGAAACAGAAACAGACTCACAGACATAGAAAACAAACTTATGGTTACCAAACAGGAAAGGGAGGGAGGAGGCATAAATTAGGAGCTTGGGATTAACAGATGCACACTGTTATATATAAAAACAAGGATTAACTGTATAGCACAGGGACCTATATTCAATAACCTATAATGGAAAATAATCTGAAAAAATATATCTGTATAACTGAGTCACTTTGCTGTATACCTGAAACTAACACAATATTGTAAATCAACTATACTTCAATAAAAAAATTAAAAATAAAAGAAAGTTCCTTCTTCCCTGGAAAGAAGAAGGAAGAAACGATACAGTTGTAGTGCATTGTGAGGAAATGCAGATTCATTGTTTGTCTACATTTACCCAACAAACAAACAAGCAAAAAAGGAAAGTAAGTCTGTTAGAAAAAAACATAAAATGCATCCCAAGAAATGCCTTTTTTTAAAAAAAATTAATTTATTAATTTATTTATTTTTGGCTGCATTGGGTCTTTGTTGCTGCACGCGGGCTTTCTCTAGTTGTGGCGAGCAGGGGCTACTTTGTTGCGGTGCGCGGGCTTCTCATTGCGGTGGCTTCTCTTGTTGCAGAGCACGGGCTCTAGGTGTGTGGGCTTCAGTAGTTGTGGCATGTGGGCTCAGTAGTTGTGGCTCACGGCTGTAGAGCACAGGCTCAGTAGTTGTGGCACACAGGCTTAGTTGCTCCATGGCATGTGGGATCTTCCCCGACCAGGGCTCGAACCCGTGTCACCTACATTGGCAGGCGGATTCTTAATCACTGAGCGACTAGGGAAGTCCCAAGAAATGCCTTTTTTTTTTTTTTTTTTTTTGCGGTACGCGGGCCTCTCACTGCTGCGGCCTCTCCCGTCACGGAGCACAGGCTCCGGACGCGCAGGCCCAGCGGCCATGGCTCACGGGCCCAAGCCGCTCCGCGGCATGTGGGATCCTCCCGGACCGGGGCACAAACCCGCGTCCCCTGCACCGGCAGGCGGACTCCCAACCACTGCGCCACCAGGGAAGCCCAGAAATGCCTTTTTAATGATTCACCTTTGAACATCAACATCATAACTCCTGTATTAGTTTCCTAGCGCTGCCACAATGACACACTAAGTGGTTTAAATAACAGAAATTTATTGTCTCACAGTTCTGGAGGCTAGAGGTCCGGGATCAAGGTGTTGGCAGGGCCCTGCTCCCACTGGAGGTGCCAGGCTCCTGTCCTGGCTTCTGGTAGTTCCTGGGCTTGTGGCAACTAACTTCAGCCTTCACAGGGCCATCTCCCTGTTTGCATGTCTGTGTCCAAATTCCCCTGTTTATAAGGACACCAGTCATATTGGATTAGCACCGCCCTACTCCAGTATAACTTCACCTTGACTAATTGCATCTGTAAAGACCGTACTTCCAAATCAGGTCCTATTCTGAGGTGCTGGGGGTTAGGACTTCAACCTACGAACCTGGGGAGGGGGACACAGTTAACCCATCACAACTTCTCTTTACTATAGAATGATATAGTGTCGACTTCAACCAGTTTTTCCAACTTATCCTTGTTGAGTGCCAGAGGGCCATGGAAACTGAGACGAATTCATTACTTACAATTCTCTATGGTGTTAAGTTCCCAAGTTCCTATTCTCTGTCCGATTCCCCTGTAATATGTGTGTGCAGACAGGCCTACCCATGCATGCACACACACGCATATATGCACACACTCACACACACTCACACACCCGTACCCACACAAGGTTAAAAAGCCCGTGGAGTTACGAATAAGGTTAAAGTGAGGGGAAAGCGCATAACCTGGAAAAACTGACTTTGGATTTTAACCAATCCCCCAGCGTTTGAAAAATAGCGTGAGGATTTCAGGGAGTCCAGAGCGGCCCCCGACGCCCGGGACCTTGCCTCTCGGTTTTGCTCCAATTCTCTAGCACAAGGGCCCAGTGTGGGTGGGTGGGATGTCTGGGGCAAAGACACAGATACTATTATTCTGGGCTTCTCCTCGTGCTGGCAGCCACAGCTCCCACCGCCCCCCGAAAAGCCAGACTGTAGGTTCAAACCAGAGGTGTAACTGATGGCCTGGAGTGGCAAAGATGCCCCATCGCCCTCAAAAAACTACCACTTTGTTTCTGCGCTAGAGCAGGGCAGACCAGACGCCCACCACGCCAGCAACTTCCCAGATCTCGGCTGGTCGAGGATCTGTTACCCACTCTCAGGTTAGGAAAGGTGCCCCAGGCGAGCGTTTGAAGAGCTGGGGGAAGAGCTCTAGACTTTTTCTCTCTTCAAAATTTTGCTTCAGCTGAGAACATTCATTTTTAACTCGTGTTTTTCTAGTTGGTGAAACAGAGTGGGGTTTTTGCCAAAGACCGACTCCGACTCTTAAGAATCGAAACTTCTAGAGATTAGGGACCCTGTGTGAATTTTCTTTTTTGTTCACAGTATTCCTTGTAATTTTTTTTTTTTTTTGGACCAGGTGGAGGAAAATAACTGGTGTCTGCTAATACCCCTTGTGATGGCTGGAACCATTCTGAAGCATCGTTCATGCTTGTCTAACTTCTCTCTCGGCCCCAGTTGCCATCTGTCTACATCTGGCACAAACTCCTCACTTTGGTCTCCAAGGCGCCCTCACGGGGTTCCCGCAGATTCACCAAGTGTGAATTTATGCACCACCTTCCTTGGCCAGACTTTTCTTTCTCCTGGGTTCTCAGTCCGCCAGCCCCGCGCTAGAGGCGGCCCCCTCTCTGTCATGTCCCGTGTCTCGTTCATTACCAGGTGTGATCATTTTATTGCCTAATCTGTGCCTACTTCTCACCCCTGTCTCCACCCGCTGACTTAGTCTCCTATTATGTCCCAGTCACAGATGTTGAATCAGATGACACATGAGATTAGCTCACTGTTCCAACAACAATCTCAAAATCTAAGCGGTTTGACAGCAATGAAAATGTGTTGCTCACTCATGCTGACGTGGGTTGGTCTTTGCTCTCGTGATCTAGGGGCCCAGATGCCTTCAGTATTGTGGCTCCATCCAGCATCCTCCGCTGGATCTTCTGTGTTCAGCTGGGAGACTGGAAAGTGCTTGGAGCTTCTCTAGGGACGTTTTAGGGGCCAGGCCTGGAAGTGCTGGCATCATTCTTGCCCAGAACTAGTCACATGACCCCACGGATGGGGCAAAGGGTTCTGGGAAATGTAGTCTTGTTGGGGGGGCACCGAGGAAGGAAAGGAGCACAGGGAAATAGGGGCAGCTGGCAGTCTTTGTCACCAAGCCCTCAAATTCACCCTCCACCACACAGAGTGACTCATAGAAGATGGCAGGATGGACGGCACATCCTTCAGGGACTCTCTCATCACTTGCTGGATGCCGAGCCAGCTTCTTAAAATGGCATCAAAGTCCCTCCAGACCCACATCCTGCCTCTTTGGTTTATGTCACAATATCCCCAACACCTCCCCACCCAGGAAGTGTCTCTCAGCCTCTCTTCTCTCACAGCACAAGTCCGGCCACGCTCCGACCCGGCCCCCAGAACTCGGGTGGTCTTCACGGCCCCTTCACCCTCTCTCCCAGCGCGCCCCACCTCCACCTCACTCACTCATTCGGGAGATCGTCTTAGAAGCTGATGGTGATTCTGCTTCTCTCTCCAGACGATGAGCTCCTGCAAGGCAAGGATGGTGTTTAATCCTTGTGAGTTTCCCTGTCTACTGCTCAGCACCCAAAATGCTTAATAAATGTTGATGGACTGAATGGAGACCGAGAAAGGGCCCCCTCCCCGTACAGGCAGGGGATATCCAAGGTGGGGCCAGCATCACCTTCCAGGCCCCCATCCCCCCTGAAGCCTCCACTTCCCCGAGGCTCTGAGATTCAACTTGCCTTTATTTCTAAATGTAAAATTTGAGAGGCTAGTTGTTGCTTGAGAAAACTGGCACTGTGTGCTTTCATTTCTTAGGGGGCTGGGACCCTCAGACTTGGAGATGTTGGGATTTGCTGACAGGGCCTGGACGGCTCTTTCTCCCTCACATTAAGAAGCCAACTCGTGAGAAACCAACTGGCTTGGCCTGGCTTGCTGTAATCCTGTGGCCTTGCAGCTCTCGGAATTGGGTTTATTTATTCATTTAAATTGCTTTCTGGCATTTACTCGTGTTTGTTCTCTCCATAAAGACCTTTTTATTTTGGTCCCAGAGAGCTGTTTATTGCTTAGCACATGTGGCAGAAGAAGATGATTGGACTGGAGATGCTAATTTTGCTCTCTCCAGGGACCGTGGGCTGGAGGGGCCCCAGGATGGGGCTCTGCCCCCACACAGGGCACCTCTTGCCTCCAGGCCACTGGGAAGGGCTCCATCCAGAATGAAAACAGCCATCTGCAAACAGGAATGTCCTCATGTCCCACATGCAAGGAGGTTAGAGATGAAGATAGAGGCAGCCTCCACCACCCATCTCCAGGAAGTTGCAACCTCTCAGACACCCTTTGGGAGAAAGCTGGATTGCCGTAATAAAAAGTACGTGTAAAAAAAAGAGCATCCCTACGTTTGTTTTTTGTTTTGTTTTTTATTCTAAAAGGTTGAGAACGATGAGACTGGGCAAGGGGCACGTGAGATAAAAGTCACTGGCTACGTTTTAAGATGGTTTTGGCCCGAGGGGGTGAGCGGAAGCTGGGTTTGCCAGGGATCCTGAAAGGGGGTAGATGGATCAAAAGTGGAGGAGCAAACCCACCATCCAGAGATCGCACTCCGTGATATTTACCCAAAGGAGTTGAAAACTTACGCCCACGTGAAAACCTGCACATGGATGTTTATAGCAGCTTTATTCCTTCAAACTTAGAAGCCACCAAGATGTCCTTCAGTAGGCGAATGGATAAATAAACCCTGGTACGTCCAGACAATGGAATATTATTCAGTGCTTCCAAGCTATCAGGCCATGAAAAGATGCGGAGGAAACTTAAAGGCATATTACTAAGTAAAAGAAGCCAATTTGAAAAGGCTATACCCTGGAAGATTCCAACTCTATGACATTCTGGAAAAGGAAAAACTATGGGGACAGTAACAAGATCAGTGATCGCCAGGGGTTAGAGGGTAGGGAGTGATGTACAGGTAGAGCACAGAGGATGTTTAGGGCAGTGAAAATACTCTGTATGAGACCATAATGGTGGACACACGTCATTCTACATTTGTCCAAACTCACAGAACGGACAACACCAAGAGTGAACTGTAATTGTACACCACGCATGTTGGGTGATGATGATGTGTCCATGTAGGTTCATCAGTTGTAACAAATGTACCACCTGGTGGGGATGTTGATCACGGCGAGGCTGTGCCTGTGGGGGGCAGGGGGCACATGGGAAATCTCTGTACCTTCCCCTCAATTTTGCTGGGAACCTAAACTGCTCTAAAAAAAAAATGAAGTCTTGAAAAAAAAAAGTAGAGGAACGGAATGTAGGCACTCATGTGAGTTGCAAAAGAAAGGAGAGAAATTGGACAGGAAGTAGTAAAACAAGTCCAAATAAAGGTATTTTTCCCTTGAGAACTGGCGGAGACCAAGCATCTTGGAAGATGGAAGCGTTCACAGGGAAAGAGGACCAGGTGCTACCAAGGAGGGATCAGAGAGAAAACCAACCTCCGAAGGAAAGTAAAAGGAGTCAGACTTAAGAGTAGGTGAAAGGAAGGGGGTTCAAGATGAAAAATAACATTTTATTTATTTATTGAAGGCTTGCAGTATGGCAGGCAAGGCACTAAGCACTTTACACGTAACACCTCTTTTAATCCTCATAACAGCTCCCTGATGTGGACCCTATTATAATACCCATTTTCCAGATGACGAAAGCGAGGCTCGCACAGGTTAAGGGATCTGTCTGTGGTCACACTGGGTGGATTCAGAATGGGATCTCATGTGGCTCCATCAGAAGGGAAACACCTCACCCACCAAGGATGGAGGAAGGACCCTCTGGAGCAGCTCCAATAGAAACAGGATAAGAGCCAAAAACGCAAGGCGCAAATGCAAACCACGTGAGTATTTTAAATTTTCTAGTAGCCACGTGAACAAGGATAAAAAGGAACAGGGGACATTCGTTGTAATATATTTTATTTAACCCAATACATCTAAGCTATTATCCTTACAACATGTAATCAATGTAGACAGATTATTAATTAGACACTTTACATTAGTTTTTCATCCTAAGCCTTTGAAACATGATGTACCTTACAGTGTGGATCAAGTACTCAACAGCCACCCGTGGCCAGCAGCTACCACGATGATGAGTCAAGGGCAAGAGAATGAGTCCTGTAGAAAGTGCTAAGCCGTACGTTGCGGACATAAAATAACGGGTCTCCTGGTTGGTTTCAAGTCCAAGACGTGTTATATCCTTTTAAAAAATAAACTTTTAAATGTGAATAACTTTAGATTATGATGTTACATCCCCGAGCAGGCCCTCAGACTTGGTTTCCTCATCATCCTTCTTTCCACCTTTCACACAGACAAGGTTTTGCCAAAACGGTTGGCTTAAGCCAACGGCGTCTGCTTTGGAGACGGAGACTTGCCCGGGGCAGGCCTTGCCGTTGTTTTCCTAGATCCCGCTTTGACCTGTGGTGAAAAAGTGCCCTGATGTAGTCTGTAGGTCTTCTGCCCACTGGAGGAGCACTTGGCAATGCCACGGGCATTCCTGGCAGAGAAGTTGGGGAGGGAAATCGTTCTCTATGTTGATCTCGATTGTCTTTCCTATCCCCCCCCCCTTTGGCACTTGAACAACAAGCCACCGCTTCCCAGGCAGTGGCTACGAGTGCGTTTGTCTTGGCACCTGGGCGAGGAGGCCCCCTGAGCCTTGGTCATGCTTCTATTCTTGCTGCTTGAGGGGGACCCACTCACTGAATTCTGGGTCTTTTCTAAGTGCCTAACTTAGAGTAAGCAAATACATAAAAGGCAAAAGGAGTTTTAGAACATGTATTTGTGGGCCACTCAAATATAAAATACAGGGGCTTCCCTGGTGGCGCAGTGGCTAAGAATCCACCTGCCGATGCAGGGGACACAGGTTCGAGCCCTGGTCCGGGAAGATCCCACATGCTGCGGAGCAACTAAGCCGTGTGCCACAACTACTGAGGCTGTGCTCTACAGCCTGCGAGCCACAACTACTGAGCCCACGTGCCACAGCTACTGAAGCCCGTGCGCCTAGAGTCCACACACCACAACGAAGAGTAGCCCCCGTTCACTGCAACTAGAGAAAGCCAGTGTGCAGCAATGAAGACCCAGTGCAGCCATAAATAAATAAATAAATTTATAAAACTATATATATAAAATACAACTTGCTCAGCCACAGATACTTTTCCTGGAGAAGTTGAGCAAAGCCGTAAGAAGATTTATCTTCCTGACAGGGGACAGCCCTGACCCGTCTGTTTCCAGCCTAGTGGACATTGCAGAAGGGGGCTGGTGCTTTGGCAAGATAGGGGTTCCCTAATATTCTTGAGAAGCTTTACCTCTAACACTGTTTGTGGTGCCCTTGGGGTATTTCAAGCATTGAGGCAATTTCAGGTTGGCTCATTTATGTGATAGTGATAGTGGAGGTGATGGTGGTGATGGTGGCAGTGATGGTGGTAAAGACTGTGGTCGTGGTGAGTTCCACAAGGTGTGAATTGTCCACAAGGTGTGAACTGTCCACAAGGTGTGAACTGTCCACAAGGATAGGTCGTGTCTTTCATTTTTGTATCTCCAACTTAGAATTTAGCTCAATAACTGCTTATTGAATGGGAGGCAGACACTGTAATTAAATAATTAACTGGGAAAAGAGGATTGCTCAGAGCTACCAGAGGACTAAATGGGAAACCAGGCATAGGTCTAGAGCCTTAAGTTAGTAGAGAAAATTAAAGTCTAACCAGACAGGAAAAGAGAAGGAGAAATTGAACATTTACACCCCTGTTCCCAATACCAGCTTCCCAGAACCAGGGAAGGATACATAACACATGGAATTCCAGCTCATGTGGTCATCATAGCAGTATCTCAGGGTGAAAAGTAATCAGACAAGCAGACGCTTGGTAATTTTCTATGATTACCCAAGGCCCTGAAACTCACACTCAGTTTCATCAATAATTTCCAAATTTTAGCCCTTTGTTTATCACTTTCAAATTTTTTGCTGTATCAGTGTACCACCTATACCAGGGATCAGTGAACTTTTCCATAAAGGGCCAGATGGTGCATATCTCAGGCATCGTGGGCTGGACGGTCTCCATTGAAACTACTCAACTCTGCAGCTGTACTGTTAAAGCAACCAGAGCAATATAATGTGTCAGTGGTGGGTGTGGCTAAGTGCCAATAAAACTTTATTGACAAAAAACAGGCTGCAGACTGGATTGGGCCCAGGGCCACAGTCTGTAGACCCCAATTCATACTACTATTTACAAAGTATATTAAGGACTCAGTGTAAGAATAAATAAAGTAAAATAAATTAATCTACATTTCTTTTCATATCAATCCTCTAAATGGAAAACCATGCCATGCACACACAACTGCAAAAGTAAATTCGATGAGAATGAAACAAGGTTATTAAATTCTAACCAGGTGGATGGACTGTGTAAGACTTGCAGCCCGAAGCCTAACCTTTCTTGTTAAAAAAAAAAAAAAAATTAGGAAGTTCTAGAGAGGCAAGACTCATTAGCGCCAGGCTGAGGTTTTTTTCCTTGTAAGAATCAGCTGGATTAAAGAGCATCGGAGGGGGGATAACTTTCTCAGGATGTGACTTAATCTCATTTAAGTCCGTTCGATTTTCCACCTGAAGTCATCTGCTCCCCTGCAGTGACTGTTTCTGAGAAACCCTGGTTTCATTTGCTGTTAAACTCTGACAATGAGAACCCCGCATTTAGGGAAGGTAACATCCCAAACCATCAGGGCTGATTACCTTCCAAGAGGCAGGAGGCCCCACTCCCCCCACCCCCACCCCCACCCCCACCCCCACCCCACCCCAGGAGGACAGGCCCCTGGGCAGCAAGCTCTGCTGGGATGTAGGCTCTGCCCTCCCGGATCTCGTGCAGAGAAGGCAAATAAACCCTCCTGCTGGGTTATTACCCTTGACAGGCCCTGCTGGGGAGCTTCCCCCACTGCCCCCCAGGATGATGCAGGACAGGCCGGCCCTGACACCTGGATGACCAAGCAAGGTCCAGCGTGACTCACCCAGCCCCGCCCGGTCTGGCAGCACGCTCTCCGGACCCTGCTGGTGAACCGTCCATCAGTTCGTCTCCAGACCAGCAGGGGCTCCACGTGGGAGGTGGTAACCCAGCAGCAGAGGTTGTAAAGCCTGAGCCCTGGGGACCCAGATGATCCCAGGGCAGGAGGGACCAGGGGTTTCCATAGGCAGCCCTGATGCTCTTAAGCTCCAACCTATCATAGATAATAAACGAGGGATGCAAACCAAACAAGGCCTGGGAGCCAAGTGGACATGTGTCAGCTCGGGAATTATCAGCCGCAATCGCTGAGAGCGAGTCAAACACCTGATTCAGAGACAAACTCAGCTGCTGGGCTCCCACGCGCTGCATGAACAGCTGGGGTAGAGGTGGAGGGCCCAGAGATGCGTGGGTACCAGGTCTAGACCCCACCCTGTCTGGAGCCTGGGAGGCTCCTGCAGGCCTCGTGGAGCTCATGAAACCGGGTATTGAAGATATCAGATGGCGACAAAGGGGGATGGGGATTGGGCCTGAGGACTCCGAGGCCCAAGCAGGGTTCCCACCTACTCAGCATCCTGGTGCTTCCCTATTGTCAACCTCCAGGGACAGAAGAGGACCAAGAGGGGAGCAGATGCTCTGGATGCTACACACTCATGCCCTCGGTGCTCCTGGGCTGGAAGTACCAGGGAGTTCGTGCCCCTCCCCCAGGGGACGGTGTGACCAGGGCAGCCCCCTAGGCGGGTGGCTCTAAGGCAGGCTCCATCCTGGCTTCCAGGGCTCCCCAATGGGTGCTGAACTGAACCTCAGTAGCCCAGCAGTGACCTGCCTGAAAATGCATCCTTTCCTGCGGCCTTCCGGTCCCCATCTCACTGCCCACACTTCCCTCTGGCTGCTTCCTGGGCTCGCCTCCCAAATCCTTATCCCCTGGTACTCAAATCCTTGTCTCAGAGTTTTTATGGTTTCATGTCTTATGTTTAAGTCTTTAATCCTTTTTGAGTCGATTTTTGTGTATGGTGTAGGATACGGGTCCAATTTCATTCTTTTGCATGGGGATAACTGGTTTTCCCAACATCATTTATTGAAGAGACTATTCCTTCCCCATTGGGTGTTCTTGGCTCCCTTGTCAAAGATTGGTTGACCACATTTGTGTGGGTTTATTTCTGGGCTCTCTATTCTGTTCCAAGGGTCTATGGGTCTGTTTTTATGCCATTACTGTACTGTTTTGATTACTATAGCTTTATAATATAATCTGAAATCAGAAAATGTGATGCCTCCAACATTGTTCTTCTTTCTCAAGATTGCTTTGGCTATTTGGGGTCTTTGGTGGTTCCATATGCATTTTAGAATTATTTTTTCTTTTTCTGTGAAAATGCCAGTGGAATTTTGAAAGGGATTGTGTTAAAGCTATAGATCACTTTTGGTAGTATGGACATGTTAACAATATTAATTCTTCCAATACATGAACCAAAAAGTTTCTGTACAACAAAGGAAACAATCAACAAAATGAAATGGCAAATTATGGAATGGGAGAAAATAGTTACAAACTATATATCTGACTGGGAGCTAGTATTCAAAATATATAAGGAACTCACACAACTCAATAACAAAAAAAAAAAAAGAAAGAAAGAAAAACACACACACACACACACACACACAAATAAACTGATTAAAATATGAGCAGAAGCTCTGAATAGACATTTTTCCAAAGAAGACATACGAATTGCCGATAGGTATATAATAAGGTGCTGATAAATAACACTAATCATCAGGGAAATACAAATCAAAACCATAATGAGGGTTTCCCTGGTGGTGCAGTGGTTGGGAGTCCGCCTGCCGATGCAGGGGACATGGGTTCATGCCCCAGTCCGGGAAGATCCCACGTGCCGCAGAGCGGCTGGGCCCGTGAGCTGTGGCCACTGAGCCTGCGTGTCCGGAGCCTGTGCTCCGCAAGGGGAGAGGCCACAACAGTGAGAGGCCCGCGTACCGCAAAAAAAAACACCAAAAAACCATAATGAGATATAACCTCACACCTGCTGTGTGAGAATGGCTATTATCAAGGAGACAAGGAACAGCAAGTGCTGGAGAGGGTGTGGAGAAAAGGGAGCCCTCACGCACCATTGGTGGGAATGTAAACTGGTGCAGCCACTGTGGAGAACAGGATGGAGGGTGCTCAAAAATTAAAAACAGAACTATCCTATGACCCAGCAATCCCACTTCTGGGTATATATCCAAAGTATCTCAAAGAGCTATCTGTACTCCTACATTCACTGCAGCCTTATTCACAAGAGCCAAGATCTGGAAACAACCTAGGTTTCTGTCGACTGATAAAGACGTGGTATAAATACATATAATGGAATATTATTCAGTCACAGAAAAGGAAATCCTGCCATTTGCGACAACATGGATGAATCTGGAAGACATTATGTTAAGTGAAATATAGTCAGACCCAGAAAGACAAATACTGTATGATCTCGCTTGTATGTGGAATCTAAAACAGATGAACTCATAGTAACAGAATAGGATGTTACCTGTCGGGGGCTGGGGATTGGAATAGAGGGTGACATTGGTGAAAGGGTATGAGGTTTTAGTTATGGATAACTTCTGGATAGCTAATGTACAGCATGGGGACTGTAGTTAATCGTACTGTATTGTATACTTGAAATTTGCTAAGAGTAAATCTTGAGTTCTCTCTACATGCACAAGAAGGTAATTACGGGAGGTGGTGGATGTGTTAATTAGCTTCATGAGGTCATCATTTCACAGTGTGCACATATATCAAAGCATCACATCGTACATCTTAAATATACACCATGTTATTTGCCAGTTATACCTCAAGAAAGCTGGAAAAAATAGACTAATTGTTTAAGGCCATAAAGGCTCATACTGCATGAATTTGTTTATATGAAATTCTAGAAAAGGCAAAATCATAGTGACAGAAAGAGATCACCTGGGGTTGGAGGCTGGGATGAGGTCTGACTGCAAAGGGGCACGAAGGAACTTTGGGGGTGATTGGAAAGCTCTAAGTCAGGATGCCAATTTGGTATACAATTACCAAAATCTATCAAACCGTACTCTGAAATAAAGCCCAGTAAAGCTGGGAAAAGAAGTTCCAGAGCACAAAGCGTGGCTACAAAGAGCGACGAAGAATGGGAGCCGTTAATGCAATCCACCGGCAGGGTGGGGTGGGGATGCAGCACATCCTAAGATCTCCCGTGCGTGCCGGAGCCCCAGACAGGATGGCTTTGAGGAGGGTTGAGTCAGGCCCCCGCCAAGAGCCCCCCACCATGGAGTCTCTCCTCCCCTCTGGCAGGCACCCTCTGCGGTCCTGGAAATGGTGGTCACGTGCGTGTTGTAGGCAGGGGCTGGCTGGCCTGCAGGGGGCTCAGAGCTGGGGCACACACAGCCCCGTTGTTACCTGGAAATCCAATGTGCTGAGGTCAGAAGGCTTCCCGCCTCCGCCCTCCTCCCCAGCAAGTGCGAACGCCGTGTGGACCTGCACAAGCCTATCCCAGCCCTCTTCTCTGACAGATTCAAATCAACAAAACCCTGTGGGGCGTCCAGAGAGCTGCAGGGGTCCTCCCGGTCACCCGTCCCCCGGACACGCAGCCCCAGCTCCTCGCTTACTGCTGGTTCCCAGCCCACCGTGAGCAGAGCTGACCGCGGGCCCCCGCCTTTTCCCAGGCCTTCTGTGTTTCTGACTCTGCTCCCACCGATGCCGACTTACTCGAGCCGTGACAGTGGCCTCCCTGCCCCGGGTCCTCCTTGCTGCCTCGGGTCCTCGGATCACAAGCAGAATGATACAAAAGGGTGGAGTCCCCTGGCCTCCCCATCGCCACCGGGACGAGAGTCCAGCCTCGGCTTTATCGTCCAGCATTTCTGTACTTAAACCGCCCCCGTTCCCTCTTGCTCCTTGACTGCCAAACACACCTACCTCATGCCTCCTCTCACAGTGATGATGATATATTTCAAACATTCAAGAAATATATATATAACAAGGCCTTCTGTGCCTACGACCCACGTTTAGGAGATAAAACATTTCAAATCGCTTGAGACCCTCTGGGCACCCTACTCAGAGGGCACCCCAGACCACCTGCCCCTCCCCCTCTCTGGCCACGCCCACCGCCTTGAATTGGGGGTTGAACATTCCCAGACGCGTCTTAGCCATTTTGCTACCTGTGTGTGTATCCCCCAAGCAATACCTATAGTACTGTTTTGCGTGGCTTAAAACCTTATCTGTGTGATAGGGTATCATGGGTGTTCGTCTAAGTTTGGGTTCCCTTAAAAGCAGAGGCTGAGAGGATTTGGTGCAGAGTTTACGTGGGAGGTGAGGCCAGGAAGGCTGGTGAGGAACTGGGGGTGGGAGGAAAGGCACTGAAGGCTGAGCCAGCCACGGGCGGCTAGGCAGCTGAGGCTGGGTCCCCGGGGGGCTCTGAGTGTGTAGAGCGACTCTCTGAGTGTGTAGAGCGTCCGCTGAGGGCGGGGATGCTGGAGTACACATCCCCTCCCACCCCTCAAGGTTGAAGGTCACTCCCACAGGCAGAGAGAGTCCTTGGGGAGGGGTCTGAAGTGCCTGGGTCGTGGGGAGCGGCAGGCAAGGGCCCAGGGAGGCCGAGGGGATGCGGGCTGCTGACTGCTCCATGTTCTCCTGCAGCTGGGTTTTTCCTTCCAAAGTTCTTTTGAAATATATTCGTGTTCAGTGAAATGCAGCTCTAGTAATCACCCTCCCACACACTTTTTTTTAGCCTTTAAAAATATACATAACGTACAATTCACCATTAGTGGCACGCCTTCACAATGGCGTGCGGTCACCGCTTCTATCTAGTTCCAGAACACTGTCATCACCCCAAAAGGAAACCCCATACCCGTGTACCCATTAAACCGTCACTCTCAATTCCCCCCTCCCCCGGCCCCTGGCAACCACCAAACTCCTTTCTATCTCTATGGATTTACCAGCTCTGGACATTTCATATAAATGGAATTGTGTAACATGCAGCCTTTGGAGTCTGGTTTATTTCACTTGGAACAACATTTTCAAGGTTCGTCCATGTGGTGGCCTGTGTCAGAGCTTCACTCCTTTTAATGGCTGAATACTATTCCATTGTATGGATGGACCACATTTTCTTTAGCCATCCAGTTCTTGATGGACATTGGGTTGTTTCCATCTTTTGGCTATTGGTAGTAATGCTGCTATGAACACCTGTGTACACATTCTTGTTAGAACACCTGTTTTTAGATCTCTGGGCAGTACACCCAGGAGCGGAATTGCTGGGCTCTATGGTGACTCTATGTTTCACCCACTGAAGAACTGTCAGACTATTTTCCACATCAGCTGCACCATTTTACGCTCCCACCGGCAATGTACAAAGGTTACAACTCCTCCACACACTGACTGACACTTGTTATTTTCTGCAATTTTCATTTAGCCACGACATGGGTATGGAGGCTAGTATTCCTTTGTATGAATCCACCAACCAATCCCTCTGTTCCTCTGTTGATGGACATGTAGGGTGTTTCTGATTGGGGTTGCTACAAACCACAGTGCTGTGAACACTCTCCCACATGACAGCCTAGCTTGTGTGTCTTCATTTAACATTTTATCCTATACCGTTCTCATTTGGGAAAATCTTTCCTACCCTTTCACATCCTTCCTGCCTGATGGGTTCATCCGAGGCAGTGTTCAGGGCAAGCAAGCACCCATCACTTAGACCCACACTGTCCAATTCTGCAGCCACTAACTTCACATGGCTATAAGGCACTCACAGTGTGGCCAGTCCAAACTGAGGTGGGCCATGAACGTAAAACACACACTGGATTTCAAAGATGTAATCTGAAAAAATGTGAAATATCTCATTAATAATAATGGTAATGTTCCGTATCAATTAATAATGTTGAGATGATAATGTGCTAAATAAAACATTTATTAAAATTAATTTCACCTGTTTCTTCTCACTTTATAAAAAGTGGGGCTACTAGAAAATTTTAAATGTGTGGCTTGCATTTGTGGCTCATCTTATATTTCCAGTGGACAGCGCTGTTCTAGATTATTCATTTGCCCTGTCATGTGTTCCCTCAACAGGGTTCTTTTCTGTTTCTTCACCCGGATTGTGAACTTTGCAGATGGTGGGAATTTAGCAGAGTGATCTCTCCAAGAGCAGATCTGATCATGTCCACACTGTTTCAACACCAGCTCTGTCTTCCTTTCACATCTTTCAATGATTTCTGTTGACTTTAGGATAAAGCAAAACTCTTCAATGTGGCTGCAAGGCCCTGTGGGGTCTGGCCCCCACCCGCCTTTGTGTACCCCCTGTGCCCCGACCACCCTGGGCTCTTTCCTCCTTGCTCCTGCCACAGGGCCTTTGCACATGCCACTCTCTCTGCTGGTGATGCCCTTTCTTTCCTTCATCACTGGTCCCTTCTATTCATCCTTTGGATCTGCGCTCAAACAGATTAGCCTGACTCTAATCAAGGCTCAGGACCACAGAGAGCTCCCGCACACCTCAAAATAGGCAAACTCCGCAATGCATCTTCTTGGGCTAATTTGTATGTGCCCTGAGAATCCCTGGCCCTGTGGACCATCCAGGTAACACCCCTGCAACATGCTCCCCACACTAGCTGGAGGAAGACACGTGAACTGGGGAATTCTATATCTGGGTCTCAAGTGTCTTTGAAACGAAATTTTGGTCCAAGAATAACACTGGTAACAAGATGCCTCATGTCAATTTTATGGGCTGCAAATACCTTCCAGTTAGACCATGCGGTAAGTTAAAGGCTTGAGCAGACCCCGAGAAGCTGCCAAAATGTTTCTCAGTTGCTCTTCTAAAAATGTCTTTGTCCTTGACTGTGGGTTGGCCACCCCTGGCCAGGGGGCAGAGGGAGCAGAGCCAGCAGTTTCCAGCTAGGACGTGACTGGGGCCAAACAATCGCTGTTGTCCAACACTGGGACATCTGAGCCACTGTGGGGATGGGAGCTTCTTTCAGGCCCATCCAGCGTGCCAGCTTTTGTTAGAATTGATGCCAGATTTCACGTGGAGACAAAGGAAACTTTTCCCCTGAGGCCCAAGGGAAGACAGATGAGCTGCTTTCCTATCTGTAAATGAAAGCAGGCTGAGAGGACATCACCCCAAATCAAGTCACGCGGCGGCACTGGGCCACCACAGCGCTCTGTGTCTCTCTTTTCACACTCCCTAATTGTTAAAAACGTTTAATTGAAGCATACCATATACATAAAAGTGTACAAATCAGATACATACAGTTCACCGAATTTTCATCAAGTGCACATACCCATGTAACCAGCACCCAGGTGGAAGACCAGCACCTTCCCAGTTCCCCAAATGCCCTCCTTGGGTCCCGTCCCAGTTCTAATGTACACCCACCGCAACCACCATCCTTGCCTCCTGACTCTGCGGGGACGCATGCTGGCTTCTGACCTCCACATAAAAAGAATCAGACGGGGGCTTCCCCGGTGGCGCAGTGGTTGAGAGTCCGCCTGCCGATGCAGGGGACGTGGGTTCGTGCCCCGGTTCAGGAGGATCCCTACATGCCACGGAGAGGCTGGGCCCGTGAGCCATGGCCGCTGAGCCTGCGCGTCCGGAGCCTGTGCTTCGCAACGGGAGAGGCCACAATAGTGAGAGGCCCGCGTACCGCAAAAAAAAAAAACAAAGAATCAGACGGCACGTGCCCCGGCCTGGCCCACTCAACATCATGTCTGTGAGTCTTCCATGCTGTGTGCAGCAGATGTTTGTCGACCTCACATACAGCACCTCACACAGAAACCCCATTTGTCCTGTTCACCTGTTGATGATCTTTGGATGACCCCCAAGCTTGGGGCTATTTCAAGGAGTCCTGCTCTGCATGTTCCAGTACGTGACTTTTGGTGAGCATCCGTGAACGTTTATAGAATGACTGGATCACGGGGTAAGTGTATGTTGAACATTTGAAGAAATGCCCAACTGTTCTCCAAACTGACTGCACCGTGGTCCATTCCCACCTGCACTGCAGGAGAGTTCCAGTTGCTCCACATTCCTGCCAACACTTGGTATGGCTGGTCCTTTTCATCTGGACCAGCCTTCCGGGTGTGTACCGATGGGTATGAACACTCAGTATCCCTAATACAAACAAGCCCAAGGACTCGGAAAGTTTGGGGAAGGGTGAGACCACTTCCTTTGTGTGCGTTTGGGGGGGGCAGTTAGAAAGACGCATAGGACAGTTTTTCTCGTGTGTTTGTTTTTAATTCTTAGTTTATTTGAGCAGGTCATATATAGCTCAGACCTGGACAAGTATATAAAGGATATGTTATGTTGAATAAGACGTGTCTCTGAGGAAAGCAGAAGGACAAGCTCCCCTGCTCTGTCCCATGCCCGAGCTCCCAGACCCAGGCGGTGGCTGTCTCCCTGGGGAGACCACCCTGGTGGGTCAGGGGAGCTCCCGGCAGGGCATCCTGATGGGAGCATGGGAGCCGTTCCAAGCCCGGGGAGGGCAGGCTCATTCTCAGCTCATAAACTTGCTCCCTGGCACTTACAGTCAGCGTTGTATCCTTCACAGGAGTCCTCCTGACCGCTCACCAGGTTCCCCATTTTGCAGAATTGTTTACGGTCTGTGCCACTTACTATTACTTTATGCATTTTATTTAGTTAGTTATTTACACAGGCATATAGTTTTACCAACTTCATCTGGAACCAGGTGATGAAAACAAAATAGGCACGAGCTCATGGGCCCAAGGATCTTGGCAGCCGCAGGGGCCTCAGGGCCTCTGAGCTGACAGGCAGCCCTGCTTTGGTCGGCTTCTTTGGGGTCCTCTCTCTGGCCAGTGGAGTGGAGAGCTGGGATTTGAGTGCCTGATCAAGAGGCAGGCTGGAAGTGGGGCTAATGGCCTGGACTTTGGAGGTGAAGTGCATGGACTCAAAGCCTCTCCCTACTACCTAACTCTCTGTGCCTCAGTTTCCACAGCTGCCAAATGGAACCGCCATGATGATTACACAAAGTGATTTATGGGAAGTGCATAGAGCAAAGTCTGGCATTCAGCAAGGGCCCTATAAGAGTTAGCTGCTATTATTAACAGCGTGGATGACAGGGCTAATGATATCATAGCTCTTAGGTGGCAACCCTCCCTGTTTGCCAGAGACCAAGGACACTGGACTTTCAGTGCTAAGCCCGGGAAAGTCCCAGCAAACTGGGGCAAGTCAGTCACCCTACAGAGCCTTGTCATTGGATGAACCAGCTGGGACCCTTCTCTTTATTTCAACAGAAAGTCCAAATGAGGAAATAAATATTGATTAGGCATTCGTTCATTCAATAAACATTTAGTAACTGCTGTCCTGTGTCAGGCACTGTTCAAGGACCTGGGAACACAGGATAGAATAAAGCAATGTCCCAGCTGCCCTCATGCAGTTGACATTCTAGTGGACAAGGTAGGTAATGAGCAAACAAACAAATAAATATTATAATATCAGGTAATAGACAGCCGACACACAAAGCTAAACACGGTGAAGGAAGAAAGCACGATGGGCGCTAGCTAAATAAGGTTAAAGAAAGACCCTTTAAGGAGATGATATTTGAGCAGAAAAACAAAGTCAGAGAGCAAGCCATGAGACTATCCAAGCAAAAGGCACAGCAGGTGCAAAGGCCCTGAGGTAGGGATGTGCTATCACTGAAATGCTTTGAGAAGGCAAGAGTTTGGTTGGTTTCATTTCAACCAACCTTAACCATCATTTGGAAGCCAATGCCAGGTGTTGCAGGGATAAGCAACATCAGTCCCATCTCTGGGAAGTTAGAGGCAGTGCTCAGGAAAGCGTACCTGAGAAACAGAGTGTGACATCATGAAAAGGACACTGCTCAGAGAGGAGGGGAGACTAGAGCCTCCTCGTGGATGCTGGGTGACCATGGTCAAGTCATTTACCTCTCTGGACTTCCCTTTTCTCAGGCTCAACATAGGGAATCAGAGAAAAAGTCCTCACTCTGAATAGGCCATGAGACCTGATTTTAGGATGCCACTTCAGAGGACACAGCAGGAGAGACTGTAGTTTCCTAAGAATGTTTGTCCCTGGCAGTCACTGAAGCTGGGGCAGGGCTGTGGATCTGTGTTCATGGCCCAGCTCAAAGGCTCCAAGCTTTCTCAAGTGGGCCCAAGGGTGGCTATGCCCATTTGAAAAATTGGATAATTGAGGCTCAGAAGGGGAAAGTAGTTTTCTTACTACCAAGATGCTTCTATTTGTTGGGGTCTCCTGGGCAGAGTTGAATAAATTGCAAGTTGGTTCCAAAAATCTCCTGAGAAAACCTGTAAACAAATATCCCATGGGCTTGATGCTCAGGTTCTAGATCCAGCACTTGCTGGTTCATCCAAAGCTGCTTTTTTTGTGAAAATTCATAGCTCTGCCTGTGTGTGAAGTGGGTAAGAAGTCTAATTTCCTGGCTTGGTTTTCACAATGGAATAGGAGCCCTGCCCCTAGTCAGTTTGGTTTTCAGACAAACGGATCTGTTGTCTATCATTGCATGGCCTATTCCTGGCTCTCCTTAGGGAGGTGAAGTGGGGCTGGCCGAGTCAATGATGTGCCCCATGATTCAAGGAGGGAGAGGCTGCCCCACCTACAGACCTTTTCCAGGGCAGAGCCTGTTTTGTACCATACACCTTTCACCTCATGCGTTCAGCTGATTGGACAGAGGTGACAACTCAGTGTCAGTGGCCAAGACATTAGCTGGTTGGCAGCCAATGAGGAAGCTGAGCATGAAGATTCTGCCCAAATAGGACAAATGAGACTAAAACGATTTTCCCTCTGGGGAATTTGAATTGGGAATGTGGAGAGGACCTGGTGACTGGTGACAGGAACAAAAAGGCACGAGGTTGAGAGAAGATGTGGGCAGTAGGGGCGCTAGAGAGCCATGAGCAAGACAAAGCTATGACCAAGATCACCTGAATAGAAGTCCAGGTTGTCTGAATGATAGAGAGAGGACACACAAGAAGACCCAGAGAGAAAAGTTGAAACAAAGGGAGTAGTTGAGTCCTGCCAGTGGGTGTGCCCTGGAGGGAAGAGCCTCAGGTCCTGCAGCTGGGGTCTTTGTACCTTCTTGGGAATTAGGGCTTTCCAGTTCCCATCTCCAAGAGGACCCAGTACCCCATGGTTGCTGCACATAGCTGTGTAAGGTGTACAGTGAATGTCTTGGGAAGGGGAGTGCCGTACATAAGTGGCAGCACCTCCTGCAGTTGTTGTGCAGTGTACAACATCTACAACTCTACGTGACAGCCTTGACCAGAGCTCACATTCTGGGCATGAGACAACCAAATATCCATTGTAAGTTTATTTATTCATTCATTCAACACATCATTTTTAGGCATGTTTTAACTGCCTGGCACTGTTTAGGGCACTGAAGTAAGAGACACGATCCTGGGTCTCATGAGGAGAAGAGACAGAAAATAAACAAGTAAACAAGATAATTTCAGAGTGACAACTGCTATGAAGACAAAATGAAGTAAAATAATATGATGGAGAATGACTTGAAGGTGAGAAGGGCTGCATTAATTATGTGGTCAGGGAGGGCCTCTCTAAGGAGGGGACATCTGGGCACAGATTTAAGAATAAGTAGGAACCTAGCAATTGAAGAACTGAGGAAGGGGTGTTCTGTGTGGAGGAACAGCAGGTGCAAAGGCCCTGAGGCAGGAATTGCCCCAGACAGGGCCTGATCATATACGGCCTTGTAGGATTTACTCTAATTGTGATGAAAAGCATTTAGAAGGCATTAAGCATTTATTGTAGGCTTGCAATGGTCATTACTTGAGAAAGCCAGTGTGGGTCCCTTTTCTTTGCAACTAAAATAGCTGAAGTAGCATGGTTTGCTGGAGTATTAATATCATTCCTCCACTCCTCAGAAAGGATCCATTTTCAGATCAAATGAGGTCACAAGGAGTCTTCACACATGCACCATGTCAGATTAGCTCCTTGAAGAATTACCTTCACCATACTGGCTTTCATCCAAGATTATTTCAAGAAACCATCATAGGAATTCTATATTTGCATTTGCTCTAAAATGGTTGTAAAGAGCATTGTAACTTGATATCCTTTATATGAAGCCCAATATAAGAAATTTATTTCAGAACTTGGTATCAGAAGCAAACTAAAAATTTGCTGTTTACCTTCTTTCTATAATGAGAGAGATGAGACTTCCTGTGTTTCCCTTTTTGACCTGGACACCAGGAAGCTCAGGGCTGAATCATATGCTTTATCACATAGAAACTGCTAAACCTTGTAGTTGGCATAGTCACTCCCTCTTTCAGTGGACCTAACTTGCTGTTTCTGTTATACTAATCTTTAAAATTTTATTTTTTGAATGATATCCTTTGCTGTAAGCTGTCTCATTCTTTTCTGGAGAGCAGTGGGGAGAGACGTAAATAAAGGCTTTATTCAAACAAGGTGTAAGCATATGCAAAGTCTGGTTGACCTAGTTCCCCAAGTCGTAAGACTTGTAAGTTCAAGCATACCCACCTAGAGGGGGGGGCTAGGGAGGGTGGGGGGGAGACGCAAGAGGGAGGAGATATGGGGATATATATATATATGTATAGCTGATTCACTTTGTTATACAGTAGAAACTAACACACCACTGTAAAGCAATTATACTCCAATAAAGATGTTCAAAAAAAGCAAGCATACCTAAAGAAAAACAAACACGAATTTCATTTCTTACAATTAGCTTTGGGGTTAGAAATGAAAACAAATATATCTCCTGGAATAGCTCATAATTCACCCATGCCCTGACATTTGCTGCTGTTTGTGAGCTGATACAAGCTCACTTTATTCCTAACACCACCCCCCTGCGTGGCGTCTGTGTCCCAGCAGTGTGACATGACCCTTCTAAAAGAGAACGGTGGACCCAGCAAGCAGAACAGAAACCTTTTTCAATTAAAAAGTCACTCATGCTCAGGCTGACAGCTCACCCGAGCTACCTCTGACAGCCTGGTAACCCGTAATTTTTCCACTTTGCAAGGACGATTATGTACCTTCAAATGGCAGCGTAATTAACCAGGTCTATTACAGGCTCCCACATTTGTATAGTTTTGCTGGGATGTTTCTCCAGAGCTGGGGCCAGCGGAGACCCGTCACTGTGCCTGCTAATGAGCCCTTGCCTGTCGGGCACCACTCACCAAGGAGGTGAGGCCATGGGTGGCATTTCCTCTGGCACAGGGACCCCCACCAGGCTGCCCCTCTCCTGCAACATCTCAGTTCTCACCCACGGGGAAGAAAATAGCACAGCAATTCCATTCGTAGTCCCAAGGCTGCTATCTTTTATCCTACGAATGCTCCCCGCCTCCTCCAAATTAAGCACGCAATTAAGATGGAGGAATAGTCCAGCAAGCAAACCATTGACGCTTATGAGTTCAAACAGGCCAGTGGTTCTCAGAATGTGGTCCCCAGCCCAGCATCATCTCTTGGGAACTTGATAGAAATGCAGCTTCTCTAGCCCCACCCCAGACCTGCTGAGTCAGAAAATCAGGCTTGGCCTGGCGATCTGTGTTTTCACAGGCCCTCTAAGGGATTCTGATGTACGGTCAAGTTTAAGCATCACCGGAATGGAGCATAGCATCATTGGTTTGTTAATTTTGGAAGGTTCAAGACCTGTTAATCTAACCCATGCACAGAGCCGAAATGAGGATTCAGGAGGTACAGAAAAGATTGAGCCTTAATTCTGGTCTTCAGCTTGCTTTATCCCATCACTTCTCTCTGCATTTGTTAAGAGAAGGAAAAGGCAGGGGAGGCAGGAGAAGGATTTGAAGGGATGAGGGGGGAAAGGATGTCGACGAATATGCAGCCATGTTTTAAAACCTCCTCAGACAATAAACAGAAGACAAATGAATAAACAAAAGAAGTACTGATGATAGCAACTGCTATGAGGAAAGGAAAAAAGGAGGGGAAAGACCACATTTCACCAAGCAGGGTTCTCATCCAGGGTGATCATGCCCCCAGGGGACACTTGGTTACTCTGGTCTCCTTTCTGTTCTGATTTATGTCTTTTGAAGGTCACTTTAGTGGTTGGAAGGAGAATAAATGGATTGTGGGAGCAAGGGAGGAAGTGGGGAGATTAAGGGGAGGCTGTCACTGCCACCCCGGTGAGCAGTGTTGATGGCTTTCAGGAGAGGGCTAGGAGTGAATGCTTCTATTTGTTGGGGTCTCCTGGGCAGAGAAGAATAACTTGCAAGTTCATTTCCAAATCCCCTGGGCTTATGCTGAGGTTCTAAATCTAGCACTTGCCAGCTCATCCAAAGCTGCTCTTTGGTGAAAAATCATAGCTTTGTCTGTGTGTGACATAGATGGGTAAGAAACCCGACTTCCTTGTCGGGTTTTCACGATGGAATAGGAGCCCTGTCCCTTGTACACCTGCTACTCTGGTAGTAGCAGGAAAGATGGAGAAGGGAGATGTGTGACAGAAAACTTTCCAGGTTTCCTGATGTGAGGGGTGAGGGAGAGAGTCCCAGATGACTCCTGAGAGCAGCAGGGGTGGACATGAACCTATAAGGCAGCCCATATGCCAGGGACTGATGTCTGGGGCAACAGATGAGGGGGACAAGATGAAGGAAACCTAAGAGTAGATCCCCTGGAAGAGAAGTCACTAGGATGTCCACAGCTCCTGATAGCTCACTCACTCCCTGAGGACTAGGAAACTCAGCTGTCCCCACTGGAGCCTGGCATTCATTACCAAGGTTACAGACAGATCCCCCCCCCCCCACAGGGAGACCCAGGTCCCCTTCACACGCCAGGGAGGGTGTTGAGAGCACCCCTGAGTTTCACCAACATCCGACACAGACTGGAGAGCCAGCATGGCTGTCTGGCGCCTGCAGAGACCAGGGATGAAATCCAACCATCATCCGTCATCTGTAATATGTGGAGATTAGGAAGCCAGTGAGGGCTGCGCGTGTTTTCACATTCATCCTGCAGCACGACGAGGCCCCCCTCTGGAGCCAACAATGGCGCCAGGAGAGCTTTCACAAAAAGATGTGAGTGAGCGAAATTTTCCATTCCTTTCATTGCCCTAAAATCGTACGTACAGGCTCTGGTCCACATTTGAACTTTCCAGAATAAGGTGATTATTGTTTTTCTTGGTTACCTGCTGCTCGGTCT
This sequence comes from Delphinus delphis, assembly GCF_949987515.2. Lineage (NCBI taxonomy): Eukaryota > Metazoa > Chordata > Mammalia > Artiodactyla > Delphinidae > Delphinus > Delphinus delphis. The sequence continues at coordinate 5,953,978 of NC_082695.1, forward strand.
CTGGGCTGGGCTTTTTTGGAATTTTTGTAGAAGAATTTGTAAGCACGTGTGACAATTCTGGTTTGTGGTGACAACGGATGTGCTCAGGAGAGAAAGTTCCATGCCAGGGGGTCCTCCTTAGCCCAAGCTGGGCATGTTTCAGAATCAAACCAAAAGCATCTCCCACAGACCATCCAGCAGGCTGCCATTTATCCTCTGGGTCAAGTCAAGCCTGTGCAACTTTCATGTTATCATTCTCATGCCTTGGAGCCCAGAGAGGGTAAAGGGATTGTCTGAAGTCACACAGCAAAACAATCTACATACCTTCCTAATTCTTGTTTTCTGCACTAAGGAGGGAGGAATCCTTCTGCTCCAAGGAAGACATTAGTCAATTGTATTTTATATAAGTGTCTGTAATAATGGGAACAGTTCAAAAATGGAATGAATTGCTTTTTGATTCTCTGAGCACTTCCTTGAGAGAGAGCAAGGGTGTCACGGAGGGCAATCAGTGGTGTGCTAACGCTGGCTCCCACAGCTTGGTGAAGGCCATCCTGTGCCTCTCCCAATGCCACATGTGGTGACATCTCATGGGTACCTTAAGATCAGTCACACGGTGAGAGCACTTACACCATGGAAACTGGTAAATGCTACAAACCAAAGCTTTTCTTTTTTTTTTCAATAGAGTCAGTTGTTCAGCTAAATTTTACAAGCACACTCCTAGGACTGACTCATTCATTCATTCATCCATTTATTCATTCATCCCACAAACCCTGATCAGGCATCTACTGTACGCTTGATACTGGGTGAGATGTTGGGTCTCAAAGAAATGAAGGAGAGTCTGCTTTTTAAAGAGATGCACATGGGAGGGTGGAAGGGAGACGCAAGAGGGAGGAGATATGGGGACATATGTAGCTGATTCACTTTGTTATAAAGCAGAAACTAATGCACCATTGTAAAGCAATTATACTCCAATAAAGACATTAAAAAATAAGTAAATAAATAAAGAGATGCACAGTATGGAAAAGGGTGTGGGGGGTAAATACCCACCCCCCCACCTTCATTCAGGAGCCTCCTTATTTATTTGTTTGTTTGTTTATCTAGGCAATGCCTAATGCTTGCAGGGTCTTGGTTTCCCGACCAGGGATTGAACCTGGGCAGTGACAGCGCCAAGTCCTAACCACTGGATCGCCAGGGAATTCCCCCCTTAATTATTTGTAAACAACAACCAAAAAAGTAGAACTGACAAGAGTTCCATTGTACTGCCCCAGCTATAGAGAGCCACCCAGCTCACCAAATGGATGTTTTCCCCCCTTCTCCTCTTGTATCTTACTATCAGAAGAAAGAAAACGCACAGAGTGAGCCCTCAGCTAGGGCACCGGGTAATGATGGAGGGCACACTGACCTGGGGGTAATGTCGTGATCTGAGTGTAGTAATATTCAGCGAGCACTGATTCTGTGCCAGCACTGTACTAAGTGCTCTGCGTGCACTATTATCTCACGTGCCCCCGACCACAGCGTGTAAGGTCAATGGAGAAGTGTATGATCGTAGTACATGCTTCCAATTCCCCCACCGCACACCCTCACCCCACCCCTCCGTGGAAGAACAATACCTTCCCACGCTGGTGAACTTAGGTGCGGCCATATGACACATTTCAGCCAAAGAAATGTGATTATCGGGGATGTGTTTCACTTCCAGATGAAAGCCTTAAAAGACAGTACGGGCTTTGTCTCATCATCTGTTCCCTCTTTCAGGAGGCTGGTAATGTTTCAGATTGAAGCTCCATCAGCCTGGTCCTGAATTGAGGATGAAATGGAGCGAAACTCTCTGCCTCCCCGGAAGGACGCGGGTTAAAAGGGAGAAATAATCCTTTGTTATAAGCAACTGAGATTTTTAGGGTCGTTTGCTACTGCAGCATAACCTAGCATATCCTGAGCGATACAAGGGAGGTAATAATTCCTTTCCGCACAATATACGTGAAGAGACTGACACCCAGAGAGGTTCAGTTCTATTCCCACGCTCACACTGCTAGCAAAGAATAGTACTAGAACTTGAACCCAAGGAGGCTGATGCCAGAATTCGTGCTGTAAATTGCACCATGGAACAGTGGGAAAGGAGTCAGCTGATTTTTCCTTCTAATCCTGATTGACACTTTGGGTCCTAGCAAGAACCTAAAACTCATTGCCCTGAGTCTCTTTCCAATCCACTATTCCTAAAACCCATGTTTATTTTAAAAGGAATCTATTCCATATGTTTCTGACCCTCCGTGACTTAAGCCACTCTAACTGCATTTGGACAGAGTTTGATATTTGGAGAAACTTCTGGGTCATCTTTCTTTTTTCTTCAGTAAGAGAAAGTCAGATGTCGCCTAGAGGCAAAGTGGTCCAAGCAGGCTCCTGAGGGTGAGACAGACAGGAGGTTTTCTCCACTCACTTCACCATCCACTGCAGCTTCGGAAATGAGGGGAGAAAAAAAGAGTATTTTCAGACAAATTCTAAGGAAGCCAGAGTTATAGTAGACGCTAAAGGATCACACATATTCTGCAGGGGCATGGGGAAAATGTACATTTGCCTGGAGCTGAATCCTTGCTTGTTGATCCCATGAAGGATGTGAGATCTTTATCCCTGACTGTCTTTTTTTTTGGCGGTACGCGGGCCTCAACTGCTGTGGCCTCTCCCGTTGCGGAGCACAGGCTCCGGACGCGCAGGCTCAGCGGCCGTGGCTCACGGGCCCAGCCGCTCCGCGTCACGTGGGATCTTCCCGGACCGGGGCACGAACCCGCGTCCCCTGCATCAGCAGGCGGACTCTCAACCACTGCGCCCCCAGGGAAGCCCCTCCCTAACTGTCCTTTAAAAAAACAAATGGAGGGTGGGAGAGGATGAGGATCAGATGAGGGCGTCCTGAGTTGAACAGCGGCCCCTCAAAAGGTGTGTCAGCATCCACACCCCTGGAGCCTGTGAATACGACCTTATTTGGAAAAAGGGTCTCTGCAGATGTAATTAATTTAAGGATCTTGGGATGAGATCAGGCTGGATTATCCAGGTCGACCCTAAATCCAGTGACAATTGTTCTTATAAGAGAAAGGCCTGGGGAGATTTGAGAGAGAGAAGAGAAGGCCCTGTAAAGATGGAGGTGGAGCCTGGAGTGATGTGGCCACAAGCCAAGGAACAGCAGGGACCACCATAGCTGGATTCTCCACTAGAGCCTTCGCCAGCAGTAAGCCCCTGCTGACACCTCGATTTGGGCCCAGAGATACTGATTTTGGACTTCTGGCTTCCAGGACAGTAAGAGAATAAACTTTTGTTGTTTTCAGCCACCAAGTTTGTGGCAATCCTTTATGGAAGCCCTAGGGCAGTAAGACACAGGGCCTCTTTACATTCTTAAAACGGACTGAGGATTCCCGAAGAGCTTTTGTTTTCTACATGCACTGTGTCTGTTGATACTCACTGTACTAAGAATTAAAATTGAGAAATTAAAAAAAAACCTATGTATTAATTCATGTAAAAATAACAATAACCTATCTATTGCGTGTTGACACAAATGATACTTTTTTTTCAGAACAAATAAGTTTTTCCAAAACAAAAACTGCAGTGAGAAGGGTGGCATTGTTTTACATTTTGCAAAGTTCTTTAATATCTTTCATTTCTTTCTACCCAAAGAAAATCTAAATTTCTTGAATCCAAAGAAAGCTGGATTCTTACCTCTTCTTCTGCATCTAATCTCTTGCGATACGTTGTTTTGGTTGAAATACATGAAGAAGATCCTGCCACACAGATAGGTTGTTGGAAGGAGAAAGCAGCCTTCTTAGATAATCGCGCATGTGTTGTGCAGCCTCTGGAAGGCTCCACTGCACACTCATAAGAGAATGAGTGCAACACAGGCAATTCTCTTAGCACTATCACAAAAATGGTATTGACGTCATGGACCCCAGAGAAGAGTTCCCTCAAGGGTTCCCTGGACCATACTTTGAGAATCAATGCCGTAGAGGCAGGAAGTAAAGGGATAGAGAAGAAACCAAGATTCTCCTACATGAGCTGTGGGTAAACAAAGGGAAGGAAATGATGCTGACTTGGAGTCACAGCCCTCCTCACCCTCCTGCCACGGAAGAGTGAAGGGCAGGCATGGAGCCCCAGCCAACGGGGAGGGTATTTTTCCTCCAGCAGTTCTGGTGGAGAAAGTCCTCGGTCTTTGTTTTGGCACCAAGACTAATGAGCTATGCAAGCTTCTGTTACACATGGCAGGGCAGCCGAGGGTTCTGAGCCCAGCTGAGACCTGTATCCCAGGTCAACATGGCGGCCTGGAGTTCCCTCCAAGACAAAGCAGGGTGACAACACCTGCCCCCTCCTCCACAGGATTTGCAAGAGGGCCGCTGAGATACACAGGTGAAAGCACATTCGAAAAACATGAACATTTCCCCGCATAGACAAGGCTCCCATTTTCAATCTGCAGTAAGTGGCATCAGGTTTCCTGGTTGGTTTTGGTGTTGGTTATTTTGCTTCTCTGGACAAATCACCAAGCCATTCTACCTTGGTTTCCTTATCCATAAAATAAGGCTGGTGACAAATCGTCCTTTCTCCTTCCTCTTGCAACAATCCAATGAGATAAAATATGTTGAAGTGTTTTGAGGAAGTGAAGACAACAGAGAAATAAAAAACCCCTCCTTCCCTTCTTTCCAGAAACACGTGTGGAGCCCCTAGCACATAGGTGCAGTGATACTGAGTGAGTACCAGGTGCAGAGTTGAAATGTATGCAAATGACATGAAAATAGGCACCTCCCACAAACCCAGTTCTTCCACCTGGGAGTCCTGGCTTTCACCCAGCTGTCTGAGGCAAATTAGCAGAAGCACCACAATGACGTGCTCAGCCAGAACAATCCTACCCATCCCAGCGACACAAGCTTATGCTCCCTTGTAGTTCTGTCGCATGGGTGTTGTCAACCCTATTTGTGACAAGGGATTCATGTTGGAAAAGCGAGAATCAAGTTGTGACAAGATAAGGACATTAGCCTCAGCTCTGGGGACTGGTCTCTCTGACAAAGCTTGCGGCGGTAAGGGGAAGAGGGAAGAGGGAAATATGGCCAAGCCGGCTTGCCTCTCCGTCCTCACATCCAGAATTATCCTGCTCGGAATCCTGTCTCTGCTAAAACCTGTCTCAGGCTCCAAACCTTTAACGGCAGCAGCATTAAAGAAGAGAGGAGAGGGGATCTCCAGTTTTCCCACATGGTTGGCTTTCCAGATCTCAGGATGACCTAGATCTGCCTATTCAGCACCTCAGCAAACCCCCTCCCAACCCCAAACCTTCCAATGACCTTCCGTCAAATTAGCATGTGGAAGAATCCAACTCAAGCCCTAGTGGAACTGGTCTTGTGGGATCAGCGTATTGATTACAAGGAAATCTGACTATCTGGGGAGGGGTGGCGGTGGGGAAGCTGGCCCTAATGAAAAGGTTCTTTAGTAAAAGAAAAAAGAAAAGAAAGAAGGGAAAGGACCCAGAAAATGCCCAGAGGTCAATCCACCCATGAATCAGAGATCGTCCAGAGTGAAGACCCAACAGTTTTAGGAAAGAATTATAATCCTTTCAGGATCTTTGACTGTGTTCCAGGTACTGTTCTAAATCCTGTACGTGTCATACCTAATCTAGTCCCTGAGCACAGAATTTCCACTGCTGCATTAACAAGGATGTGATCACAGCGGGGCAAGGAGCAGACCAGGGTAGAATTCCCAAAATAAAGAAATTCAAATCATTACAGAAAACAGTACACATGAGACCAAAGATGCAGAGAACTGATAAAATGGAAGAGCCTAAAAGCACAGACTAAGATTCAGGAAGAAATTTACAGAGATAAGAACGGGAGAAAGGATGAAAGTTCTTCAAACTCCCAAGTAGAAAAGACAGATTTCTCTCAAAGATGTCTAAAGCAGGATATTTCTGGGGACCCTCCTGCTGCAATGACCAAATCAGAAGTCAATCTCCAAAAACATTAAAGAAAAAAAAAAAAAAACAAAGAAAGTGATGATAGCTAAGAAAGTGGTCTGCCTTGCATTATTCAAATGTGACTGCATTAGAAGGATATTCTTACCCTAGCAGACTTTCACAAAATTTACCACCTAAGTACCATTTCGTGAGACATCAGTGGAGAAGACATTGTCAAGAACTCCAAGGACTAAAGAAAGGGGAAAAGAATTTTTAAAACTCTTGCTGTGCTAGAAAAGTATGTATGAAGACCAGAGTAGTTTAGACAGAATAATGTAAACTGGGATGGAGCATTTTGGGGTTAAGATGGTTGATGGAACATATACGTCTAACTTTGTTCCCTCCCAAAACCTCACTAAAACTACTAGAAAGGCAGTTTGTTGGTTTTGGTTTTTTAGAATCTTAAACCTTCAAGGAGGGGAGGAGGTAACAGCAAGAACATTTTGGAAGTCGAGAGGTGGATGGATGAGTCATAACTGACTTAGACTCAAAAAAAGCCAAATCCTAAACCAACAATGGGAAAAGCTGAGACCAAAAAAGAGCCTACTTCTTATGGGTGATGTTAAAATGCAGGTATTTGCCATTTAAACATACTATTTTTGAAAACAGAAAGTTCACAAGTAAAAATCATTCTAAGAATGTGAGACTGAAGAAGCCAACAAAGAGAAAACAAAATCAATTAATCAACAAGAAAAGAAAAACCATTATAACAATAAATGTAAATAGTCCAGATTCATTCATTAAAAGCATAGGGTTTGAAACAGGTTGTTCACAAGAGACACAAAAAGCAAATAGAAAGGCAGACTATAATGGCAAATGACTTTCAATCAAATTCATATAAAAGAAAAGGGATTAATACTCAATAATGTAATGTATAAAGCAAAATATTTATCAAAATAAAAATTGGTTATTATTAAAAGTTATAGTTTGTAATGAAATCAAGATAAGGATTCATAAACTATCAGCTAAATAATGTTAGTATAAAATGAATAGAATAAAAACTAGTCGTAACACAGGGACAAATTAATAAAAGGGAGTATGTTTAAAGATCTGCAAGTTCATGCATAAATAAAGGAAACAAACAATAAATCAGCTGCACAGAACTTACAGACTTGCCTAACTTATACCATATAAACAAGAATTAGACCCTCTTTTGAGAGTTCATTGTTCTTATATAAAAATTACCCACAAAGGCTCAATTTGTGCAACAGAAAAAAAAATGTATGTTCAATGCAGCATCATCTATAAAGTAAAAACTTGGAAACCATCTGCATGTCCCATCTGCATGAGAAGAATAGTTTCATAATTCATGTTCTAGCATCATGGTGAAATATTATGGAGCCATATAAGGTCACTTTGAAGACCATGTGGAAACAAGGGAAAATGTTTGCTATGCCAAGTTAAAAATGTATGAATAGTTTTAAAAAGTATGAGTACAAAATGTTACGGACACTATTATTTCATAGTGAGTGAAAGAAAATGTCCCCAAATAAAATTAGTTTTATATAGGGTGATCAGATTATTGTGGCTCTTCTATATTAATATTATCATTATATTGGTTTTCAATTAAAAATAGATACAACAAGATAGGTCAAAATAAGACAAAAATCCAGGGCAAAGAAAATAGGACTTTCCTACCAGATCTTGTATTCTGTCAGTAGGTTTTTGAATGTTTTATAAAATCCCTGGGGGTGGATAAGGCTTTGGCACAAGGGATAATCTGAATGTTTTTATCTCTTGGATAGGGTCAAAAGTTGCTGATAAATACTCCTTTGGGACAGAAATTAAATGATTTAGTAGATCTCAAACCAAGAGGTACAAATAGGAGAGATCCGTTTCCTCCAATCCAGGGACCCAAGTAGCTTGGGGATCCTTCCAAGCTAATATTCTCAGGCTGCTCCTGTGTATCCCACTGTGTGTGTGTGTGTGTGTGTGTGTGTGTGTGTGTCCGCGCGTGGGCCCAGACAGGAAAGCATCTCTGTTTCTTTGCATCCTCTGCCCCTGATTGAGGTCTGTTGTTCAATCCCCGCCTAAGCAGCTCATTTTGTGTTCCACTTGGCGGACGCGAGTTTGATGCACACAGAGAAGGTTCCCTGGAACTGTTGACCCATTGGGAAGAGATTACAACTTTCCAGTGAAGACAATGAGAAATGTTATTTCTGGAAAAGGGGGCCTGTGAATATTTTGACATTTTCTTACAAGGTTATATTCTCCACAGACAGTAAAGAGGTGAAGGGGTAAGAGAAAGAAAAGAAACAGATGTTTGGCACCCACCGTTTTTTGGAACAATGTTTAAAACCCTTTCTCTATTCTCGTGAAAAATTTGGGAGTCTGACAAATCTTCAACCTTTTTGAAGGTGGACTCAGTTTTTTGCAAACAGCCTAAAGTAATTCAGAGCTCAGTGTAGTGAGTAAGTGTGGTAATTTATCTTGTTAATGATGTCATTATTAAAGCAGGTATAGCTCTATAAGATTGATTTTCATGTGTAATTTATAGGCTGCCTCGAAAAGGAATTTATAAAGATAATATTAATAGCAGAGCCGTTGCTGGAATAAGCATAGAACGATCCAAGGTCATTCTTTTGAAGGAAAACACTTGTTTGAGTTAAAAGACTTCTTATATTTGTTCAAAAAGTATGGATTTATTATTTTATAGGTTATTTCACCCTTTAAAAACAGAGCTATCGGTTTTTCTCTAATTTTAAAAGCGATACGTGGAAATCATACATTGAAAAATACAGAAGAGCATGAAGAAGAAAATAAGATTCCCACGCTATCCTCCAGAGATATTCATCGTTGAAGTGTTGGTGTGTATCACTCCTTTTTTTCACTTACAGACTTTTTATTGGGAGGTAGATCTTAAAATTTAGACAGCCGGGGAAGCGACACTTGCCGCACCTCGATCCATCTATCAGTGGGATGACGTAAAATTCCTCCACGGCCACCTGAGGTGGCCCCAATTGCATGAAGATCCAGAGCCTACATGGTAAGGGATTTAATTAATCTTGAATGGAAGGTTCTAGAAGAATTCAATTAGCACCAAATCATTGGGAGGAAAAATTGGTTATGGGAGGAGTGTCTATACACCAGTGTTGACCCATAGAACTTCCTGCAGTGATGGAAATATTCTACCCCTGTGCCGTCCACTGTGGTAGCTGCTTGCCCCCTACGGCTCTTGAGGCCTTGCAATATGGCCAGTGCAAGCGAGGAACTGAATTTTACATTTTATTTCATTTAAATGTACAGTCACGTGTAGCTAGTGGTTCCTGTATTCGCACAGCTCAGTGCAAATACCCAGGCCTGAGAGAGCAAAGAGGAACGTCGGAAAATTATTAACGTGGGGATTTGTTTTCCTGCTGTAGATGCTTCCCCTTTCAAGTAATTTAACCATGAAAATATGCCTTTAAGTTCCCTTCCAACAGCTTTGACAGAGCAAAAAGATCTTTACTTAGAGCTACTGTTATAGAGGATGCTCATTTGGACTTCATAAACACTGGATTCCCCAAGCTGGACTCATTAGTGCTTAAGAAGTTTAAACCCATTGAGAGAGAGGAAACAAAAGCTTTAAATATTTCTAAAAATGTACACCAGCTTCAGTTCAAACAGACAATTGAAATATCCAAGTGACAAGGATGGTATCCAAAGCCGAATATTGGTGGCGTTAAATTCTTGTTTTGCATGAATCTTTCTGATTTTCCTTATGGAGGTGGCCTTTCATTTCCTTTGGAAGAAGAACAATGCTTAGAGGAAGAACAAAGCCACATCTTTCTTTAACTGGACCTGCTTTTCCGGGTTTCGTGGATGAGTTAATAGGAATTCAAAGCCAATGAGGCTCAGATCCCAAATGTCAACCTAAAACATTTCTTTGTGGGTTGAGGGAACGTGGATAGTGGGTGATGGCGCAAAGGGGAAAAGTGAGACCGGTCCCCGGTTCTTTGGCCAGAAGAAATGCCTCAGAAAATGCACAGAGTTTGGTTGAAAGTGGGTACTGAGTATAAGTGCAGCAACTGCTGTTCTTAGAGCCTTTTAACATCCCTTGTTGAATTATCCGTGGTTGGTCTCAACAGCCTCACTATCCTCTGAAAATGAAAAAGAATAAGAAGGTCAGAAAAGCCACGGAAAGTAGACAAGAGGGTCACTTGGATTCTAAGCCCGAGAGAAAGTCGAATCCAGGCATATGACTTTTCACTTTCTGTGTGCTCTCCCGGGGACTGAGAGGCAAATGGCGGTATTGATCTGAATCCGTGGTTGGTTACATACAGGAGGGAAGCTGGCGGAAGCTTTCTTTATTTGTGGAGGGGACGGAAATGAACTCGGGATAGCTGGCTGGCCTGGGTTTAGAAGTTGCTGAAGTCGATAGATTTCTGGTGCCACCTCGGAGGACTTTCCACTGGGCGGTGTGTATTCCGCACCAGGCCACGGCACACAAGGTGACAGTCTCTGTTTGCAGGGCAGAGGCCAACGTCTCTAGAGCAGCCTGGGCAAAGCCCCAGGAAGGCAGGGCTTCAGCTCAGGACACAGTTGTTCCGTCCCCAGCCTAGCTCAGAGCAAATCAGGTGACTTCTTCAGGGCCCCAAAACCCACCCTACCCCCTTCAGGTAACTCTCTGGGGTGCTTGATAAGGAGATCCAGAAGATGGAGAGTTGGTTTTTTTTTTTTTTCCCCATAGAAGCAGCATCAGCAAGTGCAAATGCTAAAGCATGTACCTCTAAGCCAAGTTTAAAGCATTAACATTAATTAGAGACGGTTTACCCTGTTAACTTGCAAATTTTACACGCTAAGATATTTATGTTAAAGAAATTCCAAATAACAATACCTTACATAATATAAACATATACGAGAAATCTGCAGTCAGGTAATTTAGGATTGCTAAGTTACCCCTGATATCAAGGACCTATACTCCTATCTTGTTTCTCTGCCATTCTTTGCACTGGACTTCCGCCTCAAGATACAAAATGACTGCTTAAGCTCCAGCCATCATATCCTATTCTAGCCAGCAAGAAGGAAAGAAGAAATATCAGAGTGCCCTCTCCTTTGAAAGATACTTCCTGAAAATTACACATAATTCTTCCACTTGAATCTCATTGGCCAGAACTTAATCACTTGGCCACATCTAACTGCAAGGGAGGCTGGGAAATGTAGTTTTTATTTCAGATGGCCATATGCCCAGCTGAAAATCAGGAGTTCTTATATTGGTGGAAGTGATACTTTCTTACTTCCAAGGCTATGTCAAGGATGCACCTTCCACTTGGCTTTCTTTGGATGCTCGCTCTTGGGAACCAGCTGTCATGCTGTAAGGAAGCCCAAGCAGCCATGTGGAGAGGCTACCTAAAAGTGTCCCAGCTCATAGTGCTGGCTGAGGTTCCAGCCAAGAAGCAGCGTCAACTCATAGAGGCATGAGTGCACAAGACTTCAGGTTATTTCAGACCTGAGTCATCAAGTCACTGCCAAACTTTAAGTCCCCCCAAGCTGGAGGCCCAGATGTCATGGAGTAGAGGTAAGCTATCTTCCCTTTAATTCCTTGAACCACTAACTTTAGGGTGGTTTGGTCCTTTTTTTTTTTTTTTTTTGGCCATAGCAAGCGAGTTGCAGGATCTTAGTTCCCTGACCAGGGATTGAACCCGGGCCACAGCAGTGAAAGCACCAAGTCCTAACCACTGGACCACCAGGGAATTCCCTGGGGTGGCTTGTTATGTAGCAAAAGTAACTGGCACAGGGGGCTACAGAGTTTGGCTATTTTTCTGTAAGTGGCAGATGGAGGGCTAAAATAGGCAAGGAGGCCACTGCAGCCTCTCCCCTAACACCAGGCCCGCTTCCATCCCTCCCTCCAAGGGAGTAGGAGCCGCTGATCTGATCACAAGCACTGACTCAGCTAACAACAAAGCTGATGTTAATTCCTTCTCTGATACCATATCCTATGTGTATAGCAGCCCGAGGGCACGACACCCATGGATAGGAGAGGTGGTTCCCAGGACACGATGCAGACATTCTTGGTTATAAGTCCAAGTAACATCATAAAATTCTTTACTTCTTATCAAGTGATATTGTCAGGGTGTGTCTTACATGCATGTCTCTCTGGCGTAAAGGATGGGCTTACTGATTTAATGCAGGGTGTGGGAGGAAGGGGACAAGACTAGAGGTGGGGACACAAATAAGAGGCTGCTGCTATGCCCAGCTGAGAGGCCGAAGGGTTTCCAAATGGGAGTAGTGTTAGAAAGGAGGTTAGAAAAATATTTTGGAGGTAAAGTTGGAAGAGCTTGGATATAGGCTGGATTGGGGGTGGGGATTAGAGGAGAGTGAAGGGTTTTGGATAATTCTGATATCTCTGGCTTGGGTAGGTAGCTGGTGATGCTATCAACTGAAACTGAAGTTTAGGAAAGTTGATGACTTCGTTCTGGGATATGTTGAGTTATGTCCAGCCAGACAGGTGGAGATGTCTTGTGTGTGTGTGTGTGTGTGTGTGTGTGTGTGTGTTTAGGTGGGATGCTTCATCTGGGGAGGGAGGAGGTAAGATGTCTACATGATGGCCTGAATCATATTTGTCATGATTTAATAGAATACATCAAAGGCTTGAGGAAATATAAGTGCCACTTTCAAGGGTGGCTCAGCACATCCTTAGGCTGCTAGCAGAATTACGGAAGTTAGGAGTTGGGGGGGGAATGGACAAAACAGCTCTTCCTATCCACACCTCCCTATCCACAGCCCTTGGCAAAGTCACTTTGCAGCTTCTCCCCTCAAGAAGTAGAGTCTATTTCCTCTCCCTTTGATTTGAGTTCAGCCATGTGACTTGTTTTGGCCAACGGGACATGGTGGAAGTGATGGTATTAGCCTGCAGGAAGAAGAAAGACCTATGGAACTGAATCACGTCATCCCAACTGAAGCCAAATTCAACCAGCCACCCCCCAGCGGATGTATCAGCTGCCCACAGATAAGCAGAGGTCAGCTAAACCCAGCCCAAATCAGCAGCAGGGGTCAGCTAAACCCAGCCCAAATCAGTAGCAGGGGTCAGCTAAACCCAGCCCAAGTCAGCAGAAGTGCCCAGTTGACCAACAAAGTCAAGAGTCATAACAAATGACTGTTGTTTCAAACCATGTTTTGGAAAGTGTTGTTACACAGCCTGTGTAACTGATACAACGACTCTAGGAAATAAGTGGGGGGGGGGTGGTTCTGTAACATACAGCTTGTTTACTTGGAAATGTTATACACAAAAAGGATAAGCCAGCTATGTGCACAAGCATTAGTCATCCTTTCCTTGCCACCTTCCTTCATACTCCCAGGACTTTGGTGATATCATCTCTTTCTTGGTACCAGTCTCACCTGGGCACCTCAGAACTGAAAGGACAGAATGGCTGGTGGAGCTTCTCAGCCTCAGCGTCACTGACACTTTGGGCTGGGAGAGTCTTTGTGGTGGGGGTCGTCCTGTGCATTGGAGGGTGTTTGGCAGCATCCCGGCCTCCACCCACTAGATGTCAGTAACATGCTTCCCCCCCCTCCAGTTGTGACAACCAAAAACGTTTCCAGGCATTGACAAATGTCCCCTGGCGAGTAAAAAAGATCACCCCCAGCTGAGAACCACTGGGCTAAAGGATTCCAGAAAAACCATACGACCAGCCCTCATAGAACAAACTGGCAAATGAAGGCCCCCCCAAAATACGCCAATATGGCTGCTACAAGAGCTTCACGCACTCATTCACTCATTCTTGCAATCACTGCATGCCTGCCGTATGCTGGCTGCTGTACCAGGGGCTGGAGATCCCAGGCCCTGTCTGGGGGAGCTCATAATCCAGTGGAACACGACCACTAGACAAGTGCAAGCCCTGAGAAGTCATAAAAGAGGCATTTAATGCAGGTTAGTGGAAGGCATTCAGGGACAACTTCCTGGAGGAGGTGGCTTCTTAGCTGAATGCTAAACACTGAGTCACACTTCTTTCAGATGAAAAGGGGAGTGTTTAGAGCACGTGAGCAGGTTCTGCAGGGAACTGGGTATAACTGGTGTGTGGAGCAGCACCTTCAGGGAAACACGGCTATTGTCCTTCGGAGCTGTGATGATCCAACCACTCCCAGCCACACGTCAGTCACTTCCCACGAATCTGCCACAAGACAGAAAGCAGACTCGGGCATCTAAGTCTCTGCAACAGAGCTGAGCCAGGCCCCGGGGAGGGCTTTGCCCAGCCGGCAGGGTTCAGGCAGAGGACAGAGGAAAACAAGGCTCTACTGTGGGTCCTGCCGTGTGGGAAGGCCCCGCCCAGCTGCTCCTAAGGGCTGGCACAGGGCTGCATCTGAAAGATGTGAAAAGCAACATTGTGGACGGCCAGGCAGGAGGGGCTCTGGGCACCTCACATCCCTGCCTTCGTCCTCCCTTGATCCGAAAGACCCATCATGCTGAGAGTCTGACACCCTTGCACCCCATCTCCGTCTCCAGGTAGGTAAACAGAAATACCATTCATTCCGCAAATATTGACCAAGAGCCCGTGTACACAAGGCCCTGTATTAGGTGTGGCTGAGAGTATAGTCTCCAGGTTTATTGGGAGGCAGGCTGATAGTACAGAGCATTCAGTAGTAACTTCCAGGAAGTATTTATTGTGCATCTGTTATGTGCCAGGCACTGTATTAGGGATCCGATGTTGAACAGACCCTGAAGTTTCCTGGCATCATGGCGTTCACATTCCAGCACGGGGAACAGACAGTAAACCAGTAAGTCAATAAACAGGATCATTATTAGATAGCAGTAAGTACCTCTCAGGACACAATGAAATACCTCATTATCTCATTAGAAGGATCTGAATGCCAGAGAGTTTCAGTGGGAGGGCCACAGACAGCTTCTCTGATCAGGTGACAGGTGGGCTGCAACCAACAGGATTTATTCATTCATTCAACCAATGTTTACTGGGCACTGCCCAGGTGCCAGGCATTGGAATACATCAATGAATGAAATTGACAAAGACCCCTGTTCTCAGGGAGCTATTATCCTGGGAGTGAGGAGAACTAAGGAAATAAAAATTACTTCATGAAAAAAATATCTTACGTGTTAGAAGGTGATGAAATGCAATGAAACAAGAAAACGTGGGGCAGGAGAAATGAGACTGCAGTGCCAAGGCTAAGGGCTGGGGTGGAACAGGGTAGGGCAGGGAGGAGCTGGTCAGAGTAAACCCCCTCCGGGTGACATCTGAGCCCAGAGACAAAGGACGGAGCCACATGAGTATCTGGGGAAGTGTGTCCCAAGTGAACCCAGGCGCTCACAGAACTGTGAAGGCAACAGCAAATTGTTTTTAGCAACCAAACTTGGGGATGTTTGTTATGCAGCAGTAGACAACAGGAAAGCTAAAATAAGCTCAGGACCTAGCCTAGAATCTGTCCCACCTCCAACTCCTTCCACTGTGCTGGGCTACGTCAGCTCTCTGTTGCACATGAGCGAACACCTAAAAGTCTCAGGTCAAGTTTCCTTGACTTTTTTCTCTTCCTTCTGATCTGCTGCAGCATCTACTTCCTGAGCCCACGTTCCTGACTGGGTCAGCATCCAGACCTGTCCCACCTCTGGAGTGTCCCACTGGTGGCCATCACCTCTGCCTCCCTGCCCCCCTCATTGCTTCAGTTTCTTCTTTTTTGGACTTTTCACCTGCCCCTTCCAAGGCCCTCAGAGCCTCAACAACACTTCTCCTGTTGGTCACACTTTGTAAACCTTCACTGATCTCACCTCTTTTTCCATTCTCACCGCCCCCCTCGGGACGAGGCTTCCTCATTTCTCCCTGGGTTATTGTAGAAACATCCCTCTGTCTTCAATCCTCGCAGTCTGGCTTTCTCACAGCTGTGAGTGTGTACTCGCTAAGGCACAGGTGTGGATCACCAATGGGATACAAACACCAGTGCATCCCTAAGGCCCCCCCACAAGAGGCCCTTCCTACTGTTCCTGCCCTCATTTCACTTCCCCATAGAGACTGTGGTTTCTCTGAAGACCCAGAGGTCCCCAGGTGGGTCAGCCTCACATTTGCACAAGACAGCCCCTTGCCTAGATTCCCTTCCCCCACTTTGTCTTGGGTGCATGCCTTCCCCTCATCAAACATCACCTCTTCTGGAAAGCCTTCTCTGATATCACCAAGAAGCACTAGGATCCCCTAAGCAGAGTTGCCAATGCATCTGCATTATAGTACTGTCCATGTTGATTTGTCCCTGCTCTTTACTTGTGAGTCTATCCCATTAATCAGACTGTGAGCACCCTGAGGACAGAGCTCCTGCCTCATCCATCCGTAGCCTAATGAGCACCCAGCATAGGGTAAAGATTTATCTGAGAGGTCAGCAAACACAGCTCACAGGACAAATCCAGCCTGCCTGTCCCACTGCCTGTTTTGTATGGCCCATGAGCTAAAGATGGATTTTACAGATGAACATTTGCCATGAATCTGATGACAGGGAACATTAATTTTGTACTCCAATTGGACAAAATGTTATCCCTCCCCCCAAAAGAACTCCATTCTTCTCATTCATTGTTATCATAAAACATTGTATTCAATTGTGATGATTATTTTTTTAATTTTATCAATAAAAAATCTGTGGAAATGTGTTCTATCTCTTATTATATAAGAACCTGCATTTTATCCTAGATTGTGCCTCTCAGCTCTCAAAGTCTAAAATATTTATTTGCTGCCCCTTTACTGACAAAAGTTTGCTGACAGTGTTTGTAAGACCTAAATTTCCAAGTGCTTCCTTGACATCTTTGAACCTCACAGAGCCCCAAAGCCCTGCGTGTCCCTGCTCTCAACCAGATACACTCCCCACCCAGCCAGCTGGTCCTCAACGTGATGGATTTCACCCCTGATCAACCTGTGAAACGATTCAAACAAGCCATTATATCCTCCTGTGGAAACGATGGATCACCTCATCCTCTTGTTACTAGGAAGCTTGCCACCCGCAGCCCTTGCTACTTCTGCTGCCCCTGCGTCCTGGGTGGCATCCTTCTCCACGAGGCTGTGAATATGTGCGATTCACAAGCTCCTGCCAACCTCCTCTGTCCGGGGTCGGATGTCGTGTGTTTGGCCACCTCATACCATTTAGGGCCGGGGATCCCTCCTTCATCAATGGGGTGCATAAGAGGTGACTGGCGCAACGATCCCTGGTCTGAATGAATGAATCTGCCTGATTCCGGATCCTGTTTCATCTCCTTTGTGCCATCTTGCCTCCCTGAGCCCCACCCCCAGCCGTCAGGCCCCTCCCTCTCCCTTGCTCTGAAACCCAGCCCCAGATTTCACCCCTCCTCCTCTTGGCCCTTTCACACCATCACACTACTTCTCGTGTGTGTCCTTCTGCCTGGAAGAATAAACCACCACATCCTGCCAGCTCGTTCTTAAAATCTTCTTGAAAGCTCGCCTCAGCCCCTCCTTTGCCCAGCTTGATCCAAGAAAAAGAAGTGATTTTTTTTTTTAACGTTTTGAGTTGGAAGTGTTCGCCGGCTGGTCTGTCTGGACGCTGCATCAATAACCTTCATCCTCTTATGAAAAGCCCTGTATGTGAAGGTGGGTTGGGGGTGCTTTTTTAAGGCAAGGCTGCCAGCTCCCTTCTTATTAGAAGTCTGATAGGTTTACATGACACCTGAGAAAATAAAGCAGGAACTGTGCGTGCGGCATGTTGATAAAGTGATCCGAAGGCGGGAAAAACCCCGGAATGTGCCTCAATCCCGGGGACAGAACTTTGGACCCTTTGTGTTTCTTTACAGCCTGAAGCCAACTCAAAAGCAACAAACTTTGCTTTGCTCAACCCAAGAAAACCCAGTCCGCCACTGTGTTTATTCTAGAGCAAATCTGAAGGGACTGTTGTCTGAAAATTTGCAAATGTGGGCATTTATCAAACGTCTTTGCGTCTCCCTGAAAGAGACTGGGCTCCCCTGCAGCCGGGAGAGGAGCAGGGCATGCCGTGCATTTGTGTGGGTAAAGCAATTCGAAAAGAAAACTCCATGAACGTGCCTGCCTGAATCATGGGAACTGGACGTTGGACGCTCTGGACCCTGTGTGGGTGGGTGGGTGTGCAGGAGGAATGGAGAGGGACCCCTCTGCTCTTGTTCTCAGACATGGGGGCTCAGCTCTTGTTCACATACGGCAAGTATCAGTGTGTGTAGTTGACCAGATGGCCCTTTGAGGTTCTGCTGGAGAGAGACCAGGGCAGATGTTGGCTGAAAGTGGCCAGAGCTTGCGATTCCTGTGCCACGCAGAGAGCACGGGCTGGATCCTGTGTGGAGAGAGACACCACAGACCCGGCAGTACATTGTTCAATGGCCGCAGATTCTTCGCCTCTCAGTGCACAAGCCCCTTTGCGGTGTTTGCAATGTCACTTTGTCCCTCCTCCTTCCCAGAGGCAGAGTCTATTTCTCCACCCCCTTGAATCTGAGCTGGACATGGGACGTGCTTTAACCACCAGGATCTGGTGGAAGTGATGCCATATTGGAGCCTAGGCCCTAAGAGTCTCTGCCGCTTCCTGTCTTCTTGGAACGCTATTCTAGGAGCACCAGGCAAGGAAGCCAGTCTAGCCAACTGGAAGACGGGAGGCCACATGATGGAGACCCAAGGCCAGTGCCAGCTACCTGTGAGACCCATGAGTGAGGCCATCTTGGACCTTCCAGCCCAGCAGATCGTCTAGCTGAATGCACTTGAGTGAACCCAAGTAAAACCAACAGGGAATCTCTGAGCCAACCCCCCAAAGCACAAGAAATTTGTTATTTTAAGCCACTAAGTTGTGGGAATGGCCTATTACACAGGCATACATAACTGATACAGATGGATGGACAATCAGAGACTGATACACTTCAGACCATTGCTGTCCAATAGGTATACAGGGCAAGCCACATTTATCATTCTAAATTTTCTAGTCATGTTAAAAAATGCTAAAACGAAACAGGCGTAATTCATTTTAATTATGTATCTTATTTACCCGAATGTACCCAAAATATCATCACTTTCAATATATGATCTATACAGAAAATATTATTGGGTATTTTACATTTTTTTTTCATACTAAGTTTACGAAATGAATGTGTCCTTTACACTTATAGCACAAGTCAAGTCCAACAAGACACATTTCGAGGGCTCGATCGCCACATGTGGCTAGTGGCTGCCATACTGAAACACAGCTTCCCAAATTTGGAAGATGGCTTGGAAGGAAAGAGACTAGAGGCAGGATGAGAAAGTGGGGACCTTCTGAGAGGCTCAGACAGAGATGATCAGGTCTGAACTGGCGTCCACTGGGGTGGAGAGAAGGTGACGGGTTCCAACGACATTCCTGAGTTGGAAGTTGATGACCGTAGCGGGTTGAACGGTGGCCTCCCCAGAAGATGTGGCTGTGGATGTGACCTTATTTGGAAAAAGCGTCTTTGCAGATGTGATTCAGTGTAGGATCTAGAGACGTGGGGATCCTAATTTATCCAAGTGGGCCCTAAATCCAATGACAAGTGTCCTCATAAGAAGAGGAGAGAAGGGAGACACCAAGGGGGACACAGAGGGGGGCAGGGGAAGGTCCTGTGCAGACGGAGGCAGAGACTGGAGGGACGCAGCCCCAGGCCAAGGGGCACCCAGGTCCACTAGAAGCCTGAAGAGGCAACAGAGGATCCTCCCCTGGAGCCTTCAGAAGGAGCACCGCCCCGCTGACGCCGTGATTCTGGACGTCTGGCCTCCAGAACTGTGACAGAAGACACTTCTGCTGTTATACGCCCTCAAGTCGACGGTGATTTGCTACAGCAGCTCCCGGGAAGCTCAGACACTGGCCTCTTAGATCTGGGTGGTTAGCGGACTCCGGGGCTTCAGGGACCGGCAGGCGGAGGGCGGGCGCCGCGAGGAGCTGCATCTGGAGCCTCGGGGCGGAGCGAGTCCGAGGGCAGCCGGAGCTGTAGCGCCGCTGCGGAAATACAAACAGCTGGCGTTCAGCAAACACGGAGTGTGCCACTGCTTTAAATGCCTCTTTTTGTTGTTGTTGCTGCGGTACGCGGGCCTCTCGCTGTTGTGGCCTCTCCCGTTGCGGAGCACAGGCTCCGGACGCGCAGGCCCAGCGGCCGTGGCTCACGGAACCAGCCGCTCCGCGGCATGTGGGATCCTCCCGTACCGGGGCACGAACCCGCATCCTCTGCATCGGCAGGCGGACTCTCGACCACTGCGCCACCAGGGAAGCCCCTAAATGCCTCTTTTTATGAGCTCCATTCATCCCCTCAACAGCCAGCCCTATGAGGCAGACGCTACTCTAATCGCCATTACACAGAGGACAAAATTGAGGCACAGAAGGGGTACTTCACACAAGGTCACAATCTGGTAACTGGAAGAGCCTGGATTTGAACCCCAGCTGTGTAACCTCATTTCTGCCGGGGCTGCAGAGAGGGACGAGGGACCGAGGCAGACCGCAGGCAGATCTGCGGTGAAGGACAATTTTATCGATATTCACATCCAGGCCGTTTTAGGGGGATGAACTGTCCATCAGTTTTCCTGTGTCCACCCACTCAGAGGTCATCGCTGAATGACCGGAAGCCACACAGGACATGGGAAGTCTCCACGGCTGCCGGCAGAAATCAACCCAGTCAGCCCCAAATGGCAAGCAAGGCTGCATTTTCCATTTCTAAAATGCAGCCTGCTCCCCGGCTTGGCTCCCTCCAGGAAATCCTGTTTGTACTATTTAAGGAAAATTGTTGGCTTTTTTTTTCTGGCCCTTCCAGAAGCCCGACAGATGGTCTCAGATTTTCATGCTGTCTCCAGGGTGGCGTCTGAGACGCCGCCTTGACGATTCTTTCTACTGTCAGGCATTTTAACAATAGGTGTTGCTTCAACAGATACTTTTTGAAAGCCCGCTTGTATGCAAAGTACTAGGTCTTGGGAGATGAATCAAAATGTATTGACTGCACATGTATATGTTCTGGGGCACGTGGGAGTCCGCAAGATTGTAGGGGAGATCCCAAGCCATTCCGGTGGGGGGGCTTGGGGCCTCCAACAAAGCACATTTATGTGCTCCACGCCTGTTACCCCAGCATGTGTGCACACCCTCAGAACACTTTTATCCAAGCAAGAGCAGATTAAAAGAAAGAACCATGGAAGCCTTAAGATGGAGAAAAAGTGACAGAAGAGCAAGTAGAGGGCTTGCCTTGGTGAGAGGAAGGTGTGTGTCTTATAAAGAGTGTCTCGAACTTGCTGGAGATTTAATTCCTTTTCCTGTGTCTGGGGGGGAAAGGAGGGGCACCAAACAGGGCAGACAGGAGCCCGAAGGCGCAGACTGCTTTGTGGAGAAGATGCTGTTCCAGCTCTCAAGGAAACTGTATTATAAGAAAGTCCAATGAGAAATGACACAAGTATTCCATGGCACTTAAGCCATAGACACTGCGTGGATTCTGCCATGACGGCCACCTACATTTTTGGCAGTAAGAGGGCTGGTTCTGGATCCCACAGACCAGATCCCACAGGTGAATGCCAGCTCCACCTGTCCATATGACTTCACATACGTAAATGCTCTCTCGGGGCCTCAGTTTTCCCATCTGTAAAGTGGGGGTTATAATGGCGCCAACCTCATAGGGTTGGGGTGGGGTTGAATGTGATGATGCTTGTCTCCCTGGCCCACAGCAAGTTCGTTGCCAGCATTATGCTTGGACTTGGCCAGGTCAAGACTGATAAAAGGCAGCCTCTTCCTCCAGTGAATTCCATCGGGGATCGGGCTTCCTGGGGAAGATCAAACTTCCAAAGCAGAGTGATATTGTAGTCTAAGGAGAAATGGTTTCTGGACGTATGGAGCAGACTATGGCCTGTGTTGAATTTCAAGGTCAACAATCATCCTAGCTCACGCCAACCCAACATTTTGGAGGTGTTTAGGCAAAAGAGATCAGGAAGCAAGGCCGTGCTTGCTGTCCACGCTGGCCCCAGATGCCCAATCTAGTTCCCAAAGCTGATTCTTCTGCTACCTGCCTCAATGCCAGGCTGGCGCCAGGAGATACCAGAAGCTTCTATGATCTTGAGGCTCTCCTTTAGAAAACCCCAAAGGATTTTTTTCATGCAACCTGTTAGATTTATTTTTTAAGCCGTTTCCCCCCAAAGCATTAAAAGAATTTTTTTACCGTGAACATTTTCAAGCACAGAGAAAACCAGAAATACATCTACTACCGAGAGTCAACAGTTGTTAACATTTTGCTTTCTATATTCTGCCCCTCTCTCCGGCTAAACCGTTTTAAAGTAAATTACAGATAAATTACACGGCGCTTCACCTTAACGCTGTGGCATCTCTAAGAAGAAAGAGGAGGATTCTCCCACACACCCGCAGTTCCTTTATCATATGTAACTAAATTAATAATAATTCCCTAATAGCATCTAATACCCATATTCAAACTTCCCCAATCTCTCACAAACTATCTTCCCAGAGGATTCTTAAGTGAGGTCTAGACAAACAGAGCAAATAAGGCTTATCAGCCATTGAGGCGCATTCTGAATCTGACATTAGCCTGGATGGCCAGGAGCTGTCCACCAGGGTCGACTTTGCCAAGGAATGAGAGGCCACACCACACCATGGGGCTGGGAGACTCGGGATAGAAAGGGGAGAATCACTCTATGTTTCTTTATGACTTTAGTTTCTGCGAAAGCCGTATCTTGCATAGGCGTTGGCCCAGCCCACTGGCTATGAAACTGGACCCCTTGGTCTCTGTTTTATATTAGGAAGGTAGAGTCCACAGCATGGGGTGCTTTTCTTTCCCTGCCCCGTAAGAATCCAGACAAAATTCTTTGGTTATCAACTTTCTTTTCTGTGGCTGAACTCCCTGGGTCCACCACGCTTCTCTCCCATCACTCCATACGGCTGCTCCCCAAGTCGGCTCTACCTCAGCAACACGCCCAACACGCAGACACACACACACGCATGCATGCGTGTATGCACTTGCACACACATGCACACACAGGAGTGCACACCACACATGCATTCAAGCAGTGCACACACAATCACACACACTGAAGGCACACACACGTGCGTGCACTGCACACCGCTGCACACACGAGCATAGACACATACCTACACGTACACACACAGGAGTGCACGTGCATGCACACACACATGCTCACGCACACAGTGCGGACACACTTGCACACCCACACACATGCACGCATACACACACACAAGTGGTGCACACCCTGAATACACACACGTGCACGCACGTGCACACCTACGCACACATGAGCATACACGTACACGCACATACATACACACACACTGAATGCACAGGTCCTTCCGTCCAAGGAAGAATGGAAACTCCAGCTCCCAGAATGCGGCTTCCCCACCTCCTCCCTCCCCCTTCAACTCCACTGCCTCCAAGTCTCCCCCCAGCTTTTGATAAGCACCCCCCCACCCCGGCTCCCTCCCACCAGAAGGAAGGTTGCAGCCTGCCAACCTCTGCTTGTAAACAAGCTGACCTGGCATCCCCAGCTGGGCTGGCAAAAGAGAAGCCAAGCCTAAGAAACGGGAGGGACTCATTGGTTTCACGGCCCCGGGGCGGGTTCCCTCAGCCTCTGCCCCCTTCCGGGCCCCCTCCCCTGGCAGCCCACTGCGAACAGCGAGAACGCAAGCCCTTAGCTGCAAGGAGAAAGTCCCCTAAAAGAGGATGTGGACCCAGGCAGGCTGTTGCAGGGGGAGGGTTTAACGAGAGGCCTGGGGCCAGGGGCAGGGAGGAACTAAGGGAAAGGAACTGGAGTGCACGCTTTTAACAGGAATTTGATTCAAAACAGTAAGGGTCTGTCTCTAAATTGGCCCGCAGCAAAGCTGGAAAGCGAGGGGCGCCTCAGTTTTATAGGCTTTTAACAGTCCAGCATCAGCCACAGGTATGCTGTGTAATCACTTCCCTCTTAGCGGGAGGTGGGGGGGGGGGGGTGTGACACTGGAGCCCCGAGGGAAGGAGGGCCTCTCGCAGACATGGAATATTCCAGTCCATTCCAGAAACCATGCCACATGCAGCCTTCAAGTCTCAACTCCGACAGGTTTGCCCGGAGATCATGGGCACCAAGGATCCACTCCACAGTCAGTAACGGGGTTTACTGAGCACTAGACCCTCGAACTTGACCCTGCGCTCCGGCATCCAAAAGCCGAAGAAACTGCGTTTTAGCCTCACAGAGAACCTGTAATTCGATTGGGGGCATAAAAGAAATACAGTTGATTCTCATTATTCCTGGAAGTTCTGTTCTATGAAGTCACCCCAAACACTGAATTAACAAGTACCAAACCACTGCTCCTAGGGGAGGATCCGGGGTTGGGTTCCTGTGAGCCTCTGGTCACAACCGTTTCATCAACCAATCGGTGTGTCTCTGTTTAAAGATGATTTAATTACTATATATTATGGATTCATTAACACTGGACTCACAGCCAACAGCACTGTCACTCACTCTTGAATGAAGCTTATGTAACACAGGTATTTTCTGCGTAAGGCACGTCACAGCCTTCTTGCACTCACGGACACTAAACAGTGCTTTTGGACTACACGTGGGGCCATTTTAAACAGCAGTCACCAACAGAAAGCAAAAGACGTGACACTACACAGACTGCAAAAAGGATGATGGTTTACAGCAGGACGTGAGACAAGAAGACAGAATTGCCCTGTTTGTCCTCAGTTGGAACACGCACACTGGGCAGCTCTGCACGTGTCTGCAAATGGCCGAATGAAATGCCACTAGCATCGACTTGGGGGTGACCGATAGATGTTAGCAAGTAGGTGAATTCGCAAATATAGAAACAACGAATGAGGATTGCCTGTACTTTAAAAACCATGATGGAAGATCTACACGTGTGGAATTCCACCCCTGCCTACACATAGCTTTGCAGGGCTAACCAGGAAAGAAAAGGAGAGACCGGCCCCGAGCAGAGAGCCAGGGCCTTTTTGCAAAATTCACCTCAGTCCACGGGATTCAGGAGCCTGGAAAAAACACACTTCCTAAAGGTCAGCGCACGTGGACCACTTTCTCTGCCGTCTTGATGAAGTCCAAGCTGTGGCCATGAGAACTGGCTTAAGCCTCAGGCCAACCTGAGCTTCCTTTACATGATTCTTGACACATGGAGCCTCTGTTTCCTCATCTTGTAAATGGGTATAAATAATACCTCAAAATTCGGTTATGATTGGCACAGTGTTTGCTAAATGACAATTACTTCTATGATTGTTATTATTACTACTACCCAGGCTGCTATTAGTATTGTTGTTGGTGGTGGTGGTTGTTATTATTACCATCATCAGTATTTACTACCCAGCCAGGCATCCGGCCTGTAATCCATCACTATCTTTGATGACGGGAACAGATCCAGTCTGGGGGGAGTCTGAAGCTTATACAATTTCAGAGGACTTCTTTAAAAGAAAAAAAAATGAAATTGAAAATTAAAAACTAGATCCAGGGCCTTGGGGCAGGGAGATGTTTGCATGAGCAGCCAGAAGTTTAAGCTCCATTACCTTCAAAGTAAACCCACCTGTTTGGATCTTGTACTGATACATAAACTAAGTCCTTGGTCATCTATTTCTTTCTTAATCAGTTAAAATAATTAAGCATGTCTTTTTATTTCCTACTCTGTGCCAAGCATAGCAGTGATCAAGACAAAGGCCCTGCTCTCATGGGAGAGGCCTTCTTGGGGTGGGGGTGAGGGACAGGAAATAAATATGTAAACCAATAAATGATACGGAAGGAGGAGAGGTCTGCCATTGGTAGAGAACTCAGGGCAGGTTCAGAGCTGAGATTTTTCCAGTGAGAAAGAGCAAGCCCTGTAGAGCCCTAGGGGAAGAACTTCCAGACAAAGGGAACAGGAAGTGAAGGGACAAGCGTTCTGCAATCATGGAACAGCAAGGCCAGTGGCTTAGAGTGAGTGATGCAAGACTAAATTGAAGAGATAGGCAAAGGCAGATTAGGGAGGGCATTGGAGACTACAGAGAGGAGTTTGGACTTGATGCTAAAAGCAAAGGAAAGCCCGTGGGAGATTTTAAACAGAGGTTGATGCAATTTATGTTTCTGAAAGATCTTTCTGGTTCCCATGAGTAGAATGGATCATGGAGGAACTTGACTGCTGTCTTTTGGCATCAGCAGCTTGGGAGGCTGATCAGGTAGGGCTGGGACGCAGGAGTGGAACAATGAGAATGGAATCATCCACCCCCCAACCCCGGGGGCCACCCTCTCCCAGCAGCTCATGAGAATCAATACCTGGAACAAAGCCCTTGGGTTACTGCTTTGTTCTACTGGGAGAAAAGTAATGAAAGAACGGAAATGGCTTGGCCAACTGGGCCCCAGCGGGGCTTGCACGGCTGGGCCCGTGGGAAGCAAGGATACAGCAACTGTGAGGAGAGGTGTCAGCCCTCCCTTCCTGTGCCAGGGCTTCCCTGGCTAGGGCGCTTTATTACACGGCCTGTCGATGGGTTTTTGGCAGCGGGAGCCGACTGTCAGAAGGGCTCTAGTCCCATTTAGTGGAGTTAGGTGGAGGGAAGAGTTTGCCTCTGCGTGTTCTGCTTTCATTTGGCAAAAGGCGGCCTTGTAAGGGGCCCAAGGTTGTGGAATTAATTACAGCCAATTACCCTGCATATAATACTCAGGTTCCAGCTTGCTGAGAGCCTTTTAGAGGTGGGAGAAATTCACAGGCGAGCAGTCAAGAAAAGGCTTCCTCCCAACCATCTCACGGCCCAGCCTCCTGTGAGATCACCCTTTAACTCCAACACTCTTTTTAAATAAATGGCCCAGGTTACCCTTCCCCCTCCCCATGTCCTCAAGTCCAAAAGTGAGAGAGTAGCATGGACATATATATACTACCAAATGTAAAACAGACAGCTAGTGGGAAGCAGCTGCATAGCACAGGGAGATCAGCTCGGTGTTTTGTGACCACCTAGAGGGGTGGGATAGGGAGGGTGGGAGGGAGATGCAGGAGGGAGGAGATATGGGAACATATGTATACATATAACTGATTCACTTTGTCATAAAGCAGAAACTAACACACCATTGTAAAGCACTTGTACTCCAATAAAGATGTTAAATAAATAAATATGGCCTCTTAAAAGCACTGTTCAAAATTCCCCCAAATAAGGATTATTGCAGTTAACACATAAAAATAAGATTCAGAGCTGCTTCAGTTTAAATGTCGCCTGTATTCACCTCCCTATACCTGTGCTTATTAATGAATGACAGAAGATCCCCTTAAAAAATTGACCTAAATCACAAAAATACATAAAAGATGCATTGCAGCCATCATAGAGCAAAGCAATATTAATAATAGTAATAAACACTATCTTCTGCAAATAATGACATGTGTCTTCCTTTCCATCACTTGCTCCCCTTTCTAATATTCATGTCGTATTGCATTGGCTTACTTGGCTTATCTAGAACATTAAATAGTGCAGCAATATCAGGCATTCTTGTCTTGCTCCTGATTTTTAATGGGAATGCCTCCGTGGCTTCAGCATTTAATATGATGCCGGCTATTAAGCTTATGATAAATCATCTTTATCATATGAAGAAAAATTTCTTTTGTTCCAAGTGGGTTTTTTTTTTTACTGGTAATTTATTTTTATATTTTTTCATATGAAAGGGATCATAGAAGGATATACAGTGAGAAATCACTCCTCTTTTCCTAATCCACAGACACTCAGTTGCCCTCTTCACAGGGAACCTCTGTTATTAGTTTCTTTTGTATCTTTCTAGAGATGTTTCATGCTCATACAAAAGTATTAGTCTGCTAGGGTCCCCATAATAAAATGTCACAGAATGTGTTCTATGCTTAAACAACAGAAATGTGTTCTCTCACAGTTCTGGAGGCTAAAGTCTGAGACCAAGGTGTGGGCAGGGTTGGTTTCTCCTGAGGCCTTTCTCCTTGGCTTGGAGACAGGCTTCTTCTCACTGTGTGCTCCTATGGCCTTTTTCTGTGCGGGTGCATCCCTGGTGTCTTCCTCTTCTTATAAGGACACCAGTCCTATTGTACTGGGTCCCACTGTCATGATCTGCTTTAACTTTAATTACGTCCTTAAAGGCCCTTTATCCAAATACAGTCACATTGGGGGTTAGGCTTCAACATAGGAATTTGGAGCGGGGGGGGAGCATAAGTCAGTCCATAACAACAAACAAATACGAATACGTGTGTATGTGTGCATGTATGTGTGTATGTGTTCATTTTTTTCCACCTTTTCCACAAATGGCAATATGCTATTCACATCTTGCTTTTTTTTTTTAATGAATATGTTGAAGTCCTAACTCTTAATTAATTATTTTTGCTGTGTTGCGTCTTCATTTCTGTGCGAGGGCTTTCTCTAGTTGTGGCAAGCGGGAGCCACTCTTCATCGCGGTGCGCGGGCCTCTCACTATCGCGGCCTCTCTTGTTGCGGAGCACAGGCTCCAGACGCGCAGGCTCAGTAGTTGTGGCTCATGGGCCTAGTTGCTCCGCGGCATGTGGGATCCTCCCAGACCAGGGCTCGAACCCGTGTTCCCTGCATTAGCAGGCAGATTCTCAACCACTGTGCCACCAGGGAAGCCCCACATCTTGCTTTTTAAACTGAACACTCTATCTGGGAGATCTATCCTCACCAGTATACAGAAAGTTTTCTAGTCTTTAATGGAATGTAATTTATGGAACCAGCCCTCTATGAATGGACTTGAGGTTGTTGCCGATATCCTGCTATATTAGGATCAATTGCCCTGTGCAGCCTTATCTTTCCTCACTTTCCGCTGGTGCATGTCTCTGTGGGATAAATTCCTAGGAGGGATGTGTGCATTCGTCGTGTTGACACATGTTAACAAACTGCCCCCCACGTGTGGCTGAAGTCCCTGACTTTCCCGCCAGCCGTGTCGGAGCATCCCCGCCGCCCACCCTGCCGACAGGATGCTTTCTCACTTCCAGTCTCTGCCAAACTGATGGTGTGGAAATGAGGGCACAGTCTTGGTTCCAAGTTGCCTTTCTCTTACTCCGAGGGCAGCCGGGAATCTTTTCACAGTGCACGGGCCAACTGAACAGCATTTTTCTGTGGCGTCTGCACGTGTCCTTTTCCCAGTGCGTCACTGTCTTCCTCTCATGGATCTGTCCGAGACGTTGACGTCATCTTCAACCCGGGATCTTTTCTCGGCTTCTATTGGGCCTTTCTGGGTTTTGCTCTGGTTTCTTCCTCAGGACCATCCATCGCTCATTACCCAACTCACTTTTCTGTCATTCATATCCTATCACCTCCTCTGCGTGTGTTCTTTCCTCCTGCGCTTAGGGGAGCTCCTCGAACTTATCCTAGAGGGGTGTTTTTAGCGACAGGGAGCAGAAACTCCCCCTGCCAGTGACTTAAACAATCGGAACATTTGTGGTCTCTTAACTGACATCCCTGTCCAACATCCCCCGCAGAGACCACCTCATGAGTCACTGGCCAGCTGGGCACCCATGACCAGGCTTAAGACAATCACTGACGAAGGGGAATGACACCCCCGTGGTTGGCGTAGATCAACAAAGATTCACCTCCTGGGTCTCGGAGGGGCCAGTGCCTGCCCCCCAGAAGTGCATACGGCTCCAGGAAGATAAAGTAATAAAGGTTCTGTTTGTGTGGAAGAGATGGGGAGTATGATCTTGGCCAATAACCATCAGATTCCCCCATTTTCCTGAGCATCACTGATTCAATTTTCTACTGTCTCCTGCTGCTTCCAGTGTCAATGTCCTTTCTTTGGGTGTCTTGTTAGTTCCCCTCACGATCCTTCTAGACACACCCAGATCCTTTACTGCTTCTGCCTCATCTCTGCCTGCCTCCCTCCATCACAATCCAGTGCCCTGTCATCTCACGTTTACCGCATTTTAAAATCTCAGTTCCTCAACCTATGGCGAACCCAAGATAGAGGCTTTCTACAATTCACTTCTGTTTTCTGCAGAAAATCTTTTTCAAAAGTGTGTTTTTCTTCTGGGGGGTAAATTTCCCCATCTTTCCCATTGCAGGATGGTTTCAGCAAATACAGGGTTTCTTTTCTGGTGCTTTCCTTGGATCAAATGTCTGCTCAGGTCTGGCATTCGGCGGGTGCTGGCTTTTTGGTCCCCCTCCCAGTACACCTGGGTAGTTGCTATTAGAACCTTCATTTCGGATCCTTAAGCCCGAGCCTTGGCTGTTAAGACCCAACCTGGAGCCAAGTTCCCCACGTCTGGCAGCGGTTTTCCTGGAGGGGCTGTGCTAGCTGAGGAGGCATCTTCCATTTCTGCTGCCTGGTTGTCTGACGATCAGAGGGAAATTTATTCACAGATAATTGGAAACAATCTGAAGTCCTTCCAATGCGAGAGAGAGTGCATAAAACTCTACAAGCCCCCAAGGGGAGCACTCCCACCACTGTTCCTCTCTTCACCATTCCTTTCTTCTAACTTGACATCCCAGAAATGATGACCACCACCCACCCACCCACTTCTGCCTCGGGCCAGTTCACTGCTGGGAATTGAGTGCTGGATTGGGCATGAAAGAGAGGGGCTAATGGAGGAATGAGGTGCAAAATGTCTGTGGTAACCTCCAGAATACAACCTCTGTACAGCTGGGGGTAGCTACCCCCTCCGTCGTCAGAAATAGCCCTAAGTCACTGAGATGAGCCATGACACAATGGAACCCACTTACTGCCTCTCTGCTCAGCCCCGCCATTTTGCCATTTGACGGCACCATTGATGCTTTTGCCCTTGGGTTTGACAGGCAGGAGTCCATATTCCTAGTTGTCAGGACTGTTGCGACTCCTTCTAATTCTTCAGGAGTGAGGAACGCAAAGCTGGTCCCTTTGACTCTACACGCTTTTTAGTTTTTGTTTCTCAATAGTGCACTGATGCATTTTTCCCCTTTTGTTTGTTTGTTTGTTTGTTTGTTTGCTAGCATGCTAGGAGGAAAGAAAGAAAAATCACCGGGACCTTTGTTTTTCTCCATATGAGTCTCCAGCTGGTTCCTATTCTGGGATCCCGTTCCTGTCAGCATAACCAACTTCTGATGGTTCCACAGGCAAAGCTAGTGGTATTTTTTTGTTCCATTTAAAAAAAAAAAAAAATCTCCAACAGAAGCCCCAAACTTCCCCCCTCAGGATATCCATAATCCACATGCACAGGGTCCCAAGGATGTGTCCCCAGAAGGACAGCAGCTCACACCCACAGCAGCTTGGGGGCAGCTGCAGGCTTCTCGTTCGTTCCGTACTCCTCGGCGGCGCCCTCCCCAGCCAGCACCATCTTGGCTCAGGCTGGCCCCATCACTGGGTTGGGTTTGTCCCCTCTCCCCCATTCTCATTCTCTGTTGGAGGATTCTCCAGGGCCGTGCAGTCAGGGCGGGTCCACCCAGTAACCTCCAGGAATAGATCTTCCCGTTTGGAGCTGGTCATTCTGGTACACGCCCCTCTGGAACCAGGTGAGGTGAGGAACCACCTCTGAACCAGCCGACCAGCCACCTTTTCTCCTCCTTAGTCAGGCTCCCAGCCCAGGACCCCCTGGGGAACGTGTGTCTCTGCAGAAGGGAGCCTGGCTGCAGAGGCTGAGGCTGGGGGCGTGGCTGGTGTGGGCCTTCACGCTCCCTGAGTAGCTGGCACACACCCCGGGCTGCCTGATGGGTGTGCATCACCAATGGACGGACGATGGGTATTTGGGTTGATAATCAAAAGCAAGATATTTCATTTCCATTCCAGCAAAAATGAGTGTCTTTAGAAAATGCATAATATGTGGGTATCTAGAACACTTTAGGAAACTGATACTTTTCTTTGTCTTCAACAGTGGGTTTTCTATCATACTTTATTTTCCAAAAGTCATTGCCTTATTTTCTTGTAGCCCCTTATAAAGTGAGTATAACGGGTTGAATGTTTGTGTTCCCCCAGAAATTGTATGTTAAAGTCCTAACTCCCAATGTGATGGTATTTGGCGATGATTAGGGTTGGATGAGGGTGGGGCCCTCATGATGGGATTAGTGGCCTTATAAAAAGAGAAAGGGAGAAATTTCTCTCCCTCCCCCTCTCCCTCTTTCTCCCTCTTACTTCCTCTGTCTTCCTCTCTCTTCCCCAGGCCCCCAAGTGCAGGCCATATGAGCACACAGCAAGAAAGCAACTGTCTACAAGCCAAGAAACGGGTCCTCACCAGACACAGAATCTGCCAGCACCTTGATCTTGAACTTACAGCCTCCAGAACTGTGAAAGACAAATGTTTAAATCACCCACTCTGTGGTATTTTGTTATAGCAGCCTGAGCTGAATAAGACAGTCAGAATGACAGTTTTGTTCTCATTTTATAGATGGGAAAACTGCAGCCTAGAGAGGTTAATGGCTCATCAAAGAATACGTAACCATTTAGCATTAAAGCCAGGACAGAAACCTACATTCCCAGTATTTCTAACAAGACTCACTTTCCCAGACCACCATGGCTCAATTCTGGTAAGACTCTACTGAGTAAGGGAGATACCTCCCGACAGGATGGAGAGAAACTAGCACTCACTGCTCACCTCCCATGTCCTAAGAGCACCAATAAGCACTTTCTCACCTATTTTCATTTCCTACAAGTTAGAACTCCGAAGATCAGAGAGGATAAGTAACTGGCCCAAAGTCACACAGCTAGTAAGCAATAGGGGTGGGATTTGAACCCAGGGGTGTCTGGACCAGGTGATGCTTTCTTCCTGAGCCACCTGGGCTCATCAAGGATCGCCAGTGTCGGCTACCTCAGACCACAGGACAAGTCTCACTTTGGGGTCTATATGTTTCCAGCCCAATTCACAAGCAGCTTGCTGCTGGAGACAAAGCACCCTGCCCTGCAGGCCCAGCCTGGAGGCCAGAAATCAGTCACTTCTCCTCAAGCAACAATTTCAATCCATTTCACATTAAATTCTTACGAGAAAACCTTCCCCCCCTTCAGTTTTTCCACGAATGTGGCAAGGCTTCGGTCCAGGAAACAAAAAATAAAAGTATCACACGATTTCAGAACGCAAGAGAAACTAATTAAATCCAAGTTTTCACAGAACGTTAAAAGTTGAACACAACTCAAAACACACTTGAGATTCAGAGTGGATTTCAAATGCTTTCTGAGAATGGAACAACAACCCCCCAAAAAACCCCAAAACAAAAAAAACCCAATGACTTTTCGTTAGTAAGTTCTCCCTAAATATGCAGGAGGGAGCCAGAACTGAATGGACCACAAAAGCACGTGGGAAGACGGGGGGGTTTTCAGGGGAAGGTGAAAAAAAATTCAGGGTTGTCTCTTCATTCTCAGTAATCCTGGGGTCTAGACAGACCCCGTTGGGTGAAATGAATATCAGGAAATACAGCTTGGAATGTGGAACCCAGGCAATTTGAAACGGGGCATGAATTAGGCAGCAAGGGAAGGGGTATCGCTCATTTGCAAAGTGCAACGGAAAGAAAACAGAATGCTTTCACCCAGAAACTAGCTGAGAAGAGGTATTTGAAGGCTGGAGCTAGGGGTTTCTCTCTGGAAAGAACATCACCAGAGGTTCATTTTACTTGTAAAGACAAAATGATCATCTCAGAGTGTCTCCTGTGAGTGAAAGTTCTCTCCAGAGAACATTTAATCTCATAAAAATCATGCCAATAGTAGCCAATGTATAGTCGCTATTATTTAGTATAAATACGATGGAGCATTTATTGAGAATGGACCCCAGGTACTATTGTGATCTCCACACAGCCACAAGGCATTGGCAAGAGGCCCTCAAAGCTTCAGGCTGCACTGGCTTTAAAGCCCACCTCGGGGGAAAATCCTGAAGCCCTGGATAGCGGGGGCAGCTCTCTTTCTGCCTTGGTAGGTCTACACGACTGAGGTGTCCTGCATTGTTTGGAAAGGAGGAGTTTCAGAATA
This sequence comes from Delphinus delphis, assembly GCF_949987515.2. NCBI lineage: Eukaryota > Metazoa > Chordata > Mammalia > Artiodactyla > Delphinidae > Delphinus > Delphinus delphis. The sequence goes on from NC_082695.1 coordinate 5,987,683, forward strand.
ACAGCTCTGACACACGCTAGCTGTGTGTTTTGGGCAAGTTACTCAACCTCTCTGTGCCTCAGTTGCCTCATCTGTATAATGGGATTGTGCCTATAACCACCTCTTGGGGTTGTCATGAGGATTGGATGAGATAAAGCAGGTGAGGGACTAATCCAGGGCGTGGCACACCTCGAGAGCTTAAACATGTTCGCTGTTATCGTCATCAGCTCTCCGGGCCCCCCATCCTAGACGGTGGACCCAAACTGTGCATCCCCAGCAAGAAGCATGTCCCACTGGACGTGTGGTCCCTCCATTCTTGGCTTCGTTTCAATTCAGCAAACATTATGGAGTGCCCACGGCAGCCAGACTGAGGATGTGGGGGGAAGACGTCTCCCACAAGGGAATGAGATGCAAGAGTTAATAGTACAGGGCGTCAAGGATGACCAGCCAGGGGAGGGGACACAGGGGCAGCCTCAGGGGGTGGTCAGGGAAGGCCAACACCTCCCACCTCACCTGCCTCCCTCCTGTCCCCCTGTTCTTCCTCTGCCCTCCTTTTTCCCCTTATTTAACACCTACATACATACACCTGCCCTGAAGATGTGGGAAGAAGAAAATTGATAAAAAAAAAAAAAAAGAGAGAGAGAAGAATACCTCAAGTGTACACGGCACTTAGCAATTCCAGGCAATGTTTGAAGCCTTTTGCAGGTATTAAATCATTTAATCCTCACAACAACCCCTCAAAGTAATTACTGTTATCCCTGTCCTTTTAAAGACTGAGGCACAGAGAGGTTGAATAACCTGCCCTGGGTCACACAGCCATAGATATGGAGCTGGGGTTCATGCCAGGACACTCCTCTCTATGGCTGGGAAAACACAGGCCCCTCTCGGGGGCTTACACCAACATGTAAGAGCAGTGAACCAAAGCTCACACGGGCCCCAGGGGCACAAGGCGGACACAGGTTACCCTAGGAAAGCCTCTGGAGAGGTGAGAGCCAGGGCTGAGTCTGGAAGGGTGAGTGCGTGCTCAGGAAGAGAGGAGGGGGCGTTTCCAGGAGGGGAAGACTCTTGAGCATGGGGCAAGCGTATTTGAACACCCGGCACCCTGGAGGAAACTCAGGTCCCACCATGCAGGTCCCACCAGCGTGCATTCATGAATGTTCACTGGTCATGGCGGTGTGGGCAGGGCATTGCCTGGGGCCACGTGCTTTCTCCTGTGGGGACTCACTGTTGCCAGGCTCTGTTCAAGGAAAGTGTTTAGGGGGAAGCACACATATGATGCTTGTTTATAAAAAGATGGATGTGGCTGCCTGTGGAGGACGGACTGGAGGGAGGTAGAAGGGTGAGGTGGGGACGCTGCCACTTCCAGGGCAGAAGCCCAGTGGCCGCACCAAGGATGGTGGAGTGGAGACTGGAGGGATTGGAATGTGGGCTCCAGGGGTGCGGGAGGAAAAAGGACCTGGTCTGATGAAGTGGGTGGATCATGGAGTCACTGGGCCCCCCTGGGGGGACAGAGCTACAGAGCAGGGGAGGCTGGTGGATGAGGGGAGGGCCCCAGGCAGTCTGGATTTTATCCTGACGGAGGTGAGCTGGGAGTGTCATGGAAGGAAAATGGCATGGACCACTCTGTATATTAAAAACATCTCTCCAGAGGAATAAACAGTACAAAGACTGTTTATTTTATATGTACTAGGACCTAGCTCATATAAAAGTTTAATACACCATAAATGTAGCATTGCAAATCAATACAGAAAGAAGGAATTAGTCACTAGTGCTGGGACAATTGGTTAGTTATTTGGGGAAAAAATAATGTTGGCTCCTCAACATCATAAACCAAAATAAAATCCAGATGGATGAAAGAAGTAAATGCAAAAGAATAATAATAATAGAGCTCCAAAACAAGCAGGAAAAAAACAGAGGCAAATACTTATTTGATTTCTGGATGGGACACAGCTTTTTAAGCACCAAACAATGAAAGAAATCTGAGATTGATAGATCTGACTACATTAAAGCAAAACCTCTGAACATCAGAGTGTGTCACAAAATTCAAAAGCAAACACACTGAGGCAGAATATTTGCAACACTGCTGATGGATCAATGATCAATAGCCTTCATATATTAAAAGTTCTTGAAAACAAACAAGAAAACATGCAATCACCCTAACAGAGAACAAAAGACCTTTGTAGAAAAAGGGAGGCACATGCTTAATAGGTGAATGAAAAAATGTTTGCCTGTGTAACTAAAGATATACAAAGACATACAAGTAAAACAACACTTTTAAAAAGCTTACCAAACTAAGAAAAAAATGTTAAATAATAATTTTTAGAAAACCAGTGTTAGTGAGGATGCAGAAAAATGGGTACTCACACTGGTGGGGTTATAATTTGGCCTCTCCACTAGGAAAAATCTGATAACAGCAGAAGCCCTAAAAGTGTTCTCACCCTTTGGTCCAGTAATTCCACTTCTAGAAATGTAGTCTCAGGAAATAATCAGAGATGTAAGCAAAGGTTCACGTAGGTGACTTATACTGCAACATAGTAATTTAAAAAAGGAGAAATAATTCAAAACCCCAAAAAAGAAGAGTAGATAAATAAGGTGTGGTATATCCATGTGCTTGAATATTATACAGCAATTAAAATCAAGTTTCCAAAGAATATTTAAGGACACAAAAAGCCTTAATAAAATAATATTATGTGAAAAAAACTGAATATAATAGAAATTCCATGTGATTCAGAATTACATATTGCACATATTATATATTACATACTATATACAGCATATATAAAATTTTATATAGTATACCTACTATATATAATTATATAGTACATTATGCTAAATATTATATATCATATAAATTGAACAACGCAGAGGTTAGGGGCACCGGACCCTCCACGCAGTCAAAAATTCTCATGTAACTTATATTTGGCCTTCATATCCACTGCCCCTCAGTATTTACCACTGAAAGAAATCCATGCGGTTCAAACCCATTTTGTTCAAGGGTCAACTGCACTATATTATATATATTACATAATATATAGTATGTGTTATGTATATTAGTGTCTGGTCTACAAAGGGCTGTCTTCTCGCCGTGTTGTTGTTATTACTATTGAAACCTCTGGAAGTAGAACCTCCAGAAGCCAGCAAAAACAACTCCAGGGAAACTGAGTCTGGAGACTCCCCCCTCAAAGCTAACCGAACCCATGGGACTTCCCTGGCGGTCCAGTGGTTAGGACTCCATGCTTTCACTGCCGAGGGCCCAGGTTCAATCCCTGGTCGGGGAACTAGGATCCCGCAAGCCGCTCGATATGGCCAAATAGAAAAAAAAGAAAAAAAGCTAACCCAACCCAATCCACACGCAGAGAGCCACTCATGATGGCAACAGCCCCAAGAGGAAGCCAAGACCTCCAGGGCGCCACCTGGTGGTGACAGAGGTTATACCCGCACACATGCCTAAGCACACCTCTCATTTATAATGCAAACTCAGGGGCATCCTTTAAATCAGCCACATTAGCCCTACTGATCGCCCCCAAGCAGGTACTGCGGGTGGATGTTGTGCTGGTAGGATTTCAGGATTTTAGCATTTGCTTAATAAAAGGAAATTTTGCTCTTAATTTTCTTCTGTAAGAAAAGCAGACACACTGCCATCGCATAAAAACATTAAAATCAATTCAGGTATTATAGTTCCTGTATCTGGGATTTTCAGAGGACTCTCCTTCAACAATAGTTCCAGAGGGGAGGTTTCAGTACCTGTGGCCACCCTGTTTCCGTAGCTAATCTAAACACGTCTTAAGGGAAGGGATGATGTGTACACAGTACATTTCTAGAACCTCAAATTGCATGTGCGGCACATAATGGAAACTCAATAAACACTTAGTATTACCACTCATTTATTATATAAACATAGATTTATGATCCCACGTGCCTATTGCTGTGTAACAAATTACCCCATAACTTAGTAACTTAGAATAACAATCAATACTTACTGTCTCACCCAGTTTGGGAGGGTCAGGAATTTGGGGTGACTTAGCTCAGGGTCTCTCGTGTGATTGCAGTCGAGATGTTGGCCAGGGCTGTGGTCATCTGAAGGCCTGACTGGGGCTGGAGGGTCCATTTTGGAGTTGGCTCATTCATGTGATTGGCAAAATAGTGCTGGGTGTTGGCAGGAGACCTCAGCTCCTCCCCATGTAGACCTGCCCAGAGGGCTGCTTGTGTGTCCTCCTGACATGGCAGCTGGTTTTCCCAGAGAAAATGATCCGAGAGAGAGAGCAAGACGGAAGCTGCAATGTCTTCTGTGGACGAGCGTTGGAAGTCACACGCCGACATTTCTGCATTGGTTACACAGCCCAGCCCAATTCGGGGTGAGAGGGGAACACCAGGAGGCCAGGATCACCAGGGCCATACTGGGGGCTGGCTGCCACCCAGGGACCAAATTGGCCACTTATGTATATTGTTTCTAATCTTCACAACACTGCTACGAGTTGGTTTTATTGTCCTCACTGCATGGATGAGAAGACATCCCCAAAGTAGGCACGTGTCTTATGCAAAAGCAGAAAGATGAAGGGCATGGGTTTGGGATGCGGGGAGCGATGGGGGGTCAGATTCCAGTTGGATCGCTCAGTGGTAAAACATTGCTTTCCCCCAGCCACAGGGCTTCCTCCTCCATTGAAAAACATGCACCAGCTATGTATTTTAACACCCCGCAATCGTTATTTTAAACATCTCCCTGGCTAAGAATTCTTTTTTAATATCCAAATTGGTAAGTAACGACTGCATCTTTATAAAGACATGAACCTCCCTAAGTTAGAGGTTGTGCTACTGGAGAAATTAAACTTTTATAAAGTAGATATTATTTGATTTAGGTATGAAAGTTCTGCTATGTTGGTGAATCTTTTCCAAATTTTAAACAACTGCCTAAATGTATTAAATTAAACTGAACTTAGATGAGACACTTTAACAGAAGACTTCTGGAAGTTAGAATGAAGACCCAGGACACCAAGTTGAGAGGCTCTCTCCCCAGCCAGCCCCATTTCCCCACCTCTGAAACTGGAATCACAGCAATCGTGATGATGCCGGTCACGATGATGATATAATAATACTGCATATTATCTCATTTTAGTTTCCCCATAACCTCAGAAGCTGGAATGACTACTTGCCCTTAATTGTACAGATGAGGGAAATGAGATTCCAGAAAGGGTAAGCGATTTCCTCAAAGTCACACAGTTCATTTTTTAAAAAATTAATTAATTTATTTATTTTTGCTGTGTTGGGTCTTCGTTTCTGTGCAAGGGCTTTCTCTAGTTGTGGCAAGCGGGGGCCACTCTTCATCACGGTGCGCGGGCCTCTCACTATCGCGGCCTCTCATGTTGCGGAGCACAGGCTCCAGACGTGCAGGCTCAGTAGCTGTGGCTCACGGGCCTAGTTGCTCCGCGGCATGTGGGATCTTCCCAGACCAGGGCTCGAACCCGTGTCCCCTGCATCGGCAGGCGGACTCTCAACCACTGCGCCACCAGGGAAGCCCCACACAGTTCACTTTTGAAGCAGAGTTGAGTGAGAACCTGGGTGTCCTACCTTCCAATCCTGTGATAGTTTTCACCACTCCCAGAATTTGAAAGCCAGCAAAATGATGGACCAGGGGTTGGGAAGGATGAAATGAATTCTCAGGGTGTTTGTGGGTTTCTCATTAGAAGAGTGTTTCTTTCTATTGCTTTTCCACTGTGGGTGCTTTGTTTTTTGGGTTTTTTCCTGATTTGAACATGAACCACCTCATTCAGATACACCCAAACCTAGCTTCCTGGAACCGTGCAGAAAAGGATCCCCTGAACCCACCTTACTCCCGTTTTTTTCTCTTCTCTTTTTCCAGCTTCAGCTGCAGGCTGAGCCCCCAGCGCCTGCTCCTCAGTGGCTGGGAAGCCCTGTCAGAGGGTGCAGTTTGGGGAATCCAACTGGCCAAGGCACTGTATTATTCTATCAGCAGCAGGCACCTTCCCTAGAAGTTCCGCCAGACCTTTGTAGGATTCCCTGACGGTCTAGCGCTGGGCTGGAAGAAACAACTGCAGAAGGTTAAGACTCATAAAACAGATTCCATCTTAAAAGATAGCCAAGTGCTCCAGAGATGGCAGAAATGGGGACAGTTGCCTCTTGAACGAAAACAGCACATCATCACTGGAGTACAAGGAATTTCCTGGTACCGTCATTGGAAAAGTGGGAAAAGGTCCCGAGCCACAAGCTGGAGGTTAGAAAGAACAGAACCAGAGAAAGCCAGGAACCCCAGGCCAGCTGCTCGGGGCCACCCAGCCCCGAGCAGTAGCTCCCAAGGCTAGTGTGCATCCCAGAGCGGTACAAGGCTGTGTGGTTCTGGAATCATCCGTCGGGGGACTGAGCCGGGGTGCTTGTGGGTAACATTGAATAATCACTCTCATAGTCTATTTCAGTAAAGAGCACCCTCGTTCAGCTCCTCCGAGCCTCCGTCAGCTGTGCTACTGCGACCCCTCTGTGCCTCAGTGGCAGCCTGGGACCCGCCTGGGTGAGGTTCTCAGTCTCCCAACACAGGGCTCAAAGGGCTAGTCCACTGCATCAGTCCCCTGACCGAGTTTAATGGTTACGAGCAATTTCCATCTGGGGGGCTCGTATTGAGGTTAAAGAGGGTTGGCTGTTTTTTCTTTTTTTTTTTCTTTAATTAGGGTATAGTTGCTTTACAACGTTGTGTTAGTTTCTGCTGTACAGGTGAAGTGAATCAGCTATATGTACACATATATCCCCTCCTTTTTGGATTTCCCTCCCATTTAGGTCACCACAGAACATTGAGTAGAGTTCCCTGTGCTACACAGTAGGTTCTCATTACTTATCTATTTTATACATAGTAGTGTATATATGTCAACCTCAATCTCCCAATTCATCCCACCCCCTTCCCCCCCTTGGTGTCCATATGTTTGTTCTCTACGTCTGTGTCTCTATTTCTGCTTTGCAAATAGGTTCATCTGTACCGTTTTTCTAGATTCCACATATATGCATTAATAGACGATATTTGTTTTTTCTCTGACTTACTTCACTCTGTATGACAGTCTCTAGGTCCATCCACATCTCTGCAAATGGCACAGTTTCATTCCTTTTTATGGCTGAGTGGTATTCCATTGTATATATGTACCACATCTTCTTTATCCATTCGTCTGTTGATGGGCATTTAGGTTGCTTCCATGACCTGGCTATTGTAAATAGTGCTGCAGTGAACATTGGGGTGCATGTGTCTTTTTGGATTATGGTTTTCTCTGGGTATATGCCCAGGAGTGGGATTGCTGGGTCATATTTATACTTTTTAAAAAAAATTAATTAATTCATTTATCTATTTATTTTTGGCTGTGTTGGGTCTTCGTTGCTGTGTGCAGGCTTTTCTCTAGTTGTGGCGAGCGGGAGCTACTCTTCATTGCGGTGCGCGGGCTTCTCACTCTGGTGGCTTCTCTTGTGGCGGAGCACGGGCTCTAGGTGCGCGAGCTTCAGTAGTTGTGGTTCACGGGCTCTAGAGCGCAGGCTCAGTAGTCGTGGCACACGGGCTTAGCTGCTCCGCGGCATGTGGGATCTTCCCGGACCAGGGCTCAAGTCCGTGTCCCCTGCATTGGCAGGCGGATTCTCAACCACTGCGCCACCAGGGAAGCCCTATTTTTAGTTTTTTAAGAAACTTCCATACTGTTCTCCATAGTGGCTGTATCCATTTACATCCCCACCAACTGTGTAGGAGGGTTCCCTTTTCTCCACACCCTTGTTATTTATTTTCTATCATTCATTTAACCAATATTTATTGAGCACCTTCTACATGCCAGGTGAGTTACTTCACAGGCGAATTCTATCAAACATTTAGAGAAGAGCTAACACCTATCCTTCTCAAACTCTTTCAAAATATAGCAGAGGGAGGAACACTCCCAAACTCCTTCTACGAGGCCACCATCACCCTGATACCAAAACCAGACAAAGATGTCACAGAGAAAGAAAACTACAGAGAGGCAGCAGTGAAGAAAATGGCCAAGATCCCTGCCCTTCTGGAGCTGACATTCTACTGGGGGAAACAGCAATATACCAATATACATAAGGTAGTAGTCAATGACATACTTTGCTAGAAGAAAAGGTAGAGCAGGGGCCCTGGCTGGGCAGGACAAGCCCCACTGAGAAAGTGACACTGGAGTAAAGACTCAGGATCAGGAAGTGTGGCAGACACGTAATGGCCCCAAAGATGTCCACGTCCTAACCCTGACACCTGTCTGTAAATGGCAACGTGCAGGGACCTTATGTGGCAAAAGGGACTTGGCAGGTGTGATTAAGTTGAGGATCTTGAGACGGGGAGGTTATCTGGGTGAGCCCAATGCAATGACAAGGGTACCATGTGTTGATCTGATACACTTGCATTAACCAGCACCTCCATCCCATCCCATAATTACCATTTCTTTTTCTTTTTTTTTTTCTTGGCCGTCCCACGCGGCTTGCGGGATCTTAGTTCCCTGACCATGGATCAAACCCAGGTCCTCGGCAGTGAAAATGCAGAGCCCTAACCACTGTACCACCAGGGAATTCCCACCATTTCTTTTTCATGGTGAGAAACTTTAAGATCTGTCTTAGCAACTTCAAGTATATAATACAATCTTTTTAACTATAATCACCATGCTGCATGTTAGATTCCCAGAACTTATTTGTCTTATAAGTGGGAATTTGTACCCTTTGGCCAACATCTCCCCAATTCCCCCCAACCCCCCAGCCCCTGGTAACCACCATTCTACCCTCTGTTTCATAAAACTCATAGAGTTCAGCCTTTTTCAATTCCACACATAAGCGAGATAATACAGTATTTGTGTCTGTGTCTGACTTAATCTCACTCAGCGTAATGCCCTCAAGGTCCATTCACGATGTCGCAGACAACAGGATTTCCTTTTTTCTCATGTCTGAATAATATTCCATTGCATATATACACCACATCTTCTCTATATGTATTCATTCGTCCCTTGACGGACATTTATGTTGTTTCCAAATCCAGGCTATTGTGAATAATGTATCTCCTGTGTTTTCAACGCAGCACCTAAGACACAAGAACTGACCTATTATTCTATGTAAAGAAAAACAAGTAACTTCCTGTGGCTTCCCACCTCTATAATGTTTTAGAAGTTAGCAGAAATAACTATCCTGCCCCCCCAAATATCAGCACTCCTATCACAGTGCCTGAAATTCCACTATTTGACATTAGCTCCTTTAGATACAATCCCCTATGCATTCATTCATTCAATGCCTGCCATGTTGATCGAGGGCTTGCCGCGTGCCAGGCACTATTCTGTGTGCCGAGAATTTAGCAATGAACAAAACAGTCGAGTTCGGGGAAGACAATGAGGCTGAAAAGTCATAACTAGTGCAGTAGGAAGAAAACCCAGAGAATGGAGTCCCAGAAGCCAGGGAAAGGAAGAGTTTTAAGAAAGAGGTGTGATTGACAAATGCTGCTTGCTGCTAAACTGAGTAAGGTGAGGACTGAGAATTTACCTTTGGAATTCGTAAGATGGTTGTCACTGGGAACCTTGACAAGAGCTGTTTATCTAGAGTAGTGGAAGCAAATGTCTGATTAGATTAGGTTCAAAAGAGCCTGGTAGTTAAGGCAGTGGAAGCAGTGAGTATAGTTCAAAACTCCGATGTGCAGATCTGCAAGTTGCGCACTGCACAACTCAGAGGTGCCCTTAATACAGGCCATGATGTGAATGCTGCTTCTTGGAGTTATCCAGCTAGATAGCCCTGGTACAGATGAATCTTTCTGGAATTTTTGCTATAAAGGGGAGCAGAGAAATGGGGCAATCGTAGAGGGATGTTGAATCAAAGAAAAATTTTTTTTCAAGATTGGAGCTATAATGACAAGTTTGTCACTAATAGGAGTGACTTAGTAGGGAATGACAAATTGATTGAAACCAAATATCCCATAAAACGTAATGACTTATCAGCCGGGGGAAAATTACTTGACAGCAAACTAAAAGCAAACCAAAGCTGGGGGAGAGGGAAGAGACCAAAGCCTGGAAGGAGAGAACCAAACTCAGAAGGTTCAAAGATGAACTTCATCGGTCCCCCTGTTTCTACTTTAATATGAGTTGATGTGCCCATAAATGGCAAGCTTAACACAAAGGATGCATCTCTAGTAGGTGAATTCCATGCACAGTGGCAACTGAATAATAGAGAGGAAATTTGATAGGTATATCAATTAGGAATACCTTTGGCTGCAAATAACAGACAATCTAAACTATCAGTGAACTGAACAGGATACAAGTTTATTTCTTCGTCACTTAAAAGAAGCCTGTTAATAGGCAGCCAAAGGCTGGCATGGTGGCTCCCTGATGCCATCAGAGACTCAGGCTCTTTCTATATTTCTGTTTCATTCTCCCAGCCTGTAGCTTCCATCCTCAAGGTCATCTCATGGTCCAAGATGGCTGCTGGAGCTCCAGCCATCAAGACTACCTTCCAGGAAATAGGAAGAATGATCAACCAAAAAGGGCTATCTTCCCAGCTGAGTCAGCGCTCTTTAAGAAGACTTTTTGGAGAATAAAAAAAAAACAAAGTTAGCAGAAGGAAAGAAATCATAAAGATCAGATCAGAAATAAATGAAAAAGAAATGAAGGAAACAATAGCAAAGATCAATAAAACTAAAAGCTTGTTTTTTGAGAAGATAAACAAAATTAGCCAGACTCATTAAGAAAAAAAGGGAGAAGACTCAAATCAATAGAATTAGAAATGAAAATGGAGAAATAACAACTGACACTGCAGAAATACAAAGGATCATGAGAGATTACTACAAGCAACTATATACCAATAAAATGGACAACCTGGAAGAAATGGACAAATTCTTAGGAATGCACAACATTCTGAGACTCAACCAGGAAGAAATAGAAAATATAAACAGACCAATCACATGTGCTGAAATTGAGACTGTGATTAAAAATCTTCCAACAAACAAAAGCCCAGAACCAGATAGCTTCACAGGCGAATTCTATCAAACATTTAGAGAAGAGCTAACACCTATCCTTCTCAAACTCTTTCAAAATATAGCAGAGGGAGGAACACTCCCAAACTCCTTCTACGAGGCCACCATCACCCTGATACCAAAACCAGACAAAGATGTCACAGAGAAAGAAAACTACAGGCCAATATCACTGATGAACATAGATGCAAAAATCCTCAACAAAATACTAGCAAACAGAATCCAACAGCACTTTAAAAGGATCATACACCATGATCAGGTGGGGTTTATCCCAGGAATGCAAGGATTCTTCAATATACACAAATCAGTCTGTGTGATACACCATATTAACAAATTGAAGGAGAAAAACCATATGATCATCTCAATAGATGCAGAGAAAGCTTTCGACAAAATTCAACACCATTTACGATAAAAAGCCTGCAGAAAGTAGGCACAGAGGGAACTTTCCTCAACATAATAAAGGCCACATATGACAAACCCACAGCCAACATCGTCCTCAATGGTGAAAAACTGAAACCATTTCCACTAAGATCAGGAACAAGACAAGGTTGCCCACTCTCACCACTATTATTCAACATAGTTTTGGAATTTTTAGCCACAGCAATTGGAGAAGAAAAAGAAATAAAAGGAATCCAAATCGGAAAAGAAGAAGTAAAGCTATCACTTTGCAGATGACATGATATTATACATAGAGAATCCTAAAGATGCTACCAGAAAACTACTAGAGCTAATCAATGAATTTGGTAAAGTAGCAGGATACAAAATTAGTGCACAGAGATCTCTTGCATTCCTATATACTAATGAAAAGTTTGAAAGAGAAATTAAGGAAACATTCCCATTTACCACTGCAACAAAAAGAATAAAATACCTAGGAATAAACCTACCTAAGCAGACAAAAGACCTGCATGCAGGAAATTATAAGACACTGATGAAAGAAATTAAAGATGATACAAACAGATGGAGAGATATACCAAGTTCTTGTACTGGAAGAATCAACATTGTGAAAGTGACTATACCACACAAAGCAATCTACAGATTCAATGCAATTCCTATCAAACTACCAATGGCATTTTTGACAGAACTAGAACAAAAAATTTCACAATTTGTATGGAAACACAAAAGACCGTGAATAGCCAAAGCAATCTTGAGAAAGAAAAATGGAGCTGGAGGAATCAGGCTCCTGGACTTCAGACTAAATTACAAAGCTATAGTAATCAAGATAGTATGGTACCGGCACCAAAACAGAAATATAGATCAATGGAACAGGACAGAAAGCCCAGAGATAAACCCACGCACATTTGGTCACCTTATTTTTGATAAGGGAGGCAAGAATATACAACGGAGAAAAGACAGCCTCTTCAATAAGTGGTGCTGGGAAAACTGGACAGCTACATGTGAAAGAATGAAATTAGAACACTCCCTAACACCATACACAAAAATAAACTCAAAATGGATTAAAGACCTAAATGTAAGGCCAGACACTATCAAACTCTTAGAGGAAAACATAGGCAGAACACTCTATGACATAAATCACAGCAAGATCCTTTTTGACCCGCCTCCTAGAGAAATGGAAATAAAAACGAAAATAAACAAATAGGACCTAATGAAACTTAAAAGCTATTGCACAGCAAAGGAAAACAAGACGAAAAGACAACCCTCAGAATGGGAGAAAATATTTGCAACTGAAGCAACTGACAAAGGATTAATCTCCAAAATTTACAAGCAGCTCATGCAGCTCCATATCAAAAAGAAACAACCAACCCAATCCAGAAATGGGCAGAAGACCTAAATAGACATTTCTCCAAAGAAGATATACAGATGGCCAACAAACACATGAAAGAATGCTCGACATCACTAATCATTAGAGAAATGCAAATCAAAACTACAATGAGGTATCACCTCACACTGGTCAGAATGGCCATCATCAAAAATTCTACAAACAGGGCTTCCCTGGTGGCGCAGTGGTTGAGAGTCCGCCTGCCGATGCAGGTGACACGGGTTTGTGCCCTGGTCCAGGAAGATTCCACATGCCACGGAGCGGCTGGGCCCGTGAGCCATGGCCACTGAGCCTGCGCGTCCGGAGCCTGTGCTCCGCAACGGGAGAGGCCACAACAGTGAGAGGCCCGCGTACAGCAAAAAAAAAAAAAAAAAAAAATCTACAAACAATAAATGCTGGAGAGGGTGTGGAGAAAAGGGAGCCCTCTTGCACTGTTGGTGGGAATGTAAACTGATACAGCCACTACGGAGAACAGTACGGAGGTTCCTTAAAAAACTAAAAATAGAACTACCATATGACCCAGCAATCCCACTACTGGGCATATACCCTGAGAAAACCATAATTCAAAAAGAGTCATGTACCAAAATGTTCATTGCAGCTCTATTTACAATAGCCAGGACATGGAAGCAACCTAAGTGTCCATTGACAGATGAATGGATAAAGAAGATGTGGCACATATATACATTGGAATATTACTCAGCCATAAAAAGAAATGAAACTGAGGTATTTGTCGTGAGATGGATGGACCTAGAGTCTGTCATACAGAGTGAAGTTAAGTCAGAAAGAGAAAAACAAATACCGTATGCTAACACAAATATATGGAATCTAAAAAAAAAAAAATGGTTCTGAAGAACCTAGGGGCAGGACAGGAATAAAGACACAGACGTAGAGAATGGACTTGAGGACATGGGGAGGGGGAAGGGTAAGCTGGGACGAAGTGAGAGAGTGGCGTGGACATATATACACTACCAAATGTAAAATAGATAGCTAGTGGGAAGCAGCCGCATAGCACAGGGAGATCAGCTTGGTGCTTTGTGACCACCTGGAGGGGTGGGATAGGGAGGGTGGGAGGGAGGGAGACGCAAGAGGGAAGAGATATGGGAACATATGTATATGTATAACTGATTCACTTTGTTATAAAGCAGAAACTAACACACCACTGTAAAGCAATTATACTCCAATAAAGATGTTAAAAAAAGAAGAAGACTTCTTGGAAGTGCCGTGCCACACTTTCACTTCCACTGGTCAGAACTCAGTCACAAGGGCATACACTGAGCCACAAGCGAAGCCAAGGAATGCAGTTTGTGGTTGGGCACATTATCCGGACTCTCTTTCTGATGAACAAGGAGAGAATGGCTATTTAGGTAGGCAACTAGATGTCACTGACTCACAGTTTTCCCAGAGTCATTCAGACGATGCCTTATCATCAATACCGAGGTTAACCTCAGACCAGCCACAGGTTGGGGGAGGGAGACGGGGAGGCCCTTGATCTTGAGCTTGGAAACGACAGAGAATTCACATTTAAGTGTGACAGCTCCATGTGGGTGGAGACATAGCTACTGCTGGGAACTGGATGACCCTCACAGACCAGCTGCAAGCTCCCCAGGGCACACCAAAGCCACATGCTTGACCTGGGGCTTGTAGCATTAACCCTAGGATGCCCATGGGGTTCTAGATTTTCAGGGGATGTGTTCCCAGGACACAAGCAGGAAACCCAAGCCTCTAGGCCGGCTCCCCTGTTGTGGCTGGTGCGTTTCACCTCATTGCAGCCTCTGAGCTTTGGCAGAGAACGTGAATTCCTTCCTGTTCCCTTTACTTTCCAGCTCAGGAAATGGTGGAGAGATATTGGGGTCCCAGAACATGCCTCATGTGGCCCAATATTCCTCGTGGCTGCTGAGCTGACATCAATTCATGGAATTTTTGACAACAGGCTTCTCTCTTCCTGTTGAGAAGTTCCCCAGATATAACGACAGAGAGAGACCTACGGGGGTTCAGCCAGAAAGGAAGGGCTATGGGTAAGTCAGACCTCATGGCTCCTTCAAACACTCAGAGGCAACATTAATCTGGACACTTGGATGAAAGGCCTAGCTCCCTGCGCCAGGCCATTTGTAAACTACGTGTCCAGAAAGCATCTCTGGACGCAGAGACCTACAGCTCTCCTTTGCGGGGCGCAAGCACAGGGCTGGGAGGACTCATGCTTTCCCTGGCCATCTCACCGTCTTTTTTTTCAGCTACAAATTTAGAAGCAGCATTTAATAAGAAAAACAGAAGCCACAGGAAGAAGGAGGCCCTGGAAACAATATATGTTGCAAAAGACCTTGCGTCTCAGCTGCTCCCAATTAGAGGACATCCGGCTGTCTCTAGGGCAAGAACCCAGTGAGGGGCTGATTGATCAGGAATTAAAGATCAGTGATGACCACATCTGAACGCAGCCCCCCTCCCCCCGGGAATGTTCTTTGCTAGCCAGGGCATGATGGTCCCTGTGGACCCCCTGCCCCCCTCTCCTTGACATTGGCTGCTTTTTCTTCCTCCCCTCCTTCCCTCCTGCTCTCTCTCCACCTCTTCTCACTCTTTCTTCTCCCTGTCCCGTTACCCTTTTCCCCTCCTTTGTCAAGGTCTCTAGTCCTGTTAGAAGACATCCCTCAAACATTACAGACTGACTGTGTGACGTGTAAGCTAAATGCATCCCTGCTTAAGACATCGCCTGGCAAAGAAGAGAAGAATGAATAATAACAGTAGCCATGCTTACTGACTGCTTATTATGTGCCAGGCAGTGTCCTCAGCACTTAACAATCATTACTAGCTCTTTCATTCCCCAGAACGATCTCCTGTTGCAGGTATTTATGTTGCCCCCATTGAACAGAGAAGGTGGCATTCAGATGATAAGGTTTGAGGGAGAGACTGAGTGACCTCTTCCTTTCTGCTGTTTCTGCGGGGAACTCCTCTTGAAACTCCCCATGGGGTCCTTGTGAAGAAGCTCATTTCCTTCAAGGAGGCTGGAGAAGATGCAGGCTTGTGACCTGGCTCTAAAAAGGCAGTGGAACTTCTCATTCTATAGGCACAGGTTGATGAAGCAGGTGACAGGGGGTTAACTGGTATGGTATTTTCCCTAGACGCAACTGGTCAACCAGTTGTCCCACCTGTTACTTCTATTCCACATGATTTGGAGTCATTGAATCAGTTGGCATGTGCTTCTTTGGAAGTAATGGGAAGCCCAAACAAACTGTTTCAATGATGAAGCCATTGATCATCTCCCCTAGCAAGACATCCAGAGGTAGAGTGGTTCCAGGGCTGGTTAATTCAACAGCTCACTGATGGCATCGAGGACTCAGGTTCCTTCTATCTTTCTTACTGTCATCCTCAATGGCATCCCTCATGGTCTCAAGGTGGCTGCCACAGCTCCAGGCAAACATCCACACACAACATCCAGAAGTGGAAAGGGGGCTATCTCCTCCTTGTGTCTCTATAGGAGCTAAGAATCCTTTCCCAGAAGCCCCCAGGAGACTTCTCACACCTCATTGGCCAGAACTGGTCACATGTCCATGTCTAAGCCAGAAACAGGAAAAAGGGATGGAGCCACATGTTTGCATCAACGGATCAGGATTTACCCACATCTGCGCGGGGGAGCAGTGGGCATGGAAGAGGCACACGGCTGTTGGGTTGAAAACCAATATGTTCTGCCTCAAGTATCTTCCTTAATGACACATTCCCATCTACCCCACCTTACAAAGTGTTGTCATGCCAATGAGTTCAATGTTCAGTTTCTTTGCAGGCTAGGGAAACTACCTGTTCTAAATGCAAAACATGTGAAATTCACCTTTTTCCGATTCTTTTAGTCTTTTGCCTGGACGCACAGAGCTTTGCCTTGCCAGCGTGTACCTGATCAAACACCAATAACGATACAGTTAAAACAAGAAACAGTCCCAACCTCCTGGCTCGGTTCGATTCAGAGGTAACCACATACAGACTTTCTGGGTGTTTCTGTAACGGATTTTGAGCTCTGCCTGTGTTTAGAAGAGATTGGTGTCACATATAAGCAATGTGGAGCCAGGGGAAGTGTAGGCTGATTCAGCAGGGGGTCTGAAAGAGGGAGCCAGAGAGTCAGGAGAGACCGCGATGGACAGATGGACACCACAGAAAGATACGGACAGACAGCGAGAGAGCTCGTACTGGGCTTCTCTCATCTCCTTCCCAGGCAGGATATGCAAAGACTGCTCCAAAGAAATGGACAGCTGATCTCTTAAGACGCAGAACATCTCACGGAATCCCCAAATACGTCACCCTATCATCCCATAAGCAGTCCTAAATCCTAGACCACAGGACCACTTGTGCGAGATCTCACAGCTAGCCCGGAATAGAACTCAGTATGCTTAGATCCCACCACCAAACCTGGCACTGTTACAGAATAATAAGAAAAATAACCCCCATGTGGTCAGCTTTCACCATGTGCCAGGGACTGTCCTCAGCATTTTATATTCCTCACCTCATTTGCTCTCCCAGGAATGCTGGGAGGTGGGTGTGATTTTTAATGCTCGTTTTTCAGTTACCCATTAACACCTTGGTGAGGCTGTTCCGTGAACCACCTCAGTTTCCCCAGCTAGTAAGTGGCAGAGCCAGGAGTTTAACCTAAGCCTGTCTCTCTGACAATAAGCTATGCATACCGCCATAAGCATTCCAAGCATCTTCCTAGCACTGAAGTATTTTTTTTTAAGTCTTTGTTGAATTTGTTACAATATTGCTTCTGTTTTATGTTTTGATTTTTTGGCCCTGAGGCATGTGGGATCTTAGCTCCCCAACCAGGGATCGAACCCACACCCCCTATATTGGAAGGCGAAGTCTTAACCACTGGACTGCCAGGGAAGTCCCTAGCACTGAAGTATTTTATTAACATGGACAGTGGTGGCAATGAGCAAAGATTATTCTAGAGGCTGATTAATAGCATTATGATTATTTAGAAAACTCTAATAATCCAATAAGTGGCCATGCACGGAAGTAATGCAGAAAACTGTGTGAAGCCACCAGGAAAAGAAAGGAGTATGGGAACATTTCCTTGGGGAGAGAGCGGTCTCGCTGACCCTCTGTCTCAAGAATCACTCACAGGGCTTCCCTGGTGGCGCAGTGGTTGAGAGTCCACCTGCCGATGCAGGGGACACGGGTTCGTGCCCCGGTCCGGGAAGATCCCACGTGCCGCAGAGCGACTGGGCCCGTGAGCCATGGCCGCTGAGCCTGCGCATCCGGAACCTGTGCTCCGCAACGGGGGAGAGGCCACAACAGTGAGAGGCCCACGTACCGCAAAAAAAAAAAAAAAAAAAAAAGAATCACTCACTCCTCAAACAATTATATGTATACAAAGGTTCAGAGCAGCTTTATTCAAAATAACCAAAAAGTGGAAACAACTCAAATGTCCATCAATGGATGAACAGATAAATTGTGGTCTACCTATAGAGTGGAATATTATTCAGCCATAAAGATGAATGAAATTCTGACACATGCTACCATGTAGGTGAACCTCACAAACGTCGTGCTGAGGGAAGGGAGCCAAACACAAAATGTCACATATTTTGTATGATTCCTTTTCTTGATTATTATTTTGTTTGGCCATGCGCACAGCTTGTGGGATCTTGGTTCCTCTGCCAGGGATCGAACCCAGTCCCTCCCTCAGCTGTGGAAGCATGGATTCCTAACCACTAGACCACCAGGGAAGTCCCAGTACGATGCCTTTCTATGAAATATCTAGAATAGGCAAATTCAAAGAGATAAGAAGCAGATGGTTGGTGTCCAGGGGCTGGGGGAGGGGGGAATGCAGAGCAACTATTTAATGGGTATGGGGTCTTCTCCTGGGGTGACAAAAATGGGCTGGAACTAGATAAAGGTGATGCTTAGACAACATCACGAATGTACTAAGTGCCCCTGAGTTATTCCACTTAAAATGGTCAGTTTTATGTCATGTGAATTTCACCTCAATGAAGAGAAGAAGAAAAGAATCAGTTATCCTGATTATAAAATCATCACATTCTCATCAAAGCATCTGAAAGAGACACAGCCACTCTCCTTCCAACAGGTGGGATGAGAGCTGGCGCTCCAAGGACGGCTGAAGCTGCTCACTGCTAGCAACTGCTAATACAGGCGCTGCTTGATACAGTCAGATTGCTAAGTGCGGAGTAGCCCAGTGGAATAACGTAACAGCGTTTCAAGAAAGCAGGATGTATTTCTGATGGCTGAGGTCTGCAGGACCACTGCAGGGAAGCAGCAGGACCACTGAGAGATCTGACCCCATATCAGAAAGGATGGCTGACTCTGGGTCTGCCTGGGGAAACATCTCTGAAATTAGTATGTTAGAGAAAAATGCAATCATTAGGTCTGAAATCGGCTTTGTCCTCCAGGAGGAAATTGAATTAGCTTCCTCTGACATCAGTTACCTTTTAGACGAAGCCTCCTGTGTTCCTGATTTGAAATTTCATTGGGCAGGGGGGCAGGATCTGGCTTCTGTCTGCTTGGGACGGGAGGGGTGGGGGGGGCAGGTGGAGAAGAAAGGGGATCAGGCAGCAGTTACAGGGCTGGCGGAGGGAATTCTCAGCCACAAACATCCAAGGCACCTCGTTTGTTGAGAAAGAGAAAATTGCAGTGACCCTCAACTTTTGATTTTCAAAAGCTGGGTGACTGTCGAGTGTGTATGCAAACACTGACATCTCGATGACAAAGCTGCGCTGGAATACAGGCTCCAGATTTCCTGAGGGGTGAGGGTAGATGGCCTTCATCTAGTGGAAGGAAAGGGGAGATCCCAGCCCTCCACACCAAACAAAGAGCTTCTGGAAAACATCTGGATCCGTCACTTCTGCAGGACCTACCCTCCACCCACCGGGAGTGGCGTGTGCATTGTCCAAGGGGATGTCACAGCAGGTTGGCGTATCCCTTCGGAGATGGTACACGGTAATGTGACAAAAGACAGAGGCCTCCCGGCTCCCAAAGTTTCCTTCTTCCATTTGCCCCTTTAGCGAAGATGTCGCTGCCTTACCTCCTGCGCCTGGATCAAAATGGGCTTTCCCCCAGTCTTTCCCAAGGTCTTCCCCGTGGTCCACCTTGGCCTCACCTGACCCTCTCTGCATCCCACCACTTATAATAATTTTCTTTCCTCCTCCGCGCTGAAGCCATAAGTATGGCCCCATCATTCTTACAGCCCTTTACATACTGCTTGGAAGGTTCCCCACTTGGCACCACTGGCCTCTGCTGACTCATCCTCCCCTCCTTGAAGGCTCCCTCTACTATCTAGCACTTCCCCCTGCACTGGGACCTCCCCAGCTTTAAGTCTCACCCACAGAAAACATACGGGTGTCTTTCCAGTTCAACACACCTATTGGGAATCATTCTTATCCAGGTATCGAGTTGAGAGCTTTCACGTTATTTTCACATTTATATGAGAACTCTGGAAGACTTGAAGGAACCCTGTTTCACCAGCACTATGGAATATTATGCACCTGTTGAAAAGAATGCGTGAGGGCCATGTGTTGACCTGAAGAGGTAGCTGATACACCAAGTTAAAAAACAATCAGCACGTGATCAAGGTTAACCTCATCAGCAACGGGATGATCGCATGTACTGCTGATAGGATGTGATGAGAATTTGCCTGTGTTCTTCCTCCCCAGAACCTACCGCAGAGTCTACACAAGAGAAATAAATCAGACAAAGACCCACTGAGGGGCATTCTACAAAATAATTGGCCGGTATTCTTCAAAAGCGTCAAGGTCATGAGAGACATAAAAGACTAAGGAACTGTCTCGGATTGGAGGAGGCTGAGCAGACATGACGACTGAATGCAGTGTGGCGCCCTGGATGGGGATATTGGGGGGAAACGGGTGACACGTGAATGAGGATGGAGTTTAGTTCACAGTAATGTACTGGAGTTGGTTTCTTGGTTTTGACAAATGTGCCATAGGAGAAACTGGGTGAAGGCTATGCGGGAACTCTTCGCAACTTGTCTGCAAATCTAAAACTATTGCAAAATTTAAAGTTTTTAAAAACAACAGCAGGTTGTAAGGTGAATAGTATACTCTAATTTTTTAAAAAAATCAAAACCAATAATGGATGGACCTAGAGATGACCATACTAAGCGAAGTAAGTCATCTGTAGTGAGGTGGATGGACCTAGAGTCTGTCATACAGAGTGAAGTTAAACCAGAAAGAGAAAAACAAATACCGCATATCCGTATATTAACGCATATATATGGAATCTAGAAAAATGGTACTGATGAACCTAGTGGCAGGGCAGGAATAGAGAGGCAGACATACAGAACGGAATTGAGGACACAGTGGGGGAAGGGGAGGCTGGGAAGAAGTGAGAGAGTGGCATGGACATATATACACTACCATGTATAAAATAGCTAGCTAGTGGGAAGCAGCCGCATAGAACAGCGAGATCAGCTCGGTGCTTTGTGACCACCTAGAGGGGTGGGATGGGGAGGGTGGGAGGGAGGCTCAAGAGGGAGGGGACATAGGTATACATATAGATGATTCAGCTTGTTGTGCAGCAGAAACGAACACAACGCTGTAAAGCAATTTTAATTCAATAAAGATGTAATAAAAAAAAATAAAAAATCAAAACCAATAATGGATGGACCTAGAGATTATCATACTACGTGAAGTACGTCAGACAGAGAAAGACAAATACTATATTGTATCATTTACATGTGGAATCTAAAAAACAGTACAAATGAACTTATTTACAAAACGGAAACAGATTCACAGACATAGAAAACAAACTTATCGTTACCAAAGGGGAAGGGGAGAGGGATAAATTGGGAGCACGGGATTAACAGATTCACACCACCGTACATAAAACAGATAAGCCACAGGATGTACTGTACAGCACAGGGAATTATATTCAATACCTTGTAATAAACTATAATGGAAAAGAATCGAAAGAAGAATACAGATATATACATATACATGTATAACCAGATCACTTTGCTGTACACCTGAAACTAACACAATATTGTAGATCAACTATACTTCCATTAAAAAAAATAAACATGCCCCTATGTACAAACATGGCATAGAAGGATACACGCTAAACGTGGGGTGGGGGTGAGATGAAGGGTAAGGGGATTATTAACATCTTTCTGTTACTTGAACTGCTGCGATTAACAACCTGTTTTTATGCTATCTGACCTGCTGCAGAGAGTAAAATATGCAATCTTTTAAAAATCTAATAAAGTTTGAGGTGGGGGGGGGTGCCTCTCTATCTCCAAAAGCAGTGGCAGGAGAATATTTACTGGAGCTTTAACAAGGAGGGCCAAATTACACCCTCCCCCAACCCCTGAAATAGTTTCTCTCTCCAGACACACAGTGGTATTTCCACTGGCCCCATTAGGCAGTTAAACTTGATGCCAAGTATGAGAACAATTATTACCCACAGTTTGGCAGCTTGTAAATAACAGCCCTCAGTGGTATCCCGCAAAGAATTTTATATATTAAGAGAGGTTTACGGGAAAATGTCCACTTCATACTACCCATGAAACCTGAAGATGTTGAATATGATTTTGACTCATGGAATGGAGGAGTTCTGGTAGGGGCCGGATGGTGTAGGATGAAGCAGGAAGAATAAAGAGGGAAAAGCGCTAAGAAGAGGTGGAGGGAACTGAGGATTAAGAAACCACTTACGTGCCATTTGCAGAGATGTGGATGGGCCTAGAGACTGTCATACAGAGGGAAGTAAGTCAGAAAGAGAAAAACAAATATCGTATAATATCGCTTATAGGTGGAATCTAGGAAAATGGTACAGATGAACTCACTTGCAAAGCAGAAACAGAGACACAGATGTAGAGAACAAACTTATGGATACCAAGGGGGTGAAGGGGAATGGGATGAATTGGGAGATTGGGATGGACATATTTACACTACTATGTATAAAATAGATAACTAGTGAGAACTTACTGTATAGCACAGGGGACTCTACTCATTGCTCTCTGGGGACCTAAATGGGAAGGAAATCCAAAAAAGAGGGGATATATGTATATATATAGCTGATTCGCTTTGCTGTACAGTAGAAACTAACACAATATGGTAAAGCAACTACACTCCAATACAAATTAATAAATATAAAATAAAATTTGGGAGAGCAAGCAATATGGTAATATTCATTTAGTGAAAAAAAAAAAAAAGAAAAAGAAAAGAAACCACTCCTGAGAGAAGAGACTGAGACAAACTGCAGAGCATCTGAGGAGAGAAAGGGGGCAAAGATTCCCATGAGGAGAACCAGCTGAAATAGTGTTATAACTAAGAAGGTTTCATAGGGTGTCCAAATACAAGATAAATACACAAACACCAGTAACTTTCTTTTATGGCAGCCTCAATCAATTACACAATGTCAGGGGCCAAAAGATCTATCCATGTCAACAACAAAAAGCAGACACACACACACACACACACACACACACACACACACACACACAATACTGAGGCATAAAGTTACAAGAAATACCCAAGATCTATGTGGTAATACTTATAAAACTTCACTGGAGAACATGAGTAGACCTGAAAAATGGAAAGACTTATCTTGTTCTTTGGGTAAAAAGGTTCAACATCATAAAGATGTTGATTTCGCCCCCACTTTAATCCAGAACTTCAATGCAATTCCAAGCAACCTCCTAAGAGGGTTCATAATATAACTTGAAAAGCTGATGCTAAAATTCACCTAACATGAAAAGCCATGAAATTGTAAAAGAACAGCCATGAGATAGTAAAATATACTAAAAGCTATAATCATCAAAAAGGTGTGGTCTCCATAAATGGAGGTGTAATTGTTTTTTGTTTGTTGTGTTTTTTTAAATTGTTTGGCCACGCTGTGCGGCATGTGGGATCTTAGTTCCCCAACCAGGGACCAAACCCACACCCCCTGCATTGGAAGCACAGGGTCTTAACCACTGGACTGCCAGGGAAGTCCCTGGAGGTGCAATTGTTGATTCCTTGCCATCGTGAGCATCCAACCTCCCCTTCCCATTCCCAAAGAGCACCCTGAATAGCCAGAGTTTAGGTGGGATTGACCTTATCCCCACCTCTAGGGTGACATCTGATTAGCACAAGCCAGTCTGCATGTTCCATTCTCCTACCCCAGTGCTGGGTTCAAATCAGATCACAGAAGGACAACTTCACCTAATTCTGGAATGCCTATTGATGTAGACTCTCTCTGTTTCCTGTTGGATATGACCAAGGAAGCATGTAACCTTGGAAGCTCCTGGATTCAAACCAAGGTGGTGCCAAGACAAAGAAAGCAGAGACGGTAAATGCAGAGAGAGAAGGCAGGTCCTGCCTACGTCATCTGGGTTGTGAGATCCCGCCTTGCCTGAAGCCCCGGACTTCTCAATTATAAGTCAATCAATTCATTGCATTTTTTAAATCCGTTCTATTGAGTTTTCCTTGTTTGCAACTAAAAATACCTTCCCTGCTTCGATACAGATTGGACACATAGATAAATGGAATAACATAGAGTATCCAGAAAAGTGTGTGTGTGTGTGCGTGTGTTTCACATCCCAGTGTGTGTAACAGGGAAGAACAAAATCTGACTCCCTGTTGGATCTGTTTACTTTAACCTTTGCTCTGTTGCTTTTGTTACTGTAATCGCTAAAAGGATGTTGTCTATAGCTATCGGCATACATAATGGCCTCCCTTGGGGAACCCTGCCCCTCTGCCTAAACGTTAAACTAAAGTACTTTTGTTCAGCTCACAGGGAAACACTCTGACCCTGCTTACCTGTGAATGGCTGCAAGAAAGAAGAAATAACACATCCCCTCCCCAAGGCTGGCCAAACCAGGAGATGTTTTGCGAGACTTATGGCCTTTTTACTTTACTTCCTCACCTCCTCCCCCTCTCTGCTCTATAAAAGAAACTAGGATCCAGACCCTGGTAAGATGGTACTCTAGGACATTAGTCTGCCATCTTCTCGGAGATGGCTTTCTGAATAAAGTTGCTATTTCCTGCCTCAACACCTCATCTCCTGGTTTATTGGCCTGTCGTGCGGCGAGCTTGGACTTGGTAACATGTGGACGCGTGTTTTTGCACGAGTGGTTCTTTAAGCCACCCTCCTCATCAGCATCACTTTGGGAACTTTGGGGACTTCTGAAATGCAGGCTGCAGGTGAGCAGAATTAGAATGGGGACTCTGCCTTTGTAACAAGCTTCCCAGCTATTTCTTAGGCATGGGGAATTCTGAGAGCTACCAGAAAAGAGAAGTGTTTCAAACTGTGGGTCATGACCAATCAGTGGGTTGTGAAATCAATTTAGAAGTTCTGGGTCAGCATTTTTTTAAATGAAAGAATGGGTTGGGGTGGGATGGAATGGAACAAAACAGAATAAGGCAGAACACGTCAGAGAGTGTCACAGCAGAAAAGGTAAATATTGCTTTGTGGAATTTTTGTTTTAGTTATACATATGCAAAGCTGAGATCCAGCTGGCATTCAGCACTACAACTGTACCCGTGGTTAAAATACCAAAATGCATTTCTACTGGTTGGGAGACAGCTGTTGCCTGACCACGTGCCCTCCTGCTGTCTTGGGATACCCTCTCCCCACAACCTCACTCAGATTCAGCAACAAAAGGGTTAACTTCTGGCACAGCAGGGGGCTTCCAAAACCTGGCTCGGCTTTAAGACCAAATTCTGATGGGTCAGCCTCCTGGCCTTCCCAGATGTTAAATATTTTGACTCTCACCTCTGTACATGTGTGTGAGCATAACGGATTGGAATATTAAAATGGATTGCAATTACTGAGGAAGTTTGAAAAGCACGGTTAAGGGCCAAGGGTTCTCAGAGGACCCCGGTGATGGGAAGGTGGCGGGGGCGGGGGGGGGTGGGGGGTGGGCGCTGGGTGTATTCAGGTTCGTATGTCCATCCCTTCACCTGGCCGGGCTTCACAAGGCAAAGCAAACGAGGAATGGCCTTTGCTTCTTTTGCACATATTTAATCTGAAAACAAACAGTGGGAGGTGTGTAAATACACGCGCCAAACCCACCACGGGAAGAGCAGGTGGTGAGAACACCAGATCGAACGGGACGATAATGATGTCCAACTACTAGCCAATGTCCAGAGGGGATCCAGAGATCGGGAGGAAACTGAGAGAAGACAGAAATGAAACACTGCTTCTCTGGTCCACTGGACCAGCATGATCAGATTCCAGCACTGATGAGAATTTTAAATACATCAGTTCTTCGAGTGCTAAATAATAAACCTTATGTTTTGAGATAAGATTCGGCAAGAGACAATGTTTTCATGAGTTCAACATGGCCAATATCACTCAAACCTTAGACTCCAAGTAAAATCCATTTCCTAAGACGCTGCCCATCTTGTGACTCTCTGTCTTCCTATCCCACTCGCTCACTTAAATATGATCTGCCCACATTTTAAAAAACTGTTCATCCTTAGGGGCAGGACAGGAATAAAGACGCAGACGTAGAGAATGGACTTGAGGACACGGGGAGGGGGAACGGTAAGCTGGGACGAAGTGAGAGAGCGGCATGGACATATATACACTGCCAAATGTAAAACAGATAGCTAGTGGGAAGCAGCCGCATAGCACAGGGAGATCAGCTCGGTGCTTTGTGACCACCGAGAGGGGTGGGATAGGGAGGGTGGGAGGGAGACGCAAGAGGGAGGGGATATGGGGACATATGTATACATATAGCTGACTCACTTTGTTATACAGCATAAACTAACACACCATTGTAAAGCAATTATACTCCATTAAAGATGTTAAAATAAATAACTGTTCATCTTTAAGTCCACTCTCAATGACTTTGGAAATAAGTACACACCCTTGAAACCATCACCACAATCAATGCCATAAACGTATCCATCACTTCCAAAAGTGTCCTCCTGCCTCTTATTTTGGGTGTGTGATAAGAACACTTATTAAACTTACCCTCTTAGCAAAATTTTAAGCACACAGTACAGTGTTGTCAGCTACAGGCACTGTGGTGTACAGGAGGTGTCTAGGACTTACTATTCACCTTCTCTAACTGAAACTTTGTGTCCTTTGACAAATCCTTCCCGTTCCCTCCTCCCCTCAGCCCCTGGGAACCCCTATTCTACTGTCTGCTTCTGAGGTCTGTTCTTTTATATTCATCATGTGAGTGGTATCATGCAGCATTTGTCCTTCTGTATCTGGCTTATTTCACTTAGGGTAACGTCCTCCAGGTTCCTCCATGTTGTCACAAATGGCAGTATTTCCTGCTTTCCCGTGGCTGAAGACCATTTCATCGAATTAGGCACCACATTTTCTTTATCCATTTGTCTGTCAATGGACGTTTAGGTTGCTTCCATATCTTGGTTATTGTGGATAATGCTGCCCTGAGCATATAATGAGAATAACACTGCATCTTCGAGATCCTGATTTCAATTTCTTTGGATATATATCCAGGAGTGGGATTGCTGAATCGTACGGTAGTTCTATTTCAAATTTTTTGAGGAACCTCCATACTGTTCTCCATAGTGGCTGCACCAACTTATATTCCCACCAACAGTGCACAAGGGTTCCCTTTTGTCCACATCCTCACCAACATTTGTTTTTTGTTTGTCTGTTTTATTTTGTTTTGAAATAACAGATATCCTAACAGGTGTGAAGCGGTTTTTCATCAGGGTTTTAATTTGCCTTCCCTTGATAATGAGTGATGTTGAGCATCTTTTCATGTATCTGTTGGCCATCTGTATATATCCCTTGGGAAAATATCTAGCCAAGACCTTTGCCCATTTTTAAATCAGGTTATTTGGTTTTTGGCTATTGAGCTGTAGGAGTTCTTTAGATATTTTAGGTATTAACCCTTTATCAGATAGACGGTTTGCAAATGCTTTCCCCCATCCCGTAGGTTGTCTTTTCAGTTTGTTGATTGTTTCCTTTGTTGCAAGGATCCAGCTGTCGCCAGCACTTGAAAAAATGTTCCACAGGAAGACTGGCAGAATGAAGCTCACTGCAGTGCTCGATTCACTCCAGTAAATTCCTCCCACCCAGTCTCAGTTCAGCTAGATTCTTCTGACTCTCAATCCTACTGCTAGGGATTTACCCCACAGATGTGCTTTGGGGAGAGGGTCTAGGCGGGGAAGGGATAGGATTGCCAGACACAATACAGGATGCCCAGTTAAAATTGAATTTCAGATCAACAAAAATTTTTAGCATAAGTGTGTCCCATGCAATATGTGGGATATACTAAAAAAAAAAACATTGTTTATCTGCAATTCAGATTGAACTGGGCATCCTGTATCTTAATTTGCTAAATCGGGCAGCTCAAGGAAGGAGGGGCTGCAGGAAAGAGGAGAGGCGTTCATTTTCCACGTTGTACTTTTCTGTACTGTTTGAACTTTCAAACATTATAAAATTTAGGATTTTTTAATGTAAGCAGGAATTACACGAGACCTCCCTCGACCATTTCTGTGGGTTTGCTTTCCTCTTAATTCTTTGTAATTTTTATACATTTCTTAATGGTTAAAGACATCTTTTAAGATTAAAAAAAAAAAAGTCAGCTCCGTGTAAGTAGAAAAAGGGCAATAAAGAAGCGCTTTTCAGATGAACGGATGGGGGGAGAAAGGGTTAAAGTTAAATATGGAAAGTGACCGGAAAAGTCAGGGCTGTTTGAACAGTAAATGAACCGAAAGAAAATACCAGAAATGGAAGCAAAGCCAAAACACGGCAAGAGGGAGAAGTGGAAACAGCGGTGGGCGTCAGTGTCAGGTGGCCGCATGGTAGAACACTGCGTCTTATTTTAACCAGCCCTGAACCCTCTCCGGTATTTATTTTAGCATGACTCTTACATGATAAACTACATCTCTCTCATTCCTATCATTCTGGTTTCAACACCCTTATTGCACAATCCATCTGCAGAATGCAGACAGTCCTGAATAATTTACACTTTGCTTTTGTGACTCTGGAATTCACACGTTTATGAATTAAAACGTTTTGCCCTAGGCTGAAAATAAATATTTTCTCTGTCCTTGACAGCATTTCAGTTCCCGTCAGGCAACCGGAAACTTTCCCCTGAAGGTTGGACAATTCTCCTTCTGCCCGCAGGGACTTGCCAGCCCCGATTGAGCCTCCAGAGGCAATTGAGAAAGTCGAGTGAACATTTTCCATTAAATCCTCCTGGAGCATCATTTATCTTTCTCAAACCTTCCTAGGAAAAATTTCCCTGTGAAAACCAAAAAAAAAAAGAAAGTCGTTTTGTAAACTGTGAAATGTAGCACACACCACACTGCTCAGGAGGAGGCTGGCCTCTCCAGGCCAGGAATTCTGGAAAGTTCTGTCTGCCTCTGGCCGGTTTGTTTGTTCTGTACACTGGCCCTTGTGGTTGGGAATTCGCAGCTGCACAAAAGGAGCTTTCTTGGAGTGAAGAGGAATATCCACAAGGCCTGCATAACAGGTGATGGTAATGAAGCCAGTGGCCAAAGCAGCAGGTGGTGCCTGTAACACGCATGTCATTGGGTCGGGTCCCCGGGAGCCCTGGGGTTGGGCGGCCCAGCCCAGGGAGCTTCCTGATGCTTCCTGATGAGGTCTGTATTTATCTGGTCCCCGCTGTCTGCGGCTCTGAGGATGAGGGGCTAGGTGGGACACAGTGCCTCACATTCCTTCTAGCTCTGGTTTTCCTTCTTTTTTTTTTTTTTTTTTTTTTTTGCAGTAGGCGGGCCTCTCACTGTTGTGGCCTCTCCCGTTGCGGAGCACAGGCTCCAGACGCGCAGGCTCAGCGGCCATGGCTCACGGGCCCAGCCGCTCCGCGGCACGTGGGATCCTCCCGGACCGGGGCATGAACCCGTGTCCCCTGCATCCGCAGGCGGACTCTCAACCACTGCGCCACCAGGGAAGCTCTGGTTTTCCTTCTTGATTCGGAAAACACATCGACTTCATTCCCTGGAACCCAGAGCTTGGCACAGACTAGGCTGCTCCTACCGGGAGACCTCCACGGGCCCAGAGCAGAGACCCAGGAGGAGGGGATGGGGGACATCCTGTGACAGTAGACAGGCCTGGGCTCACCAGCCACGCCCTCTTTAGCCCAGCTCACCTGCAGAGGGAGCATCCTGGCTACACCAGGCAGACTGGCCCTCTGGTAACAACAGCAAGTGACAGGCACTTGAGGAAGGAAAGAAAATGACCTCTGGGTTGACATTCAGGACATAAAGGGGAAGATTGCACGGGGTAAAGGGCCCAGAACCTGAAGCCAGGTGGCCCTGGGTTCAAATGCTGCCCCATCACTCCTGGCTGTGACCCCGGGGAGGTGCTGAAATATTCAGCGTCTCCATCTGGGAACTGGAGGTGGAATTAACAGTCCCTGCCTCAGGCGAGGTGACTGGTTCCTCTCCGGGTGCACTTAGAGCAACAGCGCTGAGTGTTGAATACGAGCTGTCGCGGTGCTTACAGTCACACAGGTCATTTTCTTGGCAAACTTCCACAGAAAAAGTAGGAGGAAAATTGGATGAGTGTCCACACCGGGCTCAGCAGACCAGCACCTCTGACGCAGCAAATGTTGCAGGGCAAGGAGACGGATAAAAACTTCTTTCCTTTGATGTGATCCTTCACGGCTCTCTATCTCCTTCCCCTTGGAAGGCTTCCGCCCACCCGTGGGAAGTTAATGAAAGAGCAGGGGAGGGGAATTCCCTGGTGTTCCAATGGTTAGTACTCCATGCTGTCACTGCCAGGGGCCCGGGTTCAATCCCTGGTTGGGGTACTAAGATCCCACAAGCCACACGGTGTGGCAAAAAGATTAATAAATAAAAATAATAAAAATAAAGACACCTGACGATAGCCAGTACTGGAGCGCCCACACACACATAAAAAAGAGCAGGGGAAAGACAGTGGTGCCCAGTCTGTGCCACGCAGCTAGCGGGGAAGCAGGACTGCCTCGGGTGACGCACGTGTGGTTTCCGCTGTCAGCTTGAGCAGGTGCATGCACTTAAGTGCTGAACAAAAATGTCGGAAGAGCATTTGAACCAGAAACCGTGTGTTCACAGGAAGGGGTTAAATGAGGATGGACTAAGGTGTACCCAACGTACGAGGCATTTCAACCCCCCGCAGATACAAGCAGATGCTGAACGCCCCTATAATATGGTTGTTCCAAGCTCAGGTTCTTGAGCCAGAGACACTGGGTTCAAACCCCGACTCTCCCACTTTCTAATTGTGTGATATTGGGAAAGACATTTATCCTCTCCAGCAGCGCTGCCTGGTAGAACTTTCTGCAGGAATGGAAATGTTCTGTACCTGTGCTGGGCTGCGTATGGAGCACCTGAGACACTGGCTAGCCCACAGTTTGGTTAATTAATGCTCATTTTAATTTAATTAAATGCTGTTCATTACGGTAGCCTCTAGCCACATGTGACTATTTATTTTACTGGAGTAGAGTTGATTTATAATGTTGTATTAGTTTCAGAATTCAGTTATAATATATAGACATAGATAGACATATATATGTTCTTTTTCAGATTCTTTCCATTATAGGTTATTGCAAGATATTGAGTATAGTTCCCTGTGCTCTACAGTAGGTCCCTGTTGTTTATGTATTTTATACATAGTTGTGTATATCTGTTAATCCCAAACTCCTAATTTATTCCTCCCCCACTTTCCCCTTTGGTAACCAGAAGTTTGTTTTCTATGCCTGTGAGTCTATTTCTGTTTTAAAAAAAAGTTCATTTGTATCATTTTTTTTAGATTCTACATATAAGTGATGTCATATGGTATTGTCTTACTTCACTTAGTATGATCATCTCCAGGTCCATCCATGTTGCTGCAAATGGCTTTATTTCATTCTTTTTTATGGCTGAGTAGTATTCCATTGTATATACGTACCACATCTTCTTTATCCATTCATCTGTCTACGTACCACATGTGACTATTAAAACTGAATTGGCTAATTCATTTGATTTCATAAGCCTCTGTTTTTCCCCTCTGTAACATGGGTATAATAATAGTATCCACCTCACAGAATTAAATGAGATAAAGTGTAATAGGCCAATTTCATGGTAAGCATTTAATAAATGCTAGCTACTAATATGGTGAATTTTATTGGGTACCCAGTAATCTCTCTCCTCCCCGCCCACAGCTTGCAACTCTTGTGTGACCTTCTCACCCCACCTTGGGGAGGCAAAATAACGGCCTCCCAAAGATGTACGCGGTACAATCCCCTGAGCCTGTCAATTTGTTAGGCTACATGGCTAAGAGGAATTAAGGTTACACGTGGAATTAAGGTAGTTAATCAGCTGACCTTAAAATAAGGACACCATTGGGACTCCCCTGGTGGTCCAGTGGTTAAGACTCCGCACTCCTAAGGCAGGGGGCACAGGTTCGGTCCCTGGTCAGGGAACTGAGATCCCACGTGCCGCAGAGCACAGCCAAAAAAATAATAATAAGGACACTGTTTCGGATCATCCAGTTGGGCCCAGTGTAATCACGAGACTCCTTAAAAGGTGGAAAAGGGGAGAAGAAGAGACGGTCAAAGGGATGCGGTGTGAGAAACACTCGAATGGCCACTGTTGGCTTTGAGGATGGAGAAAGGGGCCAAGGAATGGGGCAGCCTCTAGAAGCTGGAAAAGGCAAGAAATGGACCCTCCCCTAGAACTTCCAGAAGGAACCAACCCTGCCGACACCTCCACTTTAGCTCAGTGAGACCCATTTCAGACTCTGGGCTTCCAGAACCACAAGATAATAAAGTTATGTTCTTTTAAGCCTCGAAGCGCGTGGGAATTTGTTACAGCCGAGGCAGGAAAGGAACACAAGCACTGCCTCGCTGATTCCATGAAAAGACTGCCCGTCTGGCCCCGACGAACCTCCAGCGGTGTCCGCTTTGGATTTCACTGGTCAATGTCATGGTTAATCACAAACCTATAAATCAAACGGAGGGAAGGGGGGAACCTGAAAGACCTCTCATTTAAAGTGTCTTTTCTGCAAGAGAAGGATCTGCGTTCCATTATATTTTCAAAGTCCCATTTATATGTTTCAAGTCAGTTCTTCTCTAAATGGTGCAGAACGAATTTTAGTCCCCAGTGCACACCCTTTAGAGGATTGTGGGGTTAAAATGAAAATAAATTGACAATGGGTGTATATTGTTCCTTGCAGTGAAGTATCTCTTTCTTTGCCAAACCGCTTCTCCGTTTCTGAGGCACCCTCCAAGGAAACAGGGCCATTTTGGGGTACCTTGGATGCCTTAGAGCTGGAGGGATGACAAAGGGCGGGGTTGTACCAGCTCCAGGGAATCTGGCCCGACGCTGAGGAGGAGGGAGGACAAACCCACGATGACTTTTGACTTTTGCTTATGTACCTCTCCAGCTCACCCACAACCCCTACCACAAAGGCATTCCTGCTTCTCTCCCCAAAAGCACAACTTGGCTTCCAAGAAACAGGGATGCCGTGTTTTATACCAGATTCCGCTTGGTTCGATCAAAGATGTTGATTCAAACTTTTCCGGCAAAGGAGGAATCATACTGTCAGCTTCTCGGGGTCAGCCTCACTTCTAATGTCAGGACAGGAGAAACAGGTCCACAACCCCTTATGCACAAATCTGAAGTCCAAACAGGTCTGAACACCAAAAGTGTTCCCATAACTCCTCTGGCAGCAAAACCTGAGTGACTCACCATGAGGTGATGTGATGTTTATCCAGCTTAGTGTCACTATTCCTACAACTTACTGCAGAAAATAATGTGTTATTACAGAGTTCTTCCCCAAACCCTGCTGGCAGGGGGTTTCCATAAGATGCAGTATATGTAACAGATTACTTTTCAAAATTCCAAACAAATTCCGATTTCCTAAACACACTCGATTTGGGTAACACAGAGGTTTTGGATAATGGATTATGAATTTGTACTAGATTTGCATTTCTCATTGCATCATCATTTTCCCTCTCTTATTACACCTAGGAACCTAAAATTTTTGAAGTATCTTTTCCCTCGATAATATTTTTCATTTAAAATGACATGCAGGGACTTCTCTGGTGGCACAGTGGTTAAGAATCTGCCTGCCAATGCAGGGGATGCTTGTTCGAGCCCTGCTCCGGGGAGATCCCACAGGCCGCAGAGCAACTAAGCCCGTGCGCCACAACTACTGAGCCTGCGCTCTAGAGCCTGCGAGCCACAACTACTGAAGCCTGTGTGCCTATAGTCCATGATCCGAAACAAGAGAAGCCACCGCAATGAGAAGCCCGCACACCGCAACGAAGAGTAGCCCCTGCTCGCTGCAGCTACAGAAAGCCCGCACATGGCAACAAAGACCCAGTGCGGCCAAAAATAGAAAAATTTAAAAATAAATTTATTTTTTAAAAATGCCATGCAAATATCAACCTTGGGAAAAGGCACCATGGGGAGTCTGGATCACCTGCTGTTTTATCCAGGTCCCTGACCCTTTACAATGAGGTGCCTGACTTAAGCTCTCACCAACCCCCAGTGACCTTGCTGGGGCATGGGACTCTCTAGTCAGCCTAGTCTTTGTCGATGCCCCAAGTTCAATAACACTATGGCACTCGGCACATTTACTCCACCGCCAGCCAGGTTTTCTGGGAGCCAAAGGTGAAGATGCAGTATGTCTCTGCACAACAACAACCAGACCTGATTCCAAAATCTCTTCCATCCATGGATCCTCTAGCCAGGTGCAAGGTCTGATCACCTCCATTTAGCTCTGAAGCCTTTTAGTTTTTCAACCAGTTGACTGCCTAAAATGTAACAGAAGGGAGGTCCTCTGGCTATCCATAACTCCGCATCTATCTCTGCTGAACACTCTTGGTTCTCCCAGAAAACAGCCTAAGTGTCCAGCTGGGTGGGAACCCAGGGCTGCCCACAGGAAGCCAAATTTGTGCTGCCATCTGCCTGTGCAAAAAGAATCCCATTGCTTCGGCACATTCACTTGGGTGTCTTCCAAAGATTCTAAAATATAATCTGTTAGGCTGCATTCATTAGGCAAACCAGGAGGGAAAGTTGAATTAACTAACCAGATTATTTAGAGAAAAGAGTGGTCAGCTGGGGAATAAGTGGAGTCCAGGGTTTCATGCAGATTTCATGATTCTACCCCAATCGATTTCACTGAGTAGCTGCTCAACTAACCACAGCTCTTCCTGGGGTCACTCTCATACCTGTCCCATCTAGTCAGTGGGGAGAAAATGTTTTTGCCTCTAGAGAAGCTGTCTTACTTTGGGCTGTCGCAGAAGCTGACCCTGGGTCAGGATTTGAGTGTAGGAATGCCATTTGGAAGATGCAGGGAGCGGCACTAGGGAGTGAGGAAGGAGAGGAAAGAAAGCCAATGAAGGATCAGTCATTTCAAGCTACCACTGTGGGCAACAGAGCTCAAGCCCACGAGGAAACTTCCGGGCAGCGGTGCAAAGCACGTGCCCCAGAATAGCCCGTCCCGGAAGGGACAACTCTTCCTTAAAATCACACTCCAGTTCATACATGTACGACATTATGTAAGAAATAATTGTGTAAATAAAATTAGACAATGCATTCATAAATTCCAAGTAAATTCATGAAGGAAATACGAAATCACCATGAGGCAAACTACACTAGTAACTGCAGCAGGCAAGACCCATCAACGGATGCTAAAATCACGGGGCCAGAGTTTGAGGAGAAATAGGATATCTGCAAGGTCCTCAAGGGTCTCCCCCAAGAGCGTATTCACTGTAAAGGAAAAATGGTGATATTTCAAAGGAAAAATTTGACAGGTGCTACGTTAACCAAGGGAACAAGGTCAACATTACTAGTAGGAAGGTTTACCGACAGCATTTGCCCTGGCCATCGTGCCATGGAGAGCAACCCGACATCACCCCTGGGGCATTCTTGCCAAAAATGTATCTCATTTTTAAATATATCTCATTTTAGGGAATTCCCTGACAGTCCAGGGGTTAGGAGTCCACGCTTCCACTTCCAGGGCACTAGTTTGATCCCTGGTCGGGGAACTGGGATCCCGCAAGCTGCGCAGTGCTGCCAATTAAAAAATAAATCAATAAAATAAATAAAATGTATCTCATTTTAAATCTCTAAATTTAAAGTTATGTACATTTTAAATACATTTAAATTTAAATGTATCTCTGTTTTAAACATGGGAAAACATCAGAGAAACCCAAACTGAGGGCCATTCTCAGAAATCACTGACCTGTGCTCTTCAAAAATGTCAAGGTCGGGACTTCCCTGGTGGTGAAGTTGTTAAGAATCTGCCTGCCAATGCAGAGCACGCGGGTTCGAGCCCTAGTCCGGGAAGATCCCACATGTCGCGGAGCAACTAAGCCCATGCGCCACAACTACTGAGTCTGCGTTCTAGAACCCAAGAGGCACAACTACTGAAGCCCGTGCACCACAACGAAGAAGAGCCCCCGCTCGCTCCCGCTCGCTGCAAATAGAGAAAGCCCGTGCGCAGCAACGAAGACCCAATGCCACCAAAATAAATAAATAAATTTATTTATTTTTTTAGATGTCAAGGTCAGGCCAGGCAAGGAAAGAGAGAAACTGTCACAGGTTGGAGGAGACCAAAGAGACCCCCCCCCCAACTCACTGCACTGTGGGATCCCGGGAGGGATCTTGGAACAGAAAAAGGACATTAGTGGAAAAACTTGTGAAAATGGAATAAGGTTTGTCGTTTGGTTAATCGCATCATATCAACGTCAGTTTCCTAGTTTTGATCTTTGTATTATAAATGTGTAAGATTTCAACATCGTGGAAGCTGGGTGAAGAGTATACGAGAACTCTCTGTGCTATTTTGCAACTTTTCTGTAAGTCTAAAAAAGTTATTCCAAAATAGAAAAGTTTATTTATTTATTTTGAAAGAAGAGTTAGGCCACCTGAGGAGGGAGGGAACTGAGGATTTATACCTCGATTGCCCAGTGCCACTGGTTGAGGGCTTCCATGATGGCTGCTGATGCCCTAGCATTTCCGGCTTGTCAGGTGGGCAAAGTGACCTTCCCTTCCGGGATTCAGGGAAGAGGCTTCAGGCAGTGGCGGCTGGATGGTGAGCAGAGCTGATGACCAACTGAGAGACACAGTTGGGGCCCTGGCAGCATCACCCACAGGTGTCCACTGTGAGAGGCAGCAAGGAACATTTCAGGGGCTTGGAGATTAGACGCTATGTCTTCCTTCCCTGCTGGCAGAGCCTTTCCAGTCCATTTCCATGTAACCCAAATAACC
Organism: Delphinus delphis; assembly: GCF_949987515.2. Lineage (NCBI taxonomy): Eukaryota > Metazoa > Chordata > Mammalia > Artiodactyla > Delphinidae > Delphinus > Delphinus delphis. The sequence continues at coordinate 6,024,539 of NC_082695.1, forward strand.
ATTCAACACTGACCCCTTCCCTTGCTGGAGGGGACCTGGTGATCTCTCTCCCTCCCGAGTGACAGGTTCTTTGTCACCTTTGGGATGTCTACATCTGTGGGCAGAGAATGGAGTCTTCTTGGTATTTTAGAACAAAATTCAGTATAAAGTTCAGTAGATAATGATTGGTAAATTTAAACAAACAAACCACAAAACGCTGCCATGTATTCGTAGTTCCATTTAGGCATGTAAGTCCGACCTAAATTCAAAGGAAATGATCTGGGACAAGGAATCGGCCTTTCTTTCCACTGTACATCAAGGAATTACCATTTATGTCATTCTAAAATCCACAGAAGGTGCTGTGCTGTCAGCTTCCCTCAAACAGCACCTACAGGTCCCCGGCTCCCAAAGGTACAGTCTTTTCTTAGGAAAAGTAACCTCTTTGGTGGATCTGATGGTACATTTATTTTGGAAAAGAGGGGGAGTTCCTTATACACACTCCCAACCTCTGTTTTAAATTATTGCTTCAGGCCTTCCTGCCAAACCCATCATGTATAAAGGGACTCACGGCTAAGTATGTAAATAATTTTTAAAATTCCAGTGGTAGTGATTTGGAAATAAGGGGGGTTTTCTTTTCCTTTTCTTTCTTTCTTTTTTTTTTTCCCCCTGCTAGGGTTACTAGAGAATTTAACATTGTTTTAATTTGGAACACAAGTCGAGTCTCTTAAAGCCTCTTGCTCCCTGTGTATAAAACTTGTGCTTTACATCATCATAACGCTTTAGAGTATTAAGTAATTGATTTAATTAAACAAGCAACTTTTTTTGCCCTTGGGCCCAACCCTGGATGTGTAAAGGTTTAGAAATTTCAAAGAATGTGGAGACATGGGATAGATCTTACAGACCTAGAAAATCAAGGTCATCATTTGTGAAGATGTGTCGATGAACAAAGGCCTGGAGTGCCCCCAGGTTTAGGCAAATTTGAGAGTCTTTAAATATCCGTATTTTTCATAATAGGATTTGGTCAAACAGACATCTGCTATTTTTGCTGCCCACCTTTTGTGCATTTTCTTTTGGAAAGGCTCTCAATTTCCCTCCAGGGAGTCAGTCCCTGACTAACTCAGATAACGATGGGTTCAGATGGGGTTCCATGCAGGGATCCAGGAACCCAGGACCACAGTGATTGGTTCATGTGACTGAATAAGAGCCAATAAGAAGCCACTGGGATGTTGATGGGAATGCTGGGACCAAGGAGCTTGCTTTGTTTTCTTTAAAGCACTAGATCTGGGGCTGCCATTTGTGACTGCCAGAGGTGAGAGTGCCAGTGGCCAACAGGAAGAGCTCAAGGATGGACTCAACATGGAAGAGATGGGGCCGAGAATTAGAGGGAAAGAGAGAGCCAGAAACTGCATCCTGATGATATTGTTTAGACCCTTATTTCCAACTATGCCCAAAGTCAGCAATTGTAGACAAATGAGTCAAGAAAGTATTTTTAGTGCTTAACCCAGTGGGGGTTTCTGTCACTTGCAACCAAAAGGGACATAAGCCAATTTGTCTGGGAAATTAACAAAGCAGAGCCCTAGTAAGTTTAAAAATTACTCCTGAGGGCCTCCCTGGTGATGCAGTGGTTAAGAATCCGCCTGCCAATACAGGGGACACAGGTTCGAGCCCTGGTACGTGAAGATCCCACATGCTCCAGAGCAACTAAGCCCATGTGCCACAGCTACTGAAGCCCGCGTGCCTAGAGCGCGCGAGCCACATCTACTGCAGCACATTGCATCCATGCGCCACAACTACTGAGCCTGTGCGCCTAGAGCCCGTGCTCCACCACAAGAGAAGCCACCACAATGAGAAGCCAGCGCACCGCAACGAAGAGTAGCCCCTGCTCGCCGCAACCAGAGAGAGCCTGCACACAGCCACGAAGACCCAATGCAGCCAAAAATAAATAAATAAATTTACTTAAAAAAACACACACACACACATCATTTAAGATAAAATTAAAAAAAAAAAAGTTACTCCTGAGGTGTACTATGTCAACTACGCTCTTCAACCGTAGATGCCGTGTGAAGGATGGTGAGGATTCTCTCAGGCCTGGAGGGTAAAGGCCCTGTGGTCTGATGCAGGAGTGACTTTGGACCATCAATCTCTCACTCTGGAACTCAGCTGCTAAATGAGGAAGTAGATGAGGCGGTCTTTCAAACGCCACCTCCAGAATGGTCTGATCTGTGATTTTAGGGATTGTGGCGAGCGATCACAAACCTCATGAGACCTACACGTGCACGCGCACACACACGTATACACTCCCAGACACAGGCACACATGCACACATGCCTACACACATACATAAACACACACACACGTCTCTTCCCCCACACACCCCTTATCCAACAGACTACTCAGCCTTCCTCTGTAGGATCCACTTCTCTCTGGAGCCTAAAGACTAGGTGCCCCGCTGGACACCACAATGGTGCAGGGAAAGTGGGACACAAAAGCTGAGGCGCCGCGTGCTTCTTGGACCCACACAAAATCCTCAACCCCATTTTAGAACGCCAACGGGAAGAACAGAGACGGCGCACATACAGCATTCCACGCCTGAGTTTCTGGGATGCCACTGTGGAAAGTTAAAGAAACTTCAAGAAAAGAGTTCTCCTTCGTGACTAAGGGAATAACGGTAGCAACAGCAGCACATTGCATCTTGGGTGATATTCAATATCTTTCAAAGTGCTTTCTGGTGTTTCTACCCCTGGTCATGTTTGTAGATCCAACTCCAATCCTAATGCCTGCTCAGTTTTTAAACCACTGTGATGCACATAATGATCTGCAAAGATGCCAGCAGGGCATTAGAGAAACCCAACTCTTGACCTAAATTTTTTTAAAATGAGGAAAGTGGGAATAGAAGGATATGCTCTCAACTACAGACACACACACACGCACACACGCACGCACGCACGCACACACACACACACGGCGTGTACCTGTCCCGAATGGTGGGTATACGTCATATATTCTGCACTGCAAGAAGCCTTCTGCTCACTCAGAGTGAGCCCCAGCCTGCACACCCAGCCGCACGCACAGTCCCCTGAAAGCTGCCTCCTGGCCACCCCTCGGGTCTGAGGACCAGACACCAGCAAGGTGGTCTACCCCAGGCTCAGGCCATTTGGGCAGGGGATCCTGGGGTCCCGGGTACCAGGAGTTGTCTGGGGCCAGGGCTGGGATGCAGGTGAGGCAGGAGAGGGGCTCACTCTCATGCCCAGCTCTGTACTTGCACCCTCGGAGGGGAGGGCATGGCCCGAGCTGGCTCCCTAAATCCCAGGCCCAGGGCAGCCCCCGCCCCGGGCCAAGCTTCAGGGCATTGCTGGCCCCCAGAGAGCATCCTCCTCCACCCTAGGACCCTCATAGAACACCGTTTAAAAGCCACAGCCCCAAAGCACACCTGTCAACCCTTGCCCCACAGCATCCATGAAATATCCCCTCTGGGAGCTTTATTTTTGGTCCCCCGAGCAGAAGCTGCCCCCCTTCCTCTGTTCTCCCAAGCGCAGCGCCTTTCAGACCAGGCACGAAGAGCACAGTGGTTTCCTACTACTTGGAAAAACAGAATCTCAGCTTCCTCTGTCACAGCCAGCTTCAAACGCATGGGGACAAGTTGATTCTTCCAGGGCTTCATTAATTGTCCCAGAGAAGCACTTTAATCTCTTCCGTCCTCTTCTATTTTCAAAGATCTGTTTCTCCAGGCACCTCTGACCGCTTTCAGGGGCTGGGAAGGAGCCCTCTGCCACCCTGGGCTGACATGGCCTGAGATTCCAGGAGGAAGGGATAGGGGGCCGGGGTGATGTCTGCCACGCATGGCTCCCACCTTAATGCAACTAATCACGGTGCCTGGGGTTTGTAAAATTCTGTTCTTCCCAGGAACATGAAGCTCACTCCTCTGTTAACCTTACCTACCTGCACATCAGTCAGATGAGGGATAAGGCATTTTTAACAGCAAGACTGGGGGCAGACCCCAAATCTCGTGTCCCATGGGTCTGCCCTGTACTGTCATATCCGACGGGGGGAAGGACTGTGTTGCTTGGGGGTCAAGACAGAGACCCACCTTCCTCGGACACTTATTCGGGGGCTGTCCTGGGGAATGCTCCAGGTGAGTTAAAGAAGCCGTTTTTTTCTAAGCCAAATACCAAAGTCACTTTCATGGGACTTAAAATAGAATTGTCCTATGACCGTGGAGAAGGGGCGATGACGCTTGCCTTGGAAAAGGCTGTGATGAGCAGTTATGGGAGGAGACAGAAGAGAAATACCTAGGCACGAAATGGTCCAGATCTTCATTTCACCGTTTTAAAGGGAGCAGACAATTATTTCCACTGGAACCCAGAGAGGACTGAGATTCCCAATTCTCCTACAATGCAGGAAGGAAATTGAGACTTTCAGTTCTGGTTCATTCATTTCGGCTCAGAATCACTCTCTGGTTGGAAAACTCCAGCGGCCTTTTCGGGTTGAATTTTCATGCCTTCATTCCTGCCAACTCCCCGTGCACTTAGCTCCAGATCTTCCTTTCTTTTTCCTTTGGGCTCCAAACTATTGTTGCAAAATTATCCTCCTGTTGGGAATTCACGATGCCTCCATTTTTCAAGGGTCTTCCATCAGACACTTCAGCTGTGAAAAAATGACCATTGTTCCTAGACCTTTGGTAAATTCCTTCATCATGATTTATGGACTTAAGGGGTATCCATTCTTATTGAGGTGTCCGGGGAACCAGGAACTGTATCCACATTTGCCCCTTGGTCAATTGTCCCTCAGACTTAAGTCAAGGGTGCTGTGTTTTAGGGGAGGAACAGGGTATATGCCTGCCCTGAGGTGGGTTATTACATTTGCTTCAGATCGGCACATACTCCAAACCCTGAGACCACGGACCACCCACCATAAACCTCCAAACACGGACCCTCATGGAAACTCACAGACCACCAACCACTGGCCCTCATGGCCCTCCATCACCCACTTACACAGGGCCTCTCAACAAGGACACGTCAGTGTGCTGCATCCTGGCCCCTGCCCACTAGGAGACAAGTGTATGATGGGAAAGACATAATTCATTTCATGCCAACTCTTTTCATTTCCTTGTTAAAAACATAAAATAGGATAAGAGTCTTTTTGGAGGGAGGGAGAGAGGTGAAGATGGGGAAAGTCAGTGTAGAGCCTAGATCTGTACTGCCAACATTTGCTATTTTCTGGAACGGAAGCTTGGCCCCATAATACTGTTCCATATATTTATCAAACTCACCCTTCTCCACATCACGTGTTCCCTGGCAGCCACCACCAGGAATACAGCCCTGTCCAGTCTTTGGAAACTTCCTTCAAAACGCTCTCCATGTTCTACTTAAATGTTAGAAAGTCACAGCTTTCTGGAAGCCTGGAAAGAGACAGCTATTTTAAAAGGTTCCTATGTCTCCCCACCAGCTATAAAACAAAGTACCTTTGTAGTTTGTACAGTGACAAAACAATGCACATAGTAGGTCCCCAATACATTTGTTGAAGTGATTTAACCTGTGTTAATTTCCTCATCTGGAAAAACGAGCATAAAAGTGTTTGACCTGCCAATCCGGAAACGCATGGGGAGCAAAAAGGCCATTTCAAGGGCTTCCCATAAACTACCAACCTTCACGAGATACCTTTTTGTCACTAGCTCAGTCATGGTGTTTGCCAGTGAGTTACTGCTGCGTAATAAGTGGGTCCAAAAACATAGCCACTTAAAATAAGAACCATTTTATTGTATCTCACAATTCCGTGGGCAGGAATTCAGGCAGGGCTTGGCTTGCTGATGCTTCTGTTCTACATGGTGTTGACAGATCACTCAGTGGTACTCAGCTGGCTGATAGGCTGGTCCGGGAAGTCCAAGATGGCTTCACTCATATGCCGCATCTTGGGGGCGATGGCTGGAAGGCTGGACTCAGATGGACTGTCAACTGGACCATCACATGAGGTCTCCCCAGCATGGCAGGTGCAAGATAACCAGATTTCTTCCATGGTGGCTCCGGGCTCCAAGCATGAGTGTTCCAGTGAACAAAAGAGATGCTTCATGGCCTTTTATGACCTAGCCTTGGAAGTCATATGGAGTCACTTCCACCATAGTCTATGGGTCAAGGCAGTCACAAGGCTACCCAGTTTCAAGGGAAGAGAACCTGGACCCCATCTCTCAACGGAAGGAGTGTCAGAGCTTTTGCGAGTAGGTCTTCAAACTGCCTCCACAGTGTTAACCATCTTCTGTTGCCCACAGTGGGTTGGAAGTTCCACAGACTAAGAGCCGGTCCTTCAGGAAGATGGGAGAGCTTTACCTAGTACACCATGGCCCAGTTTGAATTTTTTTTACACCCTTCCAGATGGAAAGAGGACATGGTGAGCTGAATCCCTGAAAAACCTGTGTGATGGGTGAGTTAGTTCCTGAGAACAGGCCCAACCAAGATGGGTAGCAGTCATACCACCCTCAATCCTGGACCCAATCATTGGCGTTTAATCCCATCTCTGCCCTCAGTCCATCCTGCTGACAGCTTTGTGTGAAGGCCAAAAAAGAAGCCGGAAACACTGAATGAGAGTTCGTGAAGAGAGAGCATGACTACCTAACTCAAAAGATCAGGATTGGGGCTTCCCTGGTGGCACAGTGGTTGAGAGTCCGCCTGCTGATACAGGGGACACGGGTTCGTGCCCTGGTCCGGGAGGATCCCATGTGTTGCAGAGCGGCTGGGCCCGTGAGCCATGGCCACTAAGCCTGCGCGTCCGGAGCCTGTGCTCCGCAATAGGAGTGGCCACAACAGTGAGAGGCCCGCGTACCGCAGGAAAAAAAAAAAAAAAAAATCAGGATTTTTAGTATCCCAGATAATCATAATAATGCCCAACCATTGTTCCTTTTTTACTCTTTCTCTCTTCCTTTTATTCTCTTTTTAAAATTCCTCTCTTTATTTCTCTCCATTCATTTTCTTCCTTTCATTCAAGAATATTTACTGAGTAACTGCCAAATCCTGAGCCTGCGTCTGGAAGATGCAACAGAAAATCACATAATCTTAACACCAAGTGCATCACTGCAAACCAAGATTAGCGCTCTGAAGCAAGGGTCAGCAAATGATTGCATAAAGAGCCCAATAGCAAGGAAGGAAGGAGGCCACACGGTCCCTATTGCAACTCTGCCATGGTAGCAAGAAAACAACCATAAGCATTATTCACAGTAGCTAAGACATGGAAACAGCCTGAGTGTGCAGGGATGCATGAATGGATAAAGAAAATGTGGGGAAAAAATATATATATATATATATTACACTGGAATATTACTCGGACTTTAAAAAGAGGGAAATCTCACCATATGCAACAACAGAGATGGACCTGGAGGACATTGTGCTGAGTGAGATAAGCCAGGCACTGGAAGATAAAGACAGCATGACCTCACGTGTACGTGGAATCTAAAGAAAAAGCTGAAGTCATAGTAACAGAGAGCAGAATGATGGTTGCCAGAGGCCAGGGGATGGGGAAAAGTGAAGACGTTGGTTAGAGAGTATGTTCTGGATATCTAATGCACAGCATGGTGACTATAGCTAATAATAATGTATTGTGGGGCTTCCCTGGTGGCGCAGTGGTTGAGAGTCCCGGGTTCGTGCCCCGGTCCGGGAAGATCCCACATGCCGCAGAGCGGCTGGGCCCGTGAGCCATGGCCTCTGAGCCTGCGCGTCCGGAGCCTGTGCTCCGCAACGGGAGAGGCCGCAACAGTGAGAGGCCCACGTACCGAAAAGAACGTTGTTCTACGAAGATGTATAACAAGGCAACTTGATCTACTATGGTATGGGAAGAAAAGAGAGGAGTCTTTCCCTGAGGAAGTGACTTTTTAATAAGTAGGTATTTACCAGGTGAAGGGATGCACAGAAGGATGGTACGGACAAGTCAAAGGGGAGGCATCATTGGCAGAAGTTTAAAAAGGCCAGTTTGGACAGAGGGAAAATGGGTCAAGGGAAATTAGCAAGAAATGAGATTGGGGAGAAGTTGACTGTGGCCAAATCATGCAGGGTCTTGGTAAGCATGTTAAAATTGGGGGAGCTTTGATCCCAAAGCAATGGAAAACCAGTGAAGGATTTTAAGAGTTAAGAAAAAAAAGATGTATGCATACTTATCTTTTCTCTCAACTAGGTCCCATATTGACCTATCTCAATCAGCTGAGGTTGCATTTTCTCGAAGTCCTCAAAGTATTAAAAGGCTATTCAAGCGTAAGGTCTTATTATTAGTCAAGGTTGGTACTCGGAGGGATTCCTTGAATAATTAACTAATTGGTCTCACACGTCTCACCATGGATTTAAAATTTGTTTCTAAGTATTTGGCTCCAAAGGTTTTTAAACTATTCTGTTTCGTGGTGTTAATTTTTCCATTGTCTAGACAGCTGGAGAGTCAGACAGGATTATCAGGAGGAAAGGGGCGATTTATGACCAAAAGTCAACCTTCTCAGCCAATGGAATTTACATATTAATGACCACTGTGGCAGCTGTCATAAGAAACCTTTAAAAACTAAAACTTTTCATGTTTGTGCATTTCTGGAATTTGGCATTGGGTAGATATTTTGCATTTTTAATACACACGAAAGACCTTCTAATAAAACCACAGAAGAAAGATTGATGAGTGTGTACCTGGGGACTGGGGTGGGGGGGTTAGAATCTGGGCTTAATTTTAGAGGATACATCAACTTTCTGGAGTCTTATAAGGAATAAGGTGAATTCTAACTTCCTTATTAACATGAGGAGGAACTCTAGGAGTCTTATGGCCACTTTGCTTTGACAGAATCAAAATGCAGAAAATGTGCCCATTAGCGCTGGGTCATAAAACTGAATCCAGAGTACGAGGAACGTCAGAGGTTACACTATTTTATGCTTGTACCCCTTTCCACATTCTCCCCAAATGGGTATTCCATTCCTGTTTGAATATCTCCGTTGATAAAGGAATTCACTGACTTCCTAATTGGAATAACTTCTTTCTACAAATAATATCTTCTTTGTTGACGTTTCCATTCATTGGTCCCAGATCTGGCCTCTGAAGCCAGTGGAAGATGCCCAGCCTCTCAGATAGAATGTTCTTCTGCTTCCCCGTCTTTACTGGGAAATATCCCTTCAGGGCCCCAAAGTGGCTACTCCACCTCCAGCCTCAAGCCCTCAGTTGAAGCAAAATGAAAAAAAAATAGCAAGGAAGAGGGGCGGTACTTATATAAGGAAAGCAAAACAATCCCAGAAGTCTCCACTGGATTTCCACTTAGAACTCATTAGCTGGAACTGAATCACGTGACCACCCAACATACAGGTTCTTTATATAGACGTGGGGCGCCGAGACAGAAATGTGACCGTGTGTGTCAAGAGCCTTTAAACTGTTCTTGATTTGGCCATTCGCTTCCAAGCATCTACCCTAGACAAAACTTTGTGTTTAAGGATGTTCATCCCGACAGAAGAACCTAAATGCCCACAAATAATAAAACTGCTCAGGAAACTGTTAGAACCAACCAACGACATGAGACAGGCATTAAAAACTGCCTGTGAGATTATTAAACACATGGAGAAAATCTGTAATAGAACTCAGTAAAAACCCTTCAATAGGAGAACAAATGAATAAACTGTCTACTCATAAAATGTTCTATTCATACTGCTATATTTTTATCATACCATTGAATTGTAGAGCAACAGTAAAGAAAAACCTTGCTGATTCATGAGGCAGCATAGATGAATCTCAGAAAGATAGTGCTGAGCGAAAGATGATAAACAAAAAAGAAAAGACACTGGATGACTCCATTTAGTTCAAGTTCTAGAACTTCAGAACGAGTAGAAATGGAAATCAGAACAGTGGTTTCCTAGAACGGATAAAGGGGAGACTGACCAAAAAAGGGTTCAAGGGACCTTTCTGGAGTGCTGGAAATATTCTAGATCTTGACTGGGATAGAGGTTACACATGTTGTATACACGTGTAACATACACGGGTATATACATTTGTTAAAACCCATCACCCTATACATTTTAAATGGATAGATTTTATTAAATGTAAATTATAGTGCAATAATGTGGTATAAAACAAAATTTAAAACTAGGTGGCAGGGCCTTCCCTGATGGCTCAGTGGTTAAGAATCTACCTGCCAATGCAGGGGACACGGGTTTGATCCCTGGTCTGAGAAGATCCCACTAAACCCGTGCGCTACAACTACTGAGCCCGCGCGCCTAGGGCCCGTGCTCTGCAACAAGAGAAGCCACCGCGATGAGAAGGCCACACACCGCAACGAAGACCAGCCCTGCTCGCCACAACTAGGGAAAGCCCGTGCACAGCGATGAAGACCCAACACAGCCAAAAATAAATTTAAAAAATTTTTTTAATTGTGTTAAAAAAAAAAAACAAAACCTAAGTGGTAAACTCAGGTGCCATCTTGGAAACAGTATTAACTATATTAACAAAGGCGGAAAAAAAGCCAGAAGGGACAACATCAAAGAGCTCACAGTACGGGGTTTTATCTTGGGGTGATGGAGAGGTTTGGGAACTAGATAGAGGTGTTGGTCGCAAAACACTGTGAATGTACTAAACGGCATTGAATTGCTCACCGTAAAATGGTTAACTTTACATCAAGTGACTTCCACTTCGATTAAAAAAAAAGTTAATTACGGGTGTGTCTAAGGGGAGGGCTGGCAGAGAGATGACTTCTCCTGATCATTTTTATCATCCTTCTCTTCCATTATCCCTTTTGAATTTTCTGCAGTGAGCACGCATTAACTTTATAATTATGCGATAACTGAGCAACTGATCTTTAGCAGGGACCCTCAGGAGTTTCAGAGGGTAGAAGCAGAGTCAGCTTTCCTATGGGACCCGGCTCCCAAGGGAGCTCTGGGCACAAAGGAGATGAATTTAGTGAGTGCTTTCTGCTCTCCTGCAGCTTACAGCCGAGCCCCTTGCCGCCCGTCCCAGCACTGGAGTGAGGCACCTGCCCTTGCCCGTCGGGACCTTCTGCCTCACAGAGGCCACCAGAGAATTTCCTGATTGTGTATAAGGTGAGATGTACATTTCAGACGTTTTCCGTGTAAAATGGAGAAGCAATGGCCCGACTCCCTGCCTTGACGGTGACGTCCAGACTGCTTAATGGGGGGTGTCCAAGCTGTGTGTGTCACTGGAGCTTCGAGCAGAGTTGAGGCCGATGCGGGTGAGGGCTCCTGGTTCCGAATTAGGAGATCGGGGACTGTGCCTTGGATGGCCTTCCTGGGGAGAGTCCTTCGTAAGGGGTCTGAGCACCCCAGCTCAGGGCTCCAATCTGGACTCCGTCCAGGCAGCCTTCAGTGGCAATCGGCTCAGAGCAGAAACTCAAGAGGGAAGCAGGCACCAGCGGCAGCCCGGATTCCTGATTCTTGAAAGCTTTGGGGCGAGGAGGGGGGTCGTGGTCTCAGGAGGGAACAGCTCAGTCTCAGGAAGCTGTAGCCCTGCGGTTAAAACATGAATTCCTACAAAAGGAGCATTGTGCGAGCCACAGGAAGTCTTTAAGGGGGCATCAATCTTGTGTCACCCAGAGATGTTTATCCTAAAGGCAATGCCGTGTGGCCAGGCACGGGGGAGTCTCAGGCAGACAAACTGATCCAGGAGGTGGGGGAGGGGGACAGTGAGCCAGAAGTGGGCCAGGCACCAGCAGAGCCCATGCGTCAGATCCACCCACGACCAGCACCCGAGAGGTGCAGGTAGATGAAGACTGAGACAACTTCCCTTGGTCTCATTAGCAAGGACAACACCTGAGACCAGACCCAAGCGGGTGGCAGAAGGACCTCAGTCTGGCAGGAAATTAGGACCTTGGAGCAGTGGGTCAGAGCGCTGAGTGGAACCACATCCGCCCCCTGCAGAGAAGCCAAAGGCAAAACTTCGCACATTACGGGGAGTTGACGGGACACTCCAAGGGCTTTACTCCGAAGTGAAGCCCCGGCAGGTTGGTAAGAAGAACACAGCTTCATCCACCCTCTAAAGACAAAGACACCAGACTTATCCTCACATCAGAGAGCCAGGGTCACGATCTAAGATAGACAGCCTTCCCGTGCACAGAGCCAGCAACGGAGGCAGCTCAAGCAAACGTCAGAAAGGCCAGCTGGTAACGGCTGCTTGTGGATGCCTCTGGGCTGACACCGGCGGGGCAGCACCAAATTATGAGAAACAACCAGGGGGATCCAGGCCAGGGCATCTGGACCAGATTCCACGAGCCACAGGGCATCTGCACCAGATTCCACGAGACCTTCTTTCTTCTTCTTCCCTCTCCCATGGAAGAGTCCAGATAGCCCAGGCTGGTGTGCCTAGAGGCCAGAGCCCTGGGTTCTAGGGCCATCACTGCTGCATGCTGCCATGTGACCCTGGCCACTTAACCCTCTGCGGTCCAGTTTTCTCAGTGTGAGGATTCCATGAACAACGCGTGTCAGAGCCTTTCCTAATCCAGCAAGGATCCAAATGCAGGTGCCACCGCTATGGCCTGTCTCTGGCTTTGAGCAGCCATTTCCCCCATAGAGGGCAAAAGAAACCTCCAAAAGAACCTATGGTCTTTGCAAAATAAAACTCATTCTTTCCCTCACTCACACGCAGCACCTTTCAGCCAGAGAGCAGCCAGCAGGCTCATGTTTTGAGAGCTGGATTTTTCCATTTGGGGGCACCGAGGTTTATTTGGAAAGAGAAGCGTCCTCATTTTACATGCCTGGCTCCAAGTAGTATATTGTTTCAGTTCGACTGCTGGTCTCTTTAGCCAAAGCAGTCTGAGCCACACCAGAGAGGAGAAAGAACAGTGGGGAGAGAGAGAGGGACAGAATGCGTGAGGTATTTCCTGAAACGAAATCCAATCTGATTGAACTTAAAAATAGCTGGAAAATCAATACTTCAGAGACTGACTTTTTTAAAAAGTCGGGGGTGGGGGGTGGGGCGGGGTGAAGGCAGGTGGAGAAAAGAAACCTCCCAGGTTTGGCCCCTGAAATGCCAAGATCTTATTTGCCAGAGTGATGGGCTGAAGCCAGTAAAAGGAACACAGACTGTCTGTCCTTAATTTGGTGGCAACAGGAGAAAGGCGGGGTTTGGATTCTGAGAAGCAGAAAAGAAATAAGGCTGGGGCTTTCCCGTCTTTCTTGGAGAAGGAAGGAAGAAAAGGCTCCCAGCTGGGAAGGATTGTTACACAGTGTTCATACGGCTAGAAGGCTGGCTCCCCCAATTAAGAAAATGTAAGGGGATTCCACACAGAGGCAGGAGAATGGAAGAGACGGTCATGGTCACGGGAGGTTGTTCAGTCTCTTGATCTAGCCCACCAGGTAACCCTAGGGATGGTGGAACCAACCACGCCCCTCTCCTCCTCCAGGTGAGACAAAGATGAAGTGCTTTCCCCAGGGGCGGACAGGAATGAGTAATAGGGTCAAAAATAAGAAAGCAATGGTGGCGACTTTACTAAGCCTCTGTCTGAAGCTGGAACAATAGGAGAAAAATGGTGATTTCTCACAGCGCACTTAAGAGATGAGGCAAGGGGACTTCCCTGGCGATCCAGGGGTTAGGACTCCGCGCTTCCACTGGCGGGCGTGCGGGTTCGATCCCTGGTTGGGGAACTAAGATCCCACAATCTGTGCAGTGTGGCCAAAAAAATATAAATAAATACCTTGACACTGTATCTAAAAAAACGAGAGAGAGAGAGAGAGAGAGAGAGAGAGAAAGAGAGAGAGACAAAGACGAGGCTGGAAGTAAGATTTCAAACAGGAGATGCAAATCTCTCTCCATGTATTGGTTAGAGACGGGGCGGGGGGGGCGGTTCTGGCAGTACCTCTCACCCCTGATATGGGAATTGATGATTTGCAAAGGATGCTCCAGCCCCAAAAGATTTGGGGGGAATTAAGAGAATATGAGTCCTTTCTGGCTTGGCAGGAGCAAACACTGGGAAAAAAATAGGTTGATGAGGGTCAGAGAGCAAAACACGCTTATGTTTGTCCTTGATCTTGCATTTCTTTGGAATGTGAGTTGCAGTTACCTTTATCTTGGCATCTGAGGCCTTTCAAAATGCCGCCCCAGGTGGCCGTGTCTCACCTGGGGGAGCGGGAGCCACACTCCACTCCTCTGGGTGCGTTCTGCCCGACTGCGTTCATTTTCCTCCCTGCAGCAAACACTGTCTCCCCCTCCTGACTGTTGCCACAGCATCTGTTAGCTGTCTCATCCTGTGGGCACCCAGTTCTATTTCATTTGCCCTTTGAGGCGTGGTTTGGATGAGTGTGCTAATTGTTTAATTTATTTCTCACTTGTTCGTTCTCTCCCGGCCCCCTCCAAGGTTACCTCCTGCCCAGCTTTTAAATCTTCTCGCCTCCCTCAGTCAGTGATCCTCCATCAATTCACCCTGCCTCCTGTCGATCTAATCTCTCCCCCTACGTCTGTTCCTGCTCCTTGGATATAAATTACCCAGGTCTCTGCAAGAGCACGAGCGATGATTCTCAGCCTCCCCTCTTTCCTAGCCTGCGTCTCAACCTTCACAGAAATGCAGTCCTGGTCTCGGTTTCCCTTTGCCTCTCTTTGGCCCTCGTCCCTTGCAATATACATTTCTGCTAAAATGATTCTATCTGTGCTTCCCAGCGACCTTCTGGCCACAAAACCCCAGGATGCCCGTGGAGTCACCTGCTTTTACAAGCAAGGAGACAGAAACCCACAGAGAACAACAGCCTTGCCCAAGGTCATAGCCATAGTTGGTGGCATAGTCATTCTAGTGCTGTGTTAGTGCAAGCCACAGATACGGTTTTTAATTTTCTAGCAGCCACATTTTAAAAAGAAGAAAAAAAGAAAAGGTGAGATTAATTTAATAAATAGGTGTCCTCTAACTCAATATATCCAAAACCTTACCATCTCAACATGTATGTAATCAATATAAATTATTAATGAGGGCTTCCCTGGTGGCACAGTGGTTAAGAATCCACCTGCCAATGCAGGGGACACGGGTTCGAGCCCTGGTCTGGGAAGATCCCACATGCCGCGGAGCAACTAAGCCCGTGTGCCACAACTACTGAAGCCCACGCTCCACAACAAAAGAAGCCACCGCAATGAGAAGTCCACGCACCACAACGAGGAGTAGCCCCTGCTCACCGCAACTAGAGAAAGCCCGCGCGCAGCAACGAAGACCCAACACAGCCAAAGAAAAAAAATTATTAATGAGATCGTCTACATGCTTTTTGTGTCCTGGGTGTTTGAGATCAGTGTGTAATTTACACTTGCAGCCCATCCAGACTCAGACAAGCCCCCTCCCCAGCACTCCAGGGCCACGTGTGACTGGTGGTTTCCAGGTTGGACGGCCCAGCTCTACAGCTCCAGTGCCGGGCTCCTGTTCCAGGGCTCTCTCCATGATGCCCAGCTAGGTGAGGCCGCTGGGGTCTCTGCTGTCACACCGCCCGCACCACTTGACTCTGGCATCACCACTGCCTGCTCCTGCCTGCGGTGCTCCTGACTCTGCATCCTCTGGGTTTTCCTTTGCATCCCTCTTCCCACTCTGGCTCTCCCTTCCTCTTCACACTCCAAACGTGGGCATCCCTCAAGATAAGTATATTTAGGTCAATAACAGTAGTAATGATCTTCTCCATCATCATCGTCATCACCAATGTGATATTGACCCATGCACCGTTCCAAGTGCTTTCCATGTAATAATTCACTGAGTACTCATAGCTACCCTAAGAGGTAGGTACCGTGATTATCCCCCAGGTATTAGTTTCCTTTTGCTGCTGTAACGAATAATCACAAACTCAGCGGCTTAAAACAGCAGAATGTATTATCTTGTAGTCCTGTAGTTAGAAGTCCACCCCAGGTCTCACTGGGCAGAAATCACAGGGTCAGCAGGATACCTTCCTTCCCGGAGCCTCTGGGAGAGAATTCATAGCATTGCCTTTCCCAGCTCCTAGAAGCCACCTGCATTCCCCTGGCTTATGGCCTCTTGTTCTGTCTTCAAAGCCAGCCATGGTGGGCTGGTTCCTCCCCCCATTGCATCTATTCAAGCTCCTCTCCCATCTCCCTCTTTGTTGGTTCCACCCGGATAATCCAGAATAACCTCCCCATCTTCAAGTCAGCTGTGATCTTAACTCCCCTTTGCCAGATAATCTAACATCATCACGGGTTCAGGGATTAGGACGGGGGCGTCTTTGTGGGAGGGGGCGTTATTCTGGCTCTCGCACTCCATTTTACGGATAAGGAAAGAGAAAGGTTAAGTGACTCACACAAGGTCACACAGCCGTAACTCCCCCTGACTTTGATGCTTTTCAGACACTTTGATGCTTTTCAGACACTTTTCAGACCCAGCCCTTCCATGTCACTCCCACTGCTGGCATCCCGGTGCGGGATCTCTGACCTTAGACTTTGGGAGATGCCAATCCGCCCACCAAAGCCTTTCCTTCCGAATCCCAGGCTTGTTTACAGCTGTTATTTCCTGGGTGCTTTACACCGTGTTACTTAAAACCAATGGATTAATTCAGAAAGTGTAAAGAAAGATGGATTCTCTGAAGAATCATCCACTGAAAGAAAGTCTTTTGCAAAAATTCATATTCGACGTCATGCTCTCCGTGGGCTGTGCACACAAGGGATTGGGGTGCTCATAACGTACGCAGGGGGACCGGGTCCATCTCTTTACCTTCGCCCCACCCCGAAAAGGGCAGCCTTGATTGAAATGTGCCTCAGAAAGGTCAGTTCCAATCAAGGTAACCATTCTCACCCCAGCCAAGAAAAACACCAGGGCTTGTTTTCAGACCATTAAGCATTGTCTCCCCAGTAGCCTGGTTTCCTTCGTTTTTATATACAGACTGTTCAGGAGGAGAAAGAAAACCTCAAATCCTTCCATGCACTGCAGCTGAATGTTCCAGAAAGGTCGATTTGGGACAAATCACCCGCAGGCTTCTCCAGCCTCTGTAGCTCCCCCCCTTGTCGGAAGCCCCCTGAGCCCCATAGAAATGGAAGAATAAGGCATCCCTCTTCCCCACACCCCACCCCAGCTGACCCTGGCTAATTCCCAGTGAAGGACATAGAGACCAGCGGAAAAGGAACCAAGAGCCGCCGCAGCGCCTTCCCTGAATCTGCCTGACTAGCCAGGTCAGGTCCTCAGTCCCGTCTCCTTACGTTCTGCCCCGAACTTCACTCAAAGATAAAGGTCACAGTTTAAGGTTGAAGAAGCCTGAAGCTACACCCACTCAAATTCCTGAGAACTCACAGACCCACCTTCTACTCACCAGAATGTAAAAGGGTAGATTCCACCTCGTGATGCTGTGATTTATAATAAGAAATATGTATTTGAACTTCATCCCTATTCCTGGCACAGGGCTCCTAAAACCCTTGGAATTTCCTAAGAGATAAGAGAGATACGGGTTTGTTGTGCTAGTCTTCTTTTTTAGAATTTTTTAAAATTAATTAATTAATTTATTTTTGGCTGTGTTGGGTCTTCGTTGCTGCGCGCAGGCTTTCTCTAGTTGCAGCGAGTGGGGCTACTCTTCGCTGCAGAGCACGGGCCTTCTCATTGCGGTGGCTTCTCTTGCTGCAGAGCACGGGCTCTAGGCGCATGGGCTTCAGTAGTTGCGGTGCGTGGGCTCAGTAGTTGTGGCATGTGGGCTTAGCTGCTCCGCGGCATGCGGGATCTTCCTGGACCAGGGCTCAAATCCGTGTGCCCTCCATTGGCAGGCGGATTCTTAACCACTGTGCCACCAGGGAAGTCCAGTTTTGCCATTCTTAACAAGCCCATTTTGACCACGGTTTATGTTAATGAGGTGACTTTTGGAAAGCCCCTAAGGATGGGGGCTGGTTGCCAAGGAAACCAACCATGTGCTTAGAGGGTTGGACCCGTCAGTCCCACCTCCTGACCCCCCACATCCAAGGAGGGGAAAGGGCTGGAGGTTGAACTGATCACCAATGGCTAATTATTTTATCAATCATGCCTGTGTAACGGACCTCCATAAAAACCCCAAAAGGACGGGGTTCAGAGAACTTCTGGGTTTGGTGAGCACGCAGAGGTGCCGGGAAGGTGGTGCACCCGGAAGGGGCATGGAAGCTCCGAGTCCCCTCCCACAGGCCTTGCCCTGTGCATCTCCTCCATCTGGCTGTTCCTGAGTCGTATCCTTTGATAATAACCAGTAATCTAGTGAGTAAACTGTTTTCCTGAGCTCTGAGCCACACTAGCAATAATGGAACTTCAGAAGAGTCTTGTGGAAACCTTCGATGTATAGCCAGTCAGTGAGACGCACAGGTGGCAACCTGGACTCGTGATTGGCACCTGAAGCTAGGGTGGGGGCAGTCCTGGGGGACTGAGCCCTTCACCCGCGGGATCAGCTGCTGTCTCCAGGTAAACAGAGTGGGAATGTGAGTTCAGCTGCAGGACACCCAGCTGGTGTCAGAGAGTTGGAGAACTGCTTGGTGGGGGGCGCCCCGCTCACACCTGGTCGCAGGAATGTGCGAACCGGCAGTCCCCATCTGGCCCCGGGACCAGGCTGAGCTTCTCCTCAGCACCGGCAGGAGCCCCTGCCTGGTAGCCTGCAGTGCAACTCGCCTGCAATCACACACCTCACCGGCGGCGGCTCGTCTGACGGATGCATGCAGATGGCCCACGAAATTCATTTCAGGCCAGGTTTGAACAGCTTTCTCATCAAACCTGCAATCAGAGCTCTTACCAGGAGCAAGGTGGGCCCGTTTCAATTTCATCTCCTTTCACGTATTAAATGAAAATAAATGGAGACTGAAAGAGACAAGGTATGTGAGAGCACTTCCAAGGGTGCCCAGCAAGATCAGGAACACAGGCTACAAATTCATCTCCCCCCGGCCGTGGGAGTGCCTTGCAGGAGGGTCCAGGCCCCTTGGGGTGCCCCGGAAGTGAGCAGATGAGAAAAGACAGCACCCCCAGCCCCCGGAGAATATAAATATTAGATGCGCGTTCTTTGAGCAGTTAAAAATCCTGAAATTAGGGACTTCCCTCGTGGTCCGGTGGTTGACTCCGCGCTGCCGATGCAGGGGGCCCAGGCTTGATCCCTGGTCAGGGAACTAGATCCCGCATGCATGCCGCAGCTAAAGATCCCGCACACGGCAACGAAGATCTCTCGTGCTGCAACTAAGACCTGGCGCAGCCAAATAAATAAATAAATAAACGTGGGGGTTTTTTTAATGTTTTTTCAAAAACCCTGAAAATGGAATAAACTTACATGAAAAAGTGAGCATTCGAAGATGAAAGGCTTAACGACATGGAATTAGACACAGACATTGTACCTGGGTCGATGTCCTGGTTTTGATAATGAGCTATTGTCATGGAAGATGGAACTATAGGGGTAAGCTGAGTACAGGGTACACCAGATGGTCTATACTATTTTTGCAACTTTCTGCAGTCTATCATTATGGCAAGATAAAAAGTTTTGTTGTTTTTTTTTTTTAAAGGAAAAGGGCTTGTCGCTGAAAAAGAGGGGAAGGTGGGAGGGAGGGGGAGACAGAGAGAGGAGAGCTGGAGAAAGAGAGGGGAGAGGAAGAGAGGGATAAGAGCAGAAAGACAGAGCCCTTGCACTGTATCACGGGGTAACAGACGACGCTTTCAGGGGGATCTGGCCACGGCGGGGGCGCGGCTGGCAGCACGGCTGCCTTCGGCTTTGACGCGCCCTGCTCCGTTCTGCTTCCAACTGGTCTGAATTAAAAGCTGACTCCACGAAGCGCTTGGAGGGGCAGATTTCTCTTTATTATTTATTCTGGACCCAGTGGAAAAGTGCCTTCGAAGGCATTCGCCTTAGCTCTGGGGCCTGTTTTATTTGGAGAACAATTGGAGATGATGAGCGGCATTAAATGCAAATTCTCCTCGGCAGCTCCTTGACGGAGGCTGGAGGGGATGCCTTTCCCATCTGCGGGCCCACGTGCGGGAAGGAAGAGGTGCAGGCCTGGGCTCACGGCGTCCACAAGGCAGCCGGGCTACCGGGTCTCTGTTAGTTTCCTCCGAGGAATCAGCGCTTTCCAACCGCGAGGTGGGTTATTCCAATGGCTCCCGGCCTGACTTGCAGCTGCTCTGATCCTGGAAGATTAGTTCCAAATTCTGCCGTCTAAGGTCAAACATTTGGATGTTCTCGGCAGAAACTAGTTTCATTTGACTTAAAAGAACACAGACCATGGGGTGTGTGTGTTTGGGGGGGGGTTCATTGTGAGCAATGGAAAATTTATTCCAAAGCTCCATTTCTCATTAAAAAAAAAATCTTTTTAACCAAAGAGACATACGTTTTCCTGACAATGTGGAACAGAATAAGGCAGCCGTTCCCCAGTGTTAACTTTCAGATCATATCCACAAGGTAAATAAAGCATAAATTAACCAATTACAATAAAATACCAGATAAATGCCTCTGACAACTCCGAGCTTCCCAGGAAAATGCTTCCAGCTGTGACCCCTGACTTGCAATGCATGGGCTGAATGAGACCTGAGTTTGTTTATAAAGGATGGAGTTGTGTCACCATCTTCCTGCTCCAAGGGGCCTCTACCTTTCATGTGAATGGAATCAAATAGAACCGAAGCATTTTAAAAGTCAGTGACAAGAAGAGATAAGCCTAGATATTCCCAGGGCATCCCATGACGACACATCAATCAGAAATCTGCTTTTTATAAATTGGAAATAGACTCCTAAGGCTGGAGCAGAAAGAATGCCAAAGTTAGCAGCCTTGTTCTGGTGAGAGTAATGGTTCATCAGACAGAGGACCGGAAGTGAATGGGGTCTGAGGGCAGGAGGGCCCACAGCTTGTTTTTTTTTTTTTCCACAGCTTGTTTTTGTAAATAAAGTTTTATTGGCACACAGTCATGCTCGTTCCTTTACATACTGTCTATGCCTGCTTTCTTGTTATACAGGCAGAGTTTAGTTGTGACAGAGAACAGATGGCCCGCAAAGCTGAAGATGTCTGCAGCTTACCAAATGGGGAGCTGAAATGACACTCCCTGTGGTGGCTGGAATAAGAAAAGAACATGGAAGGTCATGGTTCAACATGGCAGAGTGGCCAGCAGAGGGACTAAGGTAGCAGTAGCCAGGCTGGCAAAGGCACAGGGATGATAAGGAGTGATGAGACAGAGCTCCAGCCTCACACCATCGTACACTGCTTGCATTAGCTGTCTACACTGAGTAACAAAGTATCACAAGCTCAGTGGCTTCAAACAACGTTTATTAGCCCACAGCTCTGTAGGTGGGCAGTCT
The DNA here is from genome assembly GCF_949987515.2 of Delphinus delphis. Classification (NCBI taxonomy): domain Eukaryota; kingdom Metazoa; phylum Chordata; class Mammalia; order Artiodactyla; family Delphinidae; genus Delphinus; species Delphinus delphis. Next base: position 6,045,697 of record NC_082695.1, read on the forward strand.
GGGTTCCGTGAGGCTGGGGTCTCTGCTCAGCATCTCGCTTGGCTTAAATCAAAACGGCACTGTCTGGGACTCCCCTGGTGGCCCAGTGGCTGAGACTCCATGCTCCCAGTGCAGGGGGCCCAGGGTCGATCCCTGGTCAGGGACCTAGATCCCACGTGCCACAACTAAGAGTCTGCACACCGCAACTAAAGATCCCGTGTGCCACAACTAAGACCCGGCGCAGCCAAATAAATTTAAAAAACCAAACAAAACAAAAAACTGCACTGTCATCTGGAACTTCGGGTCCTCTACCAAGGTCACGTGGCTGTGTCAGAATTCAGTTCCTTGGGCTCGTAGGACTGACGTCCTCATGTCCTTAGTGGCTGGCTGTCAGCTCCCAGAGGCCACCCAAAATTCCTTGCCACACTGTCCCCTCCATCTCCAGCAAGAGAATCCTTCTCCAACATCAAATCCCCCTCATCCTTTGAATCTTTGACTTCCTCTGTCTCTGATTTCTAGACCCAGATGTAAAGGGCTCCTGTGACTAGATCAGGCCAACCTGGCTATCTCCCTAACATAAAGTCAATTGACTGGGGACCTTAATGACATCAGTTGCGCCCATAATCGTTTTTGAATAACTGGGAGAAGGTGTGTGTACACCAGGGGCTGGAATCCTGGCCCCATCTTATAATTTTGCCTGCTCCATCATCTTACACCAGCCAGCACAGCAGGGAGTCAACAGACGACGCTGGAAGTTGGTAAACCCAAAATAAACCACAGAAGCCTGCATTCAGAGGCGTGGGGTACCCACCAGAACTAAAACCCAAGACTGTTCAGTAGAGGTCGGTTCCAGGGCTAGAAGAGGCCAAGTGAGAGGTGGGGCAAGGAGCTGTCACTCACCACGAGAACACTATTCTAGACTCTGATTTTTTAAATTATGTGCATACATTATTTTGATTGTGATTTGTTTTTTAAGAGGGTAAAGAAATCAATCCCACTGGATTTCTCTCCCTGGAAGTCCTTATCTCAGTTTCCTCTGCGTTCAAGTTACCTACACCTGCAACCATCTTTGCGTTCTTTTCTCTAACCCTGAGGGTCCCTCCTCAAAAGCAAGTGGCCCACCTGTACCCTTGACCCCAGGCCTCCCTCGGCCTCTCCTGCAACCTCACTCCATCTGGTGAGCTGTGTCCACCCACCATCTGCAAACTCTCCCTCTCTTTTTGGGCTCCCCTAGAGCCAGAAGTTGAATGTAAATGGTTTATTTGGGAGGTGACCCCAGGAAGCACCAGATGGGGAGCAGGGAAGTGACACAGAGAAGGGAGGGTGGCCCACGAAGTGCTTCCAAGTTGGTTACCACTGGGGGATCCTAGAAGCCACGCAGAGGAGCCCTCAGCCACCCCAACCAAGGGGCGAGATGGTGAGAAGAGACCTGTTAAAGAGCAGAGCCCCAGTTTTTAGAGACCCCCCGGGGTCCGCAGGGAAGGATTCATAGCACTTGCTAATATTCCTTGGGAATTCCCAGAAATAGGTAGAGTGAGGAACCTAGTAAAAGACCAGATTTCCTGGGTGAAGCGAATGGAAACTCACACTGGTTAGCGGGGCATGAAAGAGAAATATGCTATCCAGACCCAGAACCCTCAGGGGTATCCCTCCCTACCCCACTCCCTTCTCTTGTTTTCTTTCCTGCCTTGTTCCAAAAGGGATTTGAGGCAGCTTACGAGACAACATACGATTCGTCATGGTGGATCATGAGAAGATGGAAAAGAAAAAGAGACCTGGTCCAAGAATGAGGCTCCTTCAAGACTGTAGCCCAAATTGCCCTGCACATTTGAACAAGCAGATGCACGAATTTGACTCCGATTTTTCTAGAAGCCCCAGTAAAAATGAAAATCTGGTTATACAGCCTAACTCAGTGTCCCTAACAAAAGATGGGGCAATTGCTCAGCACTCTCAGGTGTTCTCAAGGAAAACGACCCAAAATGTCAGGGCTGACGTCATCCCAAACATCCTAAGTTTGGACACAGGGTGACTCTGGTGGGGCAGCTTCTCCAGCAACGCCACCACTGTCAAGGCAATAATTACAGGTTAACATACAGTAACCCCTACACTAGGTCATCTGAGATCATTCTACAGCGGCTGGCACACGTCAGTCCCCGGAAAGCACTCTGTGCTGGTTGCCTTAATCCATCCAGTGTTAGATTCCAGACTGTCTAGAGCAGGGGTCTGCAAACTACAGCCCAAGGGCCAAATCCATCTCACAGCCTGTTTTTATAAATAAAGTTTTATTAGCACGCAGTCACGTTCATTGCTTAGCGTATTGTCTGCGGCTGCTTTTGAGCTACAACAGCAGAGGTGAGTAGTTGACTATTTGGTCAACAGAGGTGACTATGTGGTTCAAAAATCATAAAATTACCATCTGGCCCTTTACAGCAAAAACACGCAACCCCCAGTCTAGAGGAATGGAAGGACCACATGCCCTTCAGGTCAGCCCTCCATAAAGACTGTTCTCAGCCCAGTTCCCAATAGATGTGGCAGAGCAGTGAGTTCAACGTCATACTTCCTGGCAAGTACCTGGCATGCAGCACCTGACTCTGACAGTTATAAATGGGACGATGTGCCTGAGCCAACGTCGTGGGTTGACCTTCAGAATCCTGACAAGGACAGGGGCCTGCGTAAGAACCTGTACACCCCAGGTCAGCAGTCAGAGAAGAGAACAGCCATGTGCCAAGTTGATCTTTAAAAATAATTAAGGAGCCCGCAAGCCGCAACTAAGACCTGGTGCAACCAGATAAATAAATAAATATTTTAAAAAATAATCTTGATAACTTTGCATCCCCACTCATGCACAGGTCGGCGAGCTGTCCAAAGCTCCCATTTCTGTTTCACCGAGGATGGCCATGCTAATTTTAGCCCAGAAATTTCTTAAGGTCCACGCACCCAACCCAAAGCCCTGGTGGACAGCTCAGCACTGAGGTCAGTGCTTTCCCGTGAAGGGTCACAGCCCCTTTGAGATGCTGCCCAGAGCCCCTCGGCCCATCTGAGTTTACCTGCAGCTGCGGTGAGCACTTCCAGTGCAGGCAGACGGCTCCTCTCTTCGAATGCCTGCCTCTCCCATTCTCACCCACCCTGAGCTTACTCTGGGGTACGCTCAGCCTGTCCCCAGGGAAGCCTGGAAGGGCTGGGGATTTAATGCCTCCAGAGCAAACGTAACCAATAAAGAAAGAGGGACTTCCCCAGCGGTCCAGTGGTTAAGACCCGCGCTTCCACTGCACGGGGCACGGGTTCGATCCCTGGTGGGGGAACTAAGACCCTGAAACCGAGTGAGGCCTCCTTTTGTCCACCATTTCTTATAGGCAAGACTCCAGCCTCCATGACCCCCTTGAGTTCCAAAGGGATGTGAACAGTTGATAATCAAGGGGGGAGCAGCTAAGAAACCACCTGAGGCGAGATTAAAGGGAACAGAGAAGCGCATCAAGATTAAGAGAGACCACTGTGTGACGAGATGAAGGGAGGGCAGGCCCTGCTGACACCCTGATCTTGTCAGAGACTCCACCCTTGAACGCTGCTATAAAGCCCTTCACCAAATCCTCTGGGGTGGAGACACAGTTTTTCGAGGCAGAAGCCTTACCAGAAGCAATAAAACTATCCTTTTCTACTTCACCCAAAACCCTGTCTCCGGGATTTGATTCGGCACCGGTGCACGGAGAGGCCGAGCTTTCAGTAACAATCCCACGTGCTGTGCGGCACAGCCAAAAATAAAATAAAATAAAAAGTTAAAAAGTGAGAGTCAGTGGATAAATAGCCCAGCTTGCCCGCCCCTCAGTGGGACAACTCTGAGGCAGTCCTAAAGGGGACCCCTGGCGGGACGGAGCCCCAGTGACCCACAGTCCCATCCACCTCCTTAACGCATGCATTTGGGGGTTTTCCCCCCTCCCAGCCCCCTCATATGTGCTTCCCAGAATCACCTCCTGGATAAACTATCTGCCCCCAAGGGCTGTCTCAGCATCTGTGTTTAAGGGACCCAAACGAGCCATGTACCCTCCGAAGATGGAGTGTTTGCAAATTATACAATGAATTCGTTAACTCACATGACCCACTCCAGGGGACTGCTATTCATCAGCCTGTTAAAAGTTGGAAAACATCCACCAAAGTTAATAACATGGGCTTTAAAAAAAAAAAGTTGAAATGCTATCCTGGTTTGTTCTGGAAAGAATTAGAGAGGGGCTAATTGTCTGTTAAGACCACTCGAAGATGACAATTACAACACCATATCCTGCATATTAAAAAAATAATCTTACATGTGCAATCTCTGTGATGGCCCTGGCTATAATGTATGACAATTTTCTGAATATATATCTGTCTCCCCTGCCGTGTCGTGAGTTGTAGGTGGGGACACAGGAGGTACCCCTCTTTTACAGGGTTAGCAGGTGTCCAACAGATTCACGTTCTAAAAATGGTCTGTTTGCTCTTTTTTGCCTGTTCGGTGGGGGGGAAGCTTTTCCCGGCTTTTCTCACTGCTGGGTTATTTCTCCCAAGAGTAGCCCTGCGGGACATCGCAGTGAGCCATCGACCAGAAAGTGAACTGCTCAACACACAAAGCCTTTCAGGTAAAGTGACCCACACCCTCTCCTAGACCCACATTTGCAGCAAGATCTACATCTCCTCAACCTCTTTGGATTTCAACTTTGCTTGGAATATCCACAAATCCGTTTTCCTCCAAGGTTTAACTTAATTTTTCTTTCTGCTTCCCCCAAACTGTCTCCTCCCACAATCCTTGTCTTTCTTGATTTTAAGTCATTTTTTAAATTATAAAAGCCCTGAGGTTTGTGAAAGAAAACCTAGAGACTTATAGGAAAGTGCAGAGAAGAAATGGAAATTGCCTGTTTAGTCACCACGTAAGTCCGATCACTGTTAGTTCTCAGGCTGGTGAATTTCCTCCAGGTCTCTTGTAGGTGTCGCTGGGTGGGATTTTTTTTTTTTTTTTTTTTTTTTTACCAATATGATCGTGCTATGGAGATCCAGCTCTTGCCCCTTAATATTATATTTTTTAGGTTAAGTTTTATGGCTAGGGTGGCTAGTATGCAGTTTGAGGTCATAAAAGGCACAAGTCTGCATTTGTTACCACGTAAAATTTCATCAAAAATATTCTTGTGGTTTTAATATCTATCCATCACAAACACTTTTTTAAATGACAACAGAATAATCCATGGAACAGGTATCTTGATAAATAATGCTTCTACAAACGTGTGTGCTTGATAAACTTTATTTAGAACTAATTCCTTGAGCTAGACTCCCAGAAGTGAAATTTGAAGGTCAAAGGGCATAAACCTTCTTTTAGGTAGGCTAGTGAAGCATAATAGACTTTGCACAACTGCCTGGGTTCAACTCTCACCTCAGTTGCTAACTGGGTGATCTCGCAAATTACTGCCCTCTGCCTCTGTTTCCTCAGCTATCAAATGGGAGTGATAATAACAGGCCTACCCATAGGATTGTTACATTGTGAGGATGAAATGATGTGCTATATATAAGATGCTACAAAGAGCTGAGTAGGCCCTCAACAAATGTGAACTCTTATGATTGGGATTGTTACTCTAGTTACTATTACTGTTAACCTCCTCACTGCTCTGATACCTAATGCTAGATTGTTTCCAAAGTTCAGATCAAAAAGAACACTCTTTCATTAGAATCTCATACACTGCAACAGTATTGCCTTTTATTTTATTTTCTTCTCTATTGATTTGATCAGATGAAACGTGATTTTAACTGGCATTTCTTTGAATCCAATTTAGGTTGACCTTATAAAAGGTGTTTTCTATATTTTCCATGGTATAGGTTTGTCAATTACCTGTCCGTATTCTTAGCTCACTTATATAGAGAGACCTTGGTGCATTTCTAACTCTTCCTGCATTTGCACGTTCACTAAAACGTTCCTGATGGGAGCACACCTGTTCTTTGCCACACGGAGTGGGAGACCATGGGGATAGATGGAGACAAGGGAGACAGAGGGGTGTCTGTGCCCCCAGAGCTTTCAGATGGGAGGAATAAACTGATTATTGCAACTTGTCACGGGTTGCTGGGTGTGTCAAGAGCCGCGTCAGAGGGATCGCCCTAGTCTAGGGGATGGAGCAAGGCTGCCCTGAAAAGGGGATGCTAAGCTGAGAGATGTGAAGGAGGGGAGACAGAAGAAGAGGTGTGAGAGGTGAGAGCCACGCCAGAAAACCGGGGCTATTTTTTAATGTATATGTAAAGAGTAGAATTTTATTACCACAACCACAGAAACGTGGTTTTGCTACAAAATATGAGAAGTGTTTCAGAGTCTTGGGCCGCTAAGCATGCTAAAGAAGTATCATCATCGCCGTCGTCACCACCACCACCATCATCATCCAGCTCTTTCTCTGAGCCGTTCATGATCTCACGTAAAGACAAATACTCCCAGGGCGGTGTAGCCTTAGGTTGCCCCGTCATCCACGCTCCGCTCTGCTCTGCTTTCTCTCCATTCCTCTTTAATTGTCTCGGTCAACATAGCATTCCCTTGTGCTTCCAACTTGCCCAGAAATGCAGCTTTTTACTTCTATGTTACACCTAACAATCTATTTTAAGATCACCCCAATGGCTGGAAACCAGCTCACACTGGGACTTCTAGGAAAGATTTACTATTGGCTGTGAGGAGAGGCAAGGGCTTTCAGCTCAGTGCACCACGCCAAAAGCTCCCTCTTTTCTCGATGCTCAGAACACTGGGCAGAAATCTGACTTTAAGGTTTTCTTCAAAATATGCAATGTTAATTCTATGCGTTATAAGTTTCCAAATAAATAAGGTTGGATGTTCCCCGCTCTTGACTAGACCCCCAGATATGCAAAGGTTCCCTCCCGAAACCATTTCCAAGTCTCCTGGAATGTTCTAATTAACATAGGAAAAGAATCCAAAGACTCTTCCAACAGAGAAAACATGATGACCAAAGGCAGACGATGTGATAGAAAAGAGGTGGGGACTGGTATATGAAAGTCCCAAACCCTCCTGTCCTGGTAGCTTCTCTTTCCAAACAGACCCAAGTTCATTTATCTGTAAAAACCCTCCAAAGTGAGCAGGGAGATAGAAACCCTTATCCTAAAAATGGTAGTGAATTTCCAACTCAGAACACTGGGTGATTAAAAGAATATAGATGGGGGTGGGGGGGTTCATCTAGAGAAGAGGGAGGGTGTTTCCCTGGATCAATGTGTACATATGTACATACATCCATCCATGTACATAACAGACGTATGCTCATATGTATATACACGCATATACATATATGTCAATGTGTGTGTGTGTGTGTGTGTGTGTGTATATATATATATATATATATATGAATAGTTTTCCTTGTCGGAAACACAATTTTATAAGCACATACACATATAGATAGATACGTATACATACATATATATACGTACACACATATATATGTATCTATGCGTGTATCTACACCTATGTACGTATAATAGATACATATACACATAGATAGGTAGATAGAAAGACAGATAGTTAGCTAGTTAGCTAGCTAGCTAGCTAGATAATGTATGCACTTGTAAAATTCTGTTTCCAGCAAGGAAAACTATTAATAACATCTAGTATGAGACTCTTATTAGGGGGTCATATTACCCAAGTTCCTCTAAAATCCACCTGCTCAGACTGGCCGTGGGTGAGAAGAGTCAGCCTATTCATTTTTTTTCCCCCTCAGGGAAAGAGGTCTGTTGTTAGAGACGTATAATGACAACAACTTTGACCAACGCTCTGACATTTCTAAGCATTTCCACATACATACATTAATCATTTAGATCAGCGGTTGGCAAACTCTTTCTCCAAAGGGACAGACAGTAAGTGGCTCTGTGTACCAGTCGGTCTCCGTCACAATTGTTCAACTCTGTCCTAGGAGTGTGACAGCACCGCAGACACTGAGTAAATGAATGGACACGGCTGCATGTCAATAAAACTGCATTCACAAAATGGGGGGGCAGGCTGTATGTGGCCCCAAGACCATCGTTAGTCAGCCCCTGAGTTAGATGCTGTCAGTGACAGATAGGTGCCGTTTTTATTCCCATCTTACAGATGAGGAAACCAAGGCTCCGCAAGGTTGATTCTGTTCAGCCACTCAAGCCAGCATCAAACCCAGATGCTCGGACCCCAAAGCTCATGTTCTCTTTCTACTATATCATGTTTCAACATCTCTATCTTAAAAATAACAGATGAGGGCTTCCCTGGTGGCGCAGTGGTTGAGAGTCCGCCTGCGGATACAGGGGACACGGGTTCGTGCCCCGGTCCGGGAAGATCCCACATGCCGCGGAGCGTCTGGGCCCGTGAGCCATGGCCGCTGAGCCTGCGCGTCCGGAGCCTGTGCTCCGCAACGGGAGAGGCCACAGCAGTGAGAGGCCCGCGTACCGCAAATAAATACATAAATAAATAACAGATGAAAGATGGGGGATGGGGGTTGGGGGGAGATAGTCTCTCTCTGAGCATGAGCTCATTCGTTTTGAGCTACCTGGGATAGTTGGGGCTCCTGGTATTACTGCCAATGGAAGAAAATAATAGACATGCTTCTCTCAAGGGCCACAGTTATTAAAGGATGAAAAATCCAGTCCTCTGAAAAATGTCAACCAGGGAGAGGAGACAGCCTCATGATGAAAAATAAATGAATAAATACACTTCCAACTGCAGAACTGGCATCCGTTTTGACACATAAATGTTTTAACTAAACATTTATATTTTGAGATAACTGTAGATCCCCACACAGAAGAAATAAAGCAGAAATTCCCTAGTGCCCTTTACCTGGTTTCTCCTATGGTAATTTCCTGCAAAACTGTGTCACAACCATGAGAGTGACACTGATACAGTCGAGATACAGAATCTGTCCATCGCACAGCGTCCCACACGTTGCCCTTTTATAACCACCCTCTCTTCCCTTCCATCCCCACACCCCAGCAACCACTGATCCCTTCTCCATTTCTATATTTCTGCCATTTCCATCATATCGTACAAATGGAATCATACAGTCTGCAAACTTTGTGGACTGTTTTTTTCTTCCACAAAGCGCAGTTCTCTGGAGGTTCATCCAGGTTGTTTCAGACATCAGTATTTGCTTCTTTTTTTTTAATTAAAAAACTTTTTAACTGAAGTATAGTTGATTTACAATGTTGAGTTAGTTTCAGGTGTACAGCAAAGTGATTCAGATAGATTAGAGACAGATAGATAGATAAATAGATAGATATTCTTTTTCAGATTCTTTTCCATTATAGGTTATTACAAGATATTGAATCTAGTTCCCTGTGCTATATAGTAGGTCCTCGTTGTTTATCCATTTTATACGTAGTAGTTTGTATCTGCTAATCCCAAACTCCTAATTTATCTGCCCCCCTCTCCTTTCCCCTTTGGTCACCATAAGTTGGTTTTCTATGTCTGTGAGCCTGTTTCTGTTTTGTAAATAAGTTCATTTATATCATTTTTTTTAAGATTCCACATATAAGTGATATTATATGATATTTGTCTTTCTCTGTCTGACTTACTTCACTTAGTATGATCATCTCTAGGTCCACCCATGTTGCTGCCAATGGCAATATTTCATGGAGGTGCCTTAAAAAAAAAACTAAAAATAGAGTTACCATAGGATCCAGCAAACCCACTCCTGGGCATCTATCTGGAAAAGATGAAAATTCTAACTCAAAAAGATACATACAGGACTTCCTGGTGGCGCAGTGGTTAAGAATCCGCCTGCCAACACAGGGGACACGGGTGCGAGCTCTGGTCTGGGAAGATCCCACATGCCGCTGAGCAACTAAACCCGTGCACCACAACTACTGAAGCCCGCGTGCCACAACTACTGAAGCCCACGTGCCACAACTACTGAACCTGTGCTCTAGAGCCCGCGAGCCACAACTACTGAAGCCCGCGCGCCTAGAGCCCCTGCTCCGCAACAAGAGAAGCCACCGCAATGAGAAGCCTGCACACCGTAACAAAGAGTAGCCCCCGCTCGCCGCAACTAGAGAAAGCCCGTGCGCAGCAACGAAGACCCAACACAGCCAAAACCAAATGAAGTAATTAATTAATTTAAAAAAAGATACATGCACCCCAATGTTCATTGCAGCACTCCGTACAATAGCCAAGACTTGGAAGCAACCTATATGTCCATCGACGGATGGATAAAGAAGTTGTGAGAGAGAAAGATATATATATGCAATCGAATAGCATTTGTTCCTTTATTATAGTGTGTCCAACCACTCACACGTTGAACTGTGAGGTCGCCTCCCGTCAGCCTCCGTCCCCACCGCTCTCTCTGCATCTTCTCTCCTCCGCCCCTCCCCAGCTGTGCGGAGGCAACAACAGCATCACACTATTTTCTCCCTTCTCCTGCGTGTGCCATACAGAGACCCTCTCTCTTCTTTTCAGCCTCTCGCAACCTGCTGGTTTCTTTCCTCGACCTGAGAACATCCTTAGATCTTCCCTATCCGGAAATCACATCTCTTCACCCAGATGTCCTTTCCAGCTGACAGTCCAGCACAGAATCTCTCTGAAAGGATAGTAAGAACATGCCTCTCGAAAGGACTGGAGGGCTGGGGACAGGAAAAGGAAGACTCTGTGCTGTACTGGCGGGACATGACTACCTTTTGCACTGTGCACCTATTCCAACTGTACCATTCCACGCTCCCTGCCCCCGGGAGATCTTTACTTCAACAATATCGTTTTTCATGTGCCACGTATTGTTCAGTTCTTGGCCCCAGATTATTTAATCAAATCCCAGGCGTTAGACATTTTATCTGTTCCCCAATGTTTTCACACTATGATGACTGGCACAACAACCCTCTTCGTGCTCAAATCTTTGGCCACATCTCTGATTATTTCCTGAGGATAAATAGTGGAAAGCCAGTGACCCACCAGATAGGTTCCTAAAAGTGGACTATTGGGTCAAAAAGAGGCTTCCCATCGCTTGTGCCAAGCTCCCCCTGTAGAAGGTATAAACGTAGATGCCCCTGGCAGCTCCTTTCCCCACACAGACTCCCAGCTTTGCATTTAATAAGTTAAAACATGTGGTCTCGTGCTGTTCGTTTTCATCTCTTTTGTTACTGCTGAGGCTAACAATTTGTTCAATTTTTCATTTGCTATTACAGTTGGCCCTCTGTATCTGCGGATTCTGCATCCGTGGATTCAACCAACCACGAAGATGGAAACTATTTTTTTAAAAAATCCAGAAAGTTCCCAAAAGCCAAACTCGAACTTGCCACTTGCCAGCAACTATTTACATAGCATTAACTTTGTAGTAGGTATTGTAAGTAATCTAGAGAGCATTTAAAATATGCAGGAGGATGTGCATAGATTTTGTGCAAGTACTATGCCATTTTATAAAGGGACTTGAGCACCCGTGGATTTGGGTATTCACGGGAGGTCCTGGAATCCAATCCCCTGTGGATACCAAGGGGGTGTTGATTGTCTAATTACATTTCCTCTTCCATGAATTGTCCATTCAGTCTTTGCTCATTTTTCTTTTAGGATCCTAGTCCTATTCTTATTAGTTTGAGTACTTTGTGCACGTAAAGTTATGACTCTAAAATATTTGAACAAGCATTTACTTTCATGGTTCATTTTTGGCTTTTCATTTTCTATAGGAAAAAAGTATACATATATCTATGGAAATTTTAAATTTTAGGTGGTCAATCCATTTCTTTCCTTAGGGCTTTCTTTCTATTGTTTTTTACACTTGGAAAGAAAGAATTTCCTTATTCAGAGAGCACCTAAACACCATCACCCATATTTTCTTCTGTATTCTTCATTTTATTTACATATGTATTTCCTTGATGCAATTAAAATTTATTTGGAATATGGGATGAGGTGAGACCGTTAACTGATTTTTTTCCCAGAGTCCATTTTTCCTGAAGTTATTCATTAACTATTTATTAATCAAGCTTTCCCCTTCCGTTGTTTGGGAGTGCTTCCTTTAATGCAATTAAACATATCAAGTGGGGCTTCCCTGGTGGTGCAGTGGTTGAGAGTCCGCCTGCCGATGCAGGGGACACGGGTTCGTGCCCCGGTCTGGGACGATCCCACATGCCGCGGAGCGGCTGGGCCCGTGAGCCATGGCCGCTGAGCCTGCGCGTCGGAGCCTATGCTCCGCAACGGGAGAGGCCACAACAGTGAGAGGCCCGCGTATCACCTATCAAGTGATAGGGTTTTTTTGTTTGTTTGTTTGTTTTTTTCTGTACGCGGGCCTCTCACTGTTGCGGCCTCTCCCGTAGTGGAGCATAGGCTCCGACGCGCAGGCTCAGCGGCCATGGCTCACGGGCCCAGCCGCTCCGCGGCATGTGGGATCGTCCCAGACCGGGGCACGAACCCGTGTCCCCTGCATCGGCAGGCGGACTCTCAACCACTGCACCACCAGGGAAGCCCCAAGTGATAGGTTTTTGAGTTCTCTCTTCTGTCCCTTGATCTTCATATTTATTCTTGATCTAAATCCACTCTCTTCAATTATTACAGCTTTATAATATGTTTACTGTTTGGTAGGGTAAGTCCCCTCCCATTACTTTTAGCAAAAATTCCCAGTTACCTTGTCTTTATTCTTCTTAAGAAACTTCAGAATCATTTTGTCAAGTTCCTAAAACTCTAATAGGTTAATTAGTTCAACTAATCCTGTTACTGAACAAACTTGGGTCTGCTTGGCCGAAGAGCAGCAAAGCCAATCTACTGACACCGGGTTGTGGTGAAGGAAGGTACAGTGTTTATTGCAGGGCGCCAAGCAAGGAGAATGGGCAGCTCATGCTCAAAAGACCCAAACTCCCCAACAGCTTTCAGGGAAGGGTTTTTAAAGGGCACACCAGGGGTGAGGGTTGTAGGGTGACTGATCAGCTCGTGCACAATTCTCTGTTCGGTGGTGAGGTAACAGGATGATGTTTCAGGAATCTCAATCATCAACCTTCTGCTTCCAATGGTCTGGAGTCTAAGTGCCAGTGGTCAGCAGGCAGTTAACTTCCCCCACCTGCTGGGGGTTTTAGTATCTGCAAAACAACTCAAGGATATGCCGCAGGACATTATCTACAGCCCTTGAGGAGGAACTAAAGGTTCTTGACTTTGTTTTTTGGCTAAACTATTATTATTTTGTCTTGTTTGACTGCCTTCCTTTGTTTCTGCATCATTTCTCACTTCTCTGATTAAATCTGCTCTTTGGAACTCGGCAAAGGCCTAAGAGGCTAAAGCTTTTCTACAAACAAGAGGCAGGGGGACACGGGGGTGTATCTCTCCCCGGGAAGGCCCCACAGGGTCTTGCTGGCTTTCAATTCTACCCCCCCAACATATTCTCTATCCGTTCATGTCTTTTTGTTTCCACTGTTACTCTCTAGGTCTGTCCATCACTTTCCTGGTAAATAATTGATTTTTCTCCTAGTGGACTTATAAGTTGGTTTACTTAGGATATCCAGAGGCCCCCGTTAAGGAAATCAGCTGGTACATACAACAGCAGGTTAAACTCTAACTACACAATCAGTGCTCTCCACGCACCAACTGCGGCAAACTATATCATTGTTCCAAAATGTCTGTTGTCCCTCCCCGAGGGAGGGTTGTATTTTCTTGCCCCATGGGTAACAGCCTTGGTCACATGAGTTGCTTTGGCCAATGAAACGTATGCAGAGGTGCTAAGTGTCATTTCTGAACCAACTCCATGAAGCATCTCCTGACCCCCTGCAGAATGTCACACCTCCCTCTTCACACTTGGTGTGCATGTCCCTGGTGACGGTGACGGGCTTAACTTTACTTTACAGCCATTTGTGAGCTGTTGGCTCCTCCCTAATCACAGAGAGCCCTCTTGACGGCACAGACTGCGCCTCAGTCACCTCAATATTCCCTGTGGCAACTGTCACACCCACCCATGGCGGGTGATCTGCCTGCATAACTGCTGCATCAAGGATGGCAAACATACCTCTGGTTTGAACTGTAAGGTGAAAGTTGGGACGGTCTTCTTCCATTCTTTCTCTCCAGCCACCCTAAGACCCATTCTAATTCTAAAAATAATCACAGTGGTTTGTCAAGGGGAGATTTCCATATGCCTGTAAAACCCCATCATTGACATTTATACCTATGTCCCACTTCTTTCCACAATTCAGTATATTTTTCCACTCTTTATGCCAGGCCAATGGAAAATGGATTTAAAAATAGGCCAATGTATTACAGGAAACATCTTGATCCTAGACAAAAAAAAAAAACAGAGAGGGACCCTTCAAAAGAAATGGACGGTGTGGCTGCCCTGCCTGCTTGAGGACAGAAAGGGTCCTCGTGCCGTATGTGTTGTACTTGGCTGCCCCCTTGCTGACGCTGTCCATAGCCATGTCACCAGCCTCATCCTATTCTAGCTGAGAGAGAGAGGGAGGGAGGGAGGGAGGGACAGAGGCTTTGAAGAAATAACCTTCCCAGGAAATGTCTCCTGAAGCTGTCTGCACAGGAAATATGTGCAAAGGAAGGAGGAGAAGAGAGAAATGTGGAACGGATCTAGTTTATTCTCAACTGACACATCATGGGTAACGTTTTCTATCATATTTCCTTGTTCAGAGTAGGAGATGGGGTGTTTTCCCTTCTCTCCTTCCTCTGTAACCTGCCTTTGTTTTTCTGAGAGAAGGCTTTTTTGCTCACTTCTACTCTCTCACCTGTAAGCTCTCCCTCTACTCTCTCCTTTAAGGCAAAGACTTGTTTCCGCCCTGCCTTCTAGAGTCGAAGAGACATTGACTTTTCAAGCTGGGAGGAGACTGATCAATAGTCTACAGAGCTTTTTCATTTTCTGGAGGGTGAGCATCCTAGGAATTCCTCTCCTCTTATATGTCACATCTTCCATTAAGGATTTTCAATTAAAAACCAGGACTGTAGAATCCAATTCATGAAAAGGCTCCCAACCAGAGCCCCTGAGAGAGGGATTTCTGAGCTTGGAGGGTGTTTTCTAAGCTTGAGGCAATATTTACATGGCCAAGTGCACCTCAGAAGCAGTGAGGTGTCTGTAGGGCCCTCGACATCGGGAAATGACATTTGGAGGCCCCTCGTGCATTTCACAACGCCCGTTACTTTTCAGACTGTCTGTACATCTCATCTCCTCCCACGACATCAATAAAGGAGGCAAATATTTTTTCACTTAAAAAAAAAACAAACTGAATCCATGGGAGGTAAAATAATTTGCCAAAGGCTGTCCATCACGTTACTGCAGGGCTGGGATTCAGCTTTCCACATGCACGTATGCGGTCTCCATCCCTGTTCCTGGCACCGACTCCTAAAACCCCTGGAATTTCCTAAGTGCTGAGAGCCATAAAGGTGTCTTTTGTTATGTTAAGGAGGTGACTTTTGAAAAGGACCTGAGGGTGGCAGCTGGTTGCCAGGGGAACCAATCACGTGATTGGAGGGTTAGAACTTTCGGTCCCACCCCCTCCCACATCCATCCTGGGAGAGGAGAGGGGCTAGAGGTTGAGTCAGTCACCAGCTGCCAGTAATTTAATCAATCATGCCTACATAATGAAGCCTCCATACCCCAGGAGGACAGGGTTCGGGGTTCTGAGAGCTCCCAGGTTGGTGAACTTGTGGAGATGCCAGGAGAGTCGAATGCCCAGAGAGCATGGAGGATCCCCACCCTTTCCTCAGACCTTGCCGTACGCATCTCTTCCGTCTGGCTGTTCCTGAATTATATCCTTTGTAATAAACTGGTAATCTAGTCGGTAAAATGTTTCTCTGAGTTCTAGGAGCTGCTGTAGCAAATTAACCGAACCCAAAGAGGGGATCACTGGAATCTCCAATCTATAATCGGTGGGTCAGAAGCACAGGTGACAACCTGGACTTGTGACTGACATCTGAAGCGTGTGTGTGTGGTGGGGGGAGGCAGTCTTGTGGGGCTGGGCCCCTAACCTGTGGGGTCCGATGCTGTCCCCAGGTAGAGGGTGTCAGCGTTGAGCTGAACTGTAGGACACCCAGCTGGTGCTGGGGACTTGCTTGCTGGTGTGGGGACCCCCCAAAACCCACACGCAAACACACTGGAATTGGTGTCAGAATTGACAGGCAGTGCCATTGAACTCTACTCTGAACAATGAAAACATTAACACGTTTTAACCCTCTCCCATTTTCCTTCCTCCAACCTCTAATTGCTGTTGGCTGTATGTTTTTAGCTTTGTCACGATTTATAAATATTTCCAAGATAACCATAAGACGCCCCCTAAAGACCTCTTATTTAAGTGGATGATTCAGGGCTTACCACTATTTGTAAAACTGTATTCTCTCCATTCCTGAGTTCTTTATTTCAATTTATTTCTTGGTTGGTTTGATTTCAATAAGAATATTCCCTGCTTGAGAACACTTTTTTGTTGCCTTTATAAGCTAAGGACAACGTGTCTGGGTATAAAATTATTGAGTCACAGTTCTTCTCTTTGGAGTTTGGTAAACATTGCTCCGCTGTGTTCCTGCACTGATGTTGTATGAACCCTTTTGCTACCGTGTTTCCATTGCTGGGTTTTATCTTCAAATAACTTTTTCAAAAGGAAATAAAACCTCAGAATCATTAGACTTCTCCAATATTTGAAAAAGACAGCCTGTTGCCTTTACATACGAATGCAGGGAGAATCAAAAACCAGAAGAAATCATCAGATATACAGAAGATGTTAGGTGGTGATGTGTTAACAGAGAATAAAGCATTTAATAGATATGCCTCCTCTATTTTCTAGCACTGAGTATTAATGTGGAGAAGTCTAAGGTCCTATTTTCCCTTCTAAATATTATTACCTTTCATGCCCAAATGCCTGAAAACTTCATTCTCCTTAATGCTCATTTAACTGAACCCAAGTAGTTTTAGCATCAACCAAACTGTCTAAATTTTAGCAGGAACACAGTGTACTCCCTTGAGCTGAAATTCAGCACTTCCTCCATCTCCAGGAAAGTTTCTTCCAACTTTGAATACTTTTTGGTTCCACTTGTTGATTTCTCCACTCATCCTTACGTTGGATTGTTTTTGCCCTCCACAGCGCTTACATTCTTTTTAATTACTTTACTTTCTTTCTTCTATTTCCTCTGGGCCAGAGACGATTAGGGTGGACTGTCCAAAACTGTCATTTCTTTGTGGGTCAAAATCAGCAATTTCATATGGTTCAACCTAGTTTGGAGATTCCTTAGAGCTTCAGTGGTAGCTGAAGTTATGAGAACAATGCTATTCTCCCCTTGTGTCCTAAAGGAAAATCATTCCCATAAGCTCCCATCAGAATTTGCCTTATGTCTCATTGGCTAAGACTGGGTCACATGCCCACCTCACTGACCAATCACTGTCAAAGGTAACAGCATGGACTTACTGACTTATCTCAGTCAGGATTCATCCTATCTCAGGGCTGGACACTGGCCACCCAAACAAAACCAGGATTTGGGGTTAGCAAGGAAGAAGGAAGGATGGCTGTTAGGTGACTTAGACGGGGGGTAGGTTTAGGTGACAGCATGGCTTTAGGGGTCAGTGCTCACACAGTTTTCTGGGAGACTCATACGAACAACCCAGGGTCAGGGAATGATACTTAACTAAACTTCCTGGCTCTTCAGAGGAGGCTGGTCGCTGTCAAGGATGAAAGGGATGAGGTCAAGGGCTCATAACGCATGGGAGGTTCCGAAATAACATGAAGGAGCTGCCTTTCTGCATTACTGGAAAAACGCTAGAAAGAAGAGACTGGATGTCTGGCTCTGCT
This sequence comes from Delphinus delphis, assembly GCF_949987515.2. Lineage (NCBI taxonomy): Eukaryota > Metazoa > Chordata > Mammalia > Artiodactyla > Delphinidae > Delphinus > Delphinus delphis. The sequence continues at coordinate 6,063,370 of NC_082695.1, forward strand.
GCCCCTTTAACTGGCCTCATATGAACCTGTTAAACAACAGATGAAGAACGAGAGTTTTGGCGGTTTTTTTGTTTGTTTGTTTTAAGGAAAAGCAATTCAAGGACTGAGCTGCGGAGGACACTTATTTCAAAACTCTTTTCCAGGGCAGCTGGCACCTTGGACATTTTTGCAAACGCAAAGACGGAGCCTTTGCAGTCGCTTTTTACTTTCTCACAGCAGCTCCCGAAAAGGGGAGCTGCCAGTGTGAAATGAAAAGACAAAGAGAGGCTTTTCCCTCTGCCTCCTGATGTCCTTTTGGGGGTCCTGATCTACCAAAAAGAGAGAGAGAGAGAGAGAGAGAGAGAGAGAGAGAGAGAGAATTTCCATTTTGAAAACAGGCCAGCCTACTCTTGTGTTCACTAAACTCCCCAAGCCCGGATCCCAAGGCAAGCTCACCGCCTCCTGGTCTGTAAAATGCCAAGTTAGGGAAATCTCTGCGCTCTCAGATTTTGCATCTGGAAAGCAGGGGTGAATGCATCCCCTCCTGCCCTACGGGCCATGTGGTAGAGGATAAGTGAGGTCACCTCTGAGCCAGGGATTAGTCTCCAATCCCTCCCTCCCTTCAGAACTGTTCCACAGCGCCCTCTCCAGCAGGAGCTCTGAATATTTTTAATCACGCATCCCCAGGAGGAAACCACGCGAGCACTGTGTCGATTGGGTCCTTCTGGAAGTGGATGCGGAGTTAGGAGGGCAAGAGGTTCACGGGGGGTGACACCTGTGACAGACAAAGGGGAGAGGAAGCAGGACCAGGCTGGGCAGACCTGAGGGTCTCAGCCAGCCCACCGGGGCTCCAGAGCAAAGACTGCCTATTAGGGAGGTCCTGCATGGGGCAGAAATGGCCAGCCCTGGGTCCCTGCCTCGCTCAGGCACTGGCTGGCAGGCTGCCTCTGCTCAAAAGCAAAGATGGAGCCTAGATGCACATGTAACAGCTGGAGGCTGCAGTGGAGCAAGATCTTTCTGGAAGGCAGGTCTGAGTGCGCGCCTCCACAGTGGCCATGCATGCATGCGTGTGCGTGTGTGTGTGCGACACCCTAGGAAACAGACAGCCCCGTGCACACGGCCCGGGGGGAGCCCTCCCCCTCCTGCTTCCTGAGTCGTGTCCAGCAGCTACTGATTATTCCTTAGACCCCCACGAGCTGCAGGGCCAGCTCTTTGCCTTCCCTTGTTTAAAACTGGAGTTGCAGTATCAAAACCCTATCGCTTCAGTGGGTTTTTTTTGTTTGTTTTTTTTTTTGCGGTACGCGGGCCTCTCACTGCTGTGGCCTCTCCCGTTGCGGAGCACAGGCTCCGGACGCGCAGGCTCAGCGGCCATGGCTCACGGGACCAGCCGCTCCGCGGCATGTGGGATCTTCCCGGACCGGGGCACGAACCCGCGTCCCCTGCATCGGCAGGCGGACTCCCAACCACTGCGCCACCAGGGAAGCCCCTATCGCTTCAGTTTTTACGACATAAACTCACAAAGGTCCGCGCCAAACTTAACTACATGCCGATCTTGTCCTTCTCTGGGTCCTGGAGTAAAGGAGCCACCAGGAGACAAGACCCTTCAGATCCTAAAAGGGGAGAAATCCCTCCTTTGCAAAACTGTCTCCAATCTGGCTCCACGATTATTTACTTCGCCCACGTGTTGAAAAATCCCCCAACGCGTGATTCATTCCAGAAGGGTGTGGGAAAGGTCGCGCGCTCAGCCTCCAAGTGAAGCCCAGATACAGCTTCCGGTTCCGGAGGTTACAGAGAAGCGGAGCTTCCCCGACTCTTCAGGTGTGGATGCTCCCAGGACCAAGGAGCCCCAGGTCACTCCTCAGGTGCTTGAGAGGCACAGAACTGTGTGCTTGACTTGCGTGCTCTCTGCTCTTTGCAAACTTAGAACGTGAAGCCAAGGAAAAGAGAGAAAAGAGAACGCGGATGTAAAGGCTTGGGAGGAGAGCTGAACAGTTTGACGGCAGCGGCGGCACGGTCATTTTATAACATCACACATAACACCGCGCTCATCACTGCTGGAGGTCAAGTCCCCTGCCCCCAACCCCGAGAGCAGATTTTTGTCTCGTGTGTTCCTTTATCTTTTCAGAGAACTTGTATCAGGGCCTGACTTCGAATGTTGCTTGAAATCTGCTCTCCTCCTAGTATTTAAGTTTCGTGGAGGAACTGAGGCATCCACAATAAAAATATGAATTCAGGAATACGGAGAGCTGCTCTTTTTTCTTCTCTTGTGCTTTAGAAAGTCTGGCTCCTTTGTGTCTGGGGCGGGGCTGTGGTCCACAGCGACTTCATAATGTATTTGATCTGCGTGTCTTGTCCCTTGATGAAGAGCGGGCGGCAGAGACGGAGAGAAATCGAGACCTGTTGCCAGCGAGCACAGAAGTTCTTCCAGATGCCTCGTGCACACACACTCTCTGCCCCGCTCCTACTTTTAGGGTTGAATCCTGATCAATCCCGTGGCCCAGAGCAGTGCTTCTCAACCAGGGACATTTTGTGCCCCCTCCTTCCCCCCAGGGGACATGGGACAATGTCTGGAGGCATTTTTGATTGTCACAACTGGGAGGATGCTTCGGGCCTCTCATGGGCGGAGGCCAGGGACGCCGCTCAACATCCTGTAAGGGCCCACAGCAAAGAATGACGCATCCCAAATGCCAGTGGTGCTGAGGCTGAGAAACCGTGGCCTCAAGTAACACAATACACGGGCAGCTTCTTATCTTTTTGTCTTGTTGCATTCTTCAACTTCATGATGCAAAAAACAAAAACCACACACCCTTGAAAAAAAAGCCTTTCGGCTGGCCCTCAGGCCCGCGGCATTTCAGGATGACAGTGGCCAGTAACAGAAATGGTGAAGCTGGGGGTGGCCTTCGCGTGAGGCATCTGGGCGGCCTCCTGGGTCACCTGGGAGCCTGGCTACAAGCTCAGACAGAGGTGACTGGAGCGCTGGTTTTCCGAGAGCCTTTTCCCTCAGTCATGCCAAGGACCTTGTATACGACTTGCGGTGATTAGGTGGGGCACGAATGTGTTTTCAGCCAGCCGGGTGCCGTATCCCTCGCACGGCTACTGCTTTGTGTGCAGCGAGCTGCAGGTGTCACTCTTCTGAACGGCCGCACAGAGTGCCGGGCAGAGGTCAGGGAGGGGCGTAGAGGGCAGCCCCTGACGGGTCCTTGTCTTAGGTGCTCTCTGCTCTTTGTGAACGTAGGACGTGCTAAGGAAGGGGAGCTGGTCTCTTGGCAGCTCTGATGGTCATACTTAGGGATGCGGGAACCCCCTCAAATCTGCAGGCCTGGGAAGAAGAAATGCCTGAGAGCCGATACTCAGCCGTCTCCTGTGTTCGTCGTCATGGAGATAAATGCTTCTGTAAGAAGAGTTCTTGGCCTCCCATGAGGGCAAAGACAGAACTTCTTATCAATCAGGCGGCTCTAGGATACCCACCATAGAAGAGAAACATGTCCTGGTTGCCTTGAGGGCCCTAATATGGGGAAAGATTCACTTCAATTTGAATCCATCGGTTCTAATAAATTCACTCTCTATTCATTGATGGTTGAAAAGATAATGAAAGTAGAAACAAGAGACAATTAAGAATTAAAGATAGGGCTTCCCTGGTGGTGCAGTGGTTGAGAGTCCACCTGCCGATGCAGGGGACATGGGTTCGTGTCCCGGTCCGGGAAGATCCCACATGCCGCGGAGCGGCTGGGCCCGTGAGCCATGGCCACTGAGCCTGCGCTCTGCTACGGGAGGGGCCACAACAGTGAGAGGCCCGCGTACCGCAAAAAAAAAAAAAAAAAAAAGAATTAAAGATATTGCTAACTTTTAGGTTTATACTGATGGAGCTGGTGTAATCTCATTATCGCAATGAGGTCATACAGTTGGGAAAAGCCTCCCCTTTCTGACTGTCAGGCATCCAGGCATCTTGCTTCAAGACAGGCCCACCTGTGTTAGCAAAGGTGGAGACGCAGATATTCCTGCTCCCTGGTAGCCCAGGTGCAGGCACGTGGCCGAGCTGTGACCACCTAGGTACCGTGCTGGGGTGAACAGTGTCCCCCCCAAATTCATGCCCACCGTGAACCTGTGAATGTGACCTTATTTGAAAATACAGCAGCCATACAGACACCCCTGCTTGGGACCTTGAACCCCGAGGGTGTGATACAGAGCCCAGTGTCGGAGGACTGGCCGCCCAGGTAAAATGGTACGAACTTTTGGTTCTTAATTTCCTTTTCCTGCCCCACCAGGAGCAAAAGAAATCTGCTTGGTTTCATCCATTTCCCTCTTTCATTCTTTCGGAGTTTCCATCCCCCGATAAACCGTTCCATGGGTGATGATGTTTTTCGAACAAAGGATAAGGTCATTCTACCTACTGCAAACTCACCCAGGGCCAAATCACGGGGCTGCTGAGTGGGCAGCACAGAGAAATGAACCATAGCTGATCACTTCCGACTGTGGGCTCCAGGGCCAACTTCCCAGCCACTTTCCAAGTTAATTCTATCTCTGCAAGCGCCGTGTTGAAGATGGAACTTGTTTCCTAGGTGTGTACACCGCGTTCCATTTTTAACATCATGGGCTCAAACATGAGGGAGAAATGGATTTTTAAAGTTGGGCGATCCCATAAAAAAGAAGCATTAAACAGGGTCTTCTGAATTTTCTTGGATGGAGGGCGTGCTGCTAACTCGGCCTTAACCACATAATACAAGAAGTTCAGGGATGCATCAAACTTCACGGGCAAGTTGGAAAAGTGATTTCTCTTTTAATCCACAAGGCAGAGTGAAGTGGCTGGACTTCCATCTTACACCAAACTTGGGTCAAAGACTGTCTCAGCCGGAAACACGGACCGTGCCTGGGTGGATGCCAGGAACTGTGCCAGCCCTGCCTCCCTCCTGAGAGGCTGCAGTATTATTACCCCCATTGCACAGTAGGGCAAACTGAAGCCACATGGCCGGTGTGAGACGGTTCTTGATTCGAAGCCAGAACCCATGCACGTAACTGCCCCTTGGTGACGAAAAGGGGAGTCTAAGGGAGAATGGGGGAAAAATATATAAATTTTCAGGGAAACATTTGTACCTTAAACTTAGTAAGGTGTGTTGGGGGAAAGATCAATATTTATGTAAGTCGGTATATGTGTGTACAAATCAGCCTATTAACTGGGGATCTAGTCATGACCAAAGATACCACCTTACTTCAATGGACCAAAAGCATCTTATATTTTCATTTTATTTAATACATCTATTTTCACTCACTAATACCATCTCTTTCAAAAGTATGAACGAAAGATCACTTAAATCCTTTCTTTATCTGCCGCTTCATTTATTTTTGTAAATCGAACAGACTTCTCCCACTGACTTACAATGTCAAGAAGGCTTTCTATTTGTATGAAAATGATTTCAGGTTTCATCTTGCTTAAAATGTATGTATTTCGGGGCTTCCCTGGTGGCACAGTGGTTGAGAGTCCGCCTGCCGATGTAGGGGACGCGGGTTCATGCCCCGGTCCGGGAAGATCCCACGTGCCGCGGAGCGGCTAGGCCCGTGAGCCATGGCCGCTGAGCCTGTGCGTCCGGAGCCTGTGCTCCGCAGTGGGAGAGGCCACAACAGTGAGAGGACACAACAGTGAGAGGCCCGCGTACCGCAAAAAAAAAAAAAAAAAAAAAAAAAAAAAAAAGCATGTATTTCTTCATTTCAACACTATCATGCTCCTATTTAAATAATACAAATACCTCCCACTTTTAAAAAATACAGACTTTCCACTTGAGAAATACTTCCCACTTCACATATTGAAATTTGCATTTAGAGGAGATCTGGGTAGCGCCTGAGGCAGGACATGGAGCCTCTCCTTTTCTAAACCTGGGTCCGGCTCCTCTGGTCCCTCTTCTCCCCAGGCCTCACCCATGGGCCCTGTCTTCTGTCTGCTGGTCTGGCCGTAGCAAGGATCCTGCTAAGTCCCTTTAGAAAGGATCTCTTACCCTTGATATCTGATCGCCTTGTCCTACCTTCAGCAAGAATCCCGCTAAGTTGGTTTAGCAAGAATCCCTGCCCTTGATGTTTCCTCTTCTATCCAACGACCCGACCCGTCATTGACTATAAATCCCCAGCTGTCTTTGCTGTATTCAGAGTTGAGGCTGGCCTCTCCTTCACTGAGACAGTCTTGACACCTACAGTCCTAAATAAAGTCTTCTGTACTATTTTCACAAGTGTCAGAATAACTTTTTTTTTTTGTGGCTGTGCCGCACGGCTTGCGGGATCTCAGCTCCCCGACCACGGATTGAACCCAGGGCCACAGCAGTGAAAGCCTGGAATCCTAACCACTAGGCCACCAGGGAACTCCCCAGAATAACTTTTTTTTTTTTTAACAGGCAAAACATCTCACCACTTGAAACCATCTGAGTGAAAGAGTATTATTAATATAATGCAATATATTAAAAACCCATATATTTAAAAACCAATATTCAAAGTAAGAGTGCTCCGAGAGCATTCCAGAACATGCCTTCTTTCTCTGCTCTCCCAGGTGGTCTTGTTCACGCCTACAGAATTCAGAGGTGATTCTCAGCCATTCTCCCCATGTCATCCCAACATAAGTCCCATCACTTCCGACTGGACCAATTGTTCTCCCCAACTCCCCCCCACTGTCCCCTCTCCTCTCCAACCCACCAACACCACCAGTCACTGCCCCACTGAAAACTCCCCCGTGGCATTCAGAATAGTGGATACGTTACAGACCTCCTAGCTCTGGGCCACCCAATCCCTTCCAGCCTTCCTAAACACATCCTATGTTCCAGAACCTTCTGGCCTTTCCACCTTTGCTCCCGACATCATGACATCCTGGAACATCCCCAGTGCCAGCTCACACCCACCTGCATGTCTGAGCTTGACTCCTCTGACCTCAGGCTCGCGCTGAGATGTGCTGTGGCTGCCTTACCTTCCCTATGGGGGCGGGAGAATCACCAGCCGGGAAAACGTTTCATTTCTTTGCCACCCACAGCGCCTAGCCCGATGAATCAGACGTGGTGGGTATTCAGTAAATGCCCATTAAGCAACTGAACAAACGTCACCATTGAATTCAGCAGGACAGAAAACACGGACGGAAAATCTGAAAAGATTTGTTTTCTAGAAGGACGTTTGATCCCTGCTTGCCAGGCCTGACGAATTTAAATCATTCAAAGCGAGCAAGCGCCCTCTTGTGGCCACAGGATGACAGCACATCACAGAAAAGAGTTCAATTACGGAGTTCTGAGATTTCCCACCTGGGGGTTTTCTTCCTCCTGAGCGTAGGCAGGGGCGCAAAGAAACCATTCCCGTGAGGAACCCAAGGTCAACGCAAGTGGCTCAGTAGCTCACTCGGAGAATTTAGCTCCTCCTCACGCCAACCAGGTAACAGGAACTGTGGCTACATCAGGGAATTTGATCCCTCCCGCTTGGAAAGCCCACCAACTAATTGCAACGTGGGGACCTTGATTGGATCGTGGCTAAAACAAACCAGCAGGGACTTCCCTGGCGGTCCAGTGGTTAAGACTTCGCCTTCCAATACAGGGGGCGCAGGTTCCATCCCTGGTAGGGGAGCTAAGATCCCACATGCCTCGGGACCAAAAAGCCAAAACATAAAACAGAAGCAATATTGTAACAAATTCAATAAAGACTTTAAAAATCATCCACATCAAAAAATAAATAAATAAAATAAAACAAACCAGCAGTAAGAGGCATTTGGGAGAATCAGCAACAAAAAAACCTTGTACGCAAATGTTCGCTGCAGCCTTGTTCATTAGCGACGGAAAAAAGAAACAGCCCAAGGGTCCACCAACGAATAACGGTGGTATATCCATATACTGGGATAACACACGGCGATAAGAAGGAGCAAACTACTGAGACACACACAACGTGGATGGGTATTACACATCGTGCTGCATTAAAAAGGCTCACACAAGAGTACATTCTATTTAACCGAAGTTCCAGAAGAGGCAATGGTAGGAAAAATTGGAACAGGGGTTGCCTGTGGTTGGGGTGGGGGGGCTTGACTGGGGCCTGGGGGAACTTTCTGGGGTGATGATAATGTTCTGTAACTTGATAGGGGTTTGGGTTACACAGGTGTATGCACTTGTCTTAACTCATCAAATGTTACACTTAAAATGGGTGTCTATCATTATATATGTAAATTTTACCCCAAAAGGAACAAAACGACAACAAAAAGATGCTAAATCTTATAAATGACATGCCGATGCTGAAGTGTTTGGGGAGAAGAATACTGAGATCTGCACCTTGCTTTGAAATGCACTGAAAAACTAAGATGGATTAATGGACAAACAGAAGGATGGCTAGATGGACAGGTACATGATAAAGCAAACAGCAAAATGTTAATTGCAGGACTAGTGGTGGTGGATATGTATATAGATGTTCACTGTAAAATTCTTTCCACTTGTCTGATGTTTGAAAAGCAATATGATAAAATCTTGGGTGGAAAGATATTGGGGGATATTTGGATATAGACTGAGCAGTAGATGACTGAATAAATTCCGTTCATCTTTACGTATGATGGTGCTGCTGTGGTTAATAGGAAAATGTCCTTATGTTCAGAGATCCATATTCAAGTATTTAGAGTGAAGTGTCATAATGTGTGAAACACACTTTAAAATACTCCAGGGAGAAAATGAAGCTAAGGGCTTCCCTGGTGGCGCAGTGGTTGAGAGTCCGCCTGCCGATGCAGGGGACATGGGTTTGTGCCCCGGTCCGGGAAGATCCCACATGCCGCGGAGCGGCTGGGCCCATGAGCCATGGCCGCTGAGCCTGCGCGTCCGGAGCCTGTGCTCCACAGCGGGAGTGGCCACAGCAGTGAGAGGCCTGCGTAGCGCAAAAAAAAAAAAAAAAAGAAGCAGCTAAAATTGCAAAATGTTAATAATTGTTGTATCCATGTGATGGATGTATGGGTGTCAATTATTCCATTTTCCGTCTTCGAAGTGTTTCACAGTAAAAAGGAGACACGCTCTCTCAAGGAGCTTGAACTCCAACAGTGAGTGAAAGTTCTGTCCCTTTTCCCTTGTCTGCTCGCATTGTTATCTTTTTCCTTTTAAAAATTAAGTCCATGATGAGGATGAAGAAAATCTGTTGATAACGGGTCATCTGGTGATGAGCATCTCATGAGAAGGGAAGTGTAAAGAGAATGAGTGAATGATGAGATAAAAGACAAAGTTAACAAGGAAGCAAGTAATGCAAAGGGAGAGGACAGGTGCCTGTGAGAAGGAGGGACTTTACCTGTTCCCGTAATTCTAGACAGAATATTTGCAAACATGCCCCGCCCCCCAGGTTTCCTGTCTTGGTCACTGTCATTCCCCGGTATCTACCTCCAAAGTCAAGACCGAGATGCTGCTTGCCACATCCCATGAGCCACCAAGTCCAGGGTCTTCTGCCTCCTACATCTCTCTCTCCAGTTAACCTTGTGCCCCTCAATGACCTCGTCTGTAAACTGGGCATGATGACACCTGCTTCCTGAGTTGTTGTCAGGATCGAATACTATAGCACAGTGTGTCTGCTGCGGCCAGAATACACAACTGTGTGTTTCTTTATTTCCCTTGCGCACACCTCCCTGGCACTTAAAGCCCTCTCCCAAGCGCTCTAAATATATCACCCAGATGCTTCAACTTCCAGCAATAACGTCTTACTTACAGTTTCCCCAACGCACGTCGTAACTTCACGCTCCAGGTCGTCATGGAAATCAGCAGCTCTCAAAGTGTGGTCAACAGGTCCCCATGGTCCCAGCATCAGCATCCCCTGGGAACTTGATAGAGACAAAAATTCTCAGGTGCCACCCCACACCCACGGAATAAGAAAATCGGGGTGGGGCTCGGTGATCTCTTTTCACGAGTCCTCCAGCTAATTCTGAAGGATGATGAATTGTGAGAACCGTTGGGGTATTCCATCTCCTCTGCTTGGAGTATGCTTTCTCATTGTACCTGTCAAACTCCTATGCATCCCTTAAAGCCCTCCTGTAGGAAGCCTCTCCTGGATCCATAGCCCTAGATAAGGTTATTCATGCTCACCTCTGCACTAACGCTGTACCTTGATCCTACTTCTTCTGTAGGTGTTCTATGACCCTGTGCTATAGTTATTTGTTTGGAAGTCTTTCTCTCCAACTAGGCTAAACAAAGGTAGTAAGGAGCATGTTTGATATCATCCTCTGTATTTTCAGCCCTTAGCAAGTAAGTGCCTTTCACTCAAGGAAAGTTCACCTGCTTGAGCTGCCTGGTGGCCCAACTAGCTGTCCAGGTGAAGGAGGTAACTCCCTAACTGATAGAGCAGCGGTTTGAGATTCAGGATACCTGGTGCAGGTGTTTGCTTTGAGTGTACTTTTATTTTATTTGAAAATCATATATATCCATCCTTCAATTTCATTTATAGGAAGAGTCGAATATTGGCAATGTTGTAACACCTTTAAATTTCTTAAATGCATTTTCTGATTATCCTTAAGCTGCAATGATTTCCCTCCAAAGATGGTAGCACTTTGCTTTCAATTCGATCCAATAACATGATGTGTGATGTGTTCACCCAGATGGTAGAAAAGACTGGCTGACATGCCTTTTGCAGGAGATGCGGCTATTTACCAGAAGCGAGTCCTTGGCCAGGTTAAACTCTCTAATAGTAGTAATGCCAGCCAATATTTACTGAACGCTCCGTCTCTGCAAGGCCCTGTACTCGTCTCCCTTCAGCTTTACCAGAGCCATATGCAGTAGGTACAGATCCTATTCCCACCTTACAGGTGAGGAATCTGAGGCACAAAGAGGTCAAGCAACTTGCTCAAAATCACGAAGCTAAATAGGGGACCAGGATCACAGCCAGGAAAAGTGCCTTCAAAATCCACTCCCGGGCTTCCCTGGTGGCGCAGTGGTTGAGAGTCCGCCTGCCGATGCAGGGGACGCGGGTTCGTGTCCCGGTCTGGGAAGATCCCACGTGCCGCGGAGCGGCTGGGCCCGTGAGCCATGGCCGCTGAGCCTGCGCGTCCGGAGCCCGTGCTCCGCAACGGGAGAGGCCACAACAGTGAGAGGCCCGCGTACCGCAAAAAAAAAAAAAAAAAAAAAAAAAATCCACTCCCACTGCGATGGATGTTTTGTTTTGTTTTGTTTTTCTGACTCGGCGCTCTAAATATTCCTCCAAGGGGCCTTTCCTTTTTTGGCTGCTTTTTCCACCGTGTTTAATATACACCATGTTCACCGTTTTAGCCATTTTTAAGTGTATGGCTCAGTGGCGTTAAGTACGTTCACCCTGTGTGCAACCACCGTCCATCTCCAGAACTTTTTCATCTTCCCCAAAACAAACTTTGTCCCCATTAAACACTAACCCCCCACTCCTCCTTCCCCAGCCCCTGGCACCCACCCTTCTACATTCTGTCTATGAATCTGACTACTTTAGGTATCTCATATAAATGGAATCACACGACATTTGTACGATACTCAGCATAACGTCCTCAAAGTTCAACCATGTCGAAGCATACATCAGAATTTCCTTCCTTTTTAAAGCTAGTAGCCCATTGTGTGGATAAACCCCATTTTGCTTATTTGTTCATCCATCAATGGACACTTGGGTTGCTTCCACCCTTTGGCTATTATGAATGATGCTGCTGTGAACATGGGTGTACAAATATCTGTTGGCGTCCCTCCTTTCAAGTCTTCTGGGTATGTACCCAGAAGTGGGATTGCTAGATAGTATGGTGATTCCAGGAGACCTGGTTTCTTGCTTAGCTTTGCCCCCTCACTTTCGTAAGTCACTGAACACTCTTTCCAGTGTCCCATGCATAAAATGAAGACGGAATACCTTTTTCCCTTTGAATTACTATGACCATGACAATGATAAGTATATTAAGACAGAGATATCAGCTTCTGAACTATAAAGGGGGTTTATGAGTTCCATATATTGTTGACTGGAGGGGGAGAAAAGGAGGCAAAGAAGGAATATATATATATATATATTTTGTTTGTTTGTTTGTTTGTTTGTTTTCGGTACGCAGGCCTCTCACTGTTGCAGCCTCTCCCGTAGTGGAGCACAGGCTCCGGACGCGCAGGCTCAGCGGCCATGGCTCACGGGCCCAGCCGCTCCGCGGCATGTGGGATCCTCCCGGACCGGGACACGAACCCGCGTCCCCTGCATCGGCAGGTGGACTCTCAACCACTGCGCCACCAGGGAAGCCCAGAAGGAATATTTTTTAACCACCCATAACCTCAAAAGCTTTTCTGTTCTCTAAGCTAAAATCTGCCCTCCTGGGCTGCTGTGCCGTCTAACTAACTTCTTAGCATTCTTATATTTTTAGCAGAACTTTCTTTGGTCAGATAATGGTCACTGATAAGCCCTACAGGAAAATGAAAAGGGAAGATAACGTTAATCTGCTGACACACACGCTTGGGATATTTAGAGCCAAAAGAATTGCTTTATCAATAGGCTGTCTTATCAGAGATGATTCTTGGCATGCTTCACCAAGCAGTCGTTTAAGAGTTTTTTAAAAACATTGTCATTTGTAGTATGATTTACATGCAATGATCTGAGCCCTTGGAAGGAAACCCACTTTTTCAAGCCACAGCACAAGTGAAGTAATGGTTTGTAACTCAATGATGTATATGCTAGACTATCAATTTTCATTTTATATTATCTCAGAGAAATTGCCTGATGAAATCACATCATGCTTCTACTTTTTATAGAGTACTACCTCTTGTAAACGCATGCACACACGCACACACAGTCTTCTTAGCATTAATAATTGTATCTTTCAATCTTTTAAATCAGTGATCACTGAAGGACGAGCCTAGAGGTAATTAACAACTTAGAAAGAATTCACTAAACATATGAAACAAAGTAAATGGATTTGGAGCATGAGGTTCAACATTAGATAAGAAAGGCGTAAGTCAGAGAGAGAATGGGTTACAACTTGGGACCATGAAGTTATACATGAATAGTGGTGGTTTAAAGTAATTCAGAGAACAAGTGGAGGATGGCAGTTTTGGGGTCTCCCCTCCCAGGGGTAAAAATATTTAGAAAGCTGCATGGAAATTGGGGACCCGGATGGATAATCACAAGGAACCTGTTATCCCAGCTCCTGACCCGCCCCTTTTGACCACTAGAGGGGGCCATCTGTGCATTTCAAGCCACATCACCGCTTCATTTTTCCAAAGCGAAATGACTCCATTTTAACTTGGTGGACCCCGAATAATCAAGGACTTAATTTTTGGCCTCTCTAGTCAGGCAGCATAGAACTGTCAAGTTTTTAATGCCCAGCAGCTCTTATTTCTTTATGTAAAATAACTTTGGCATTTGACTCTGCCATGTTAATAAAATGTATCTCAGCAGGTTTATTTTATTAGTTTTGTTCTAAAATGTATCAACTCTAGAAATAGGTGAGGGAGACTAAGAGGTACAAACTTCCACTTACAAAATAAATGAGTCCTCCGGGATGAAATGTACAGCGTGCAGAATACAGCTGAAATTGTAAGAGCTGTGTACGGTGACAGACGTAGCTAGACTTAACCTGGTGATCATTTTGTAACGTAAAGAAACCTCAAATCATCATGTTGTACATCTAGAACTAACGTAGTGTTGCAGGTCAATTATACTTCAATAATAAATAAATAGATGTATCAACTCCAATAAAGGCAAGAGCGACACTATTTCCAGTAAAAAGTAAATAACAAAGCAAACTGTTCTTCGGTCTTAGAGGTTTTTTTGTTTGGAAAAAGGAAAATGAACATCTGTCTTAAAAAATACCCCAAACTATCCAGAGAAGATAAACTCTTCAGTGTATGATTAATATTCAACTATGCATGAGTGAATCAGCAACTTCTAGGTGACTATTCTTTACACGGAGAAAAAAAAAAAAAAGGACCCCAGGTTGGCTTTTTCCATCAAATGATTGGCTCTTTCCCAATCACCTACATAACTTGCATTTGCTCAAGGAATGTCAGCTAATCTGATTATATTATTCAAAACTAAATCATGAAGGCAAATGAAATATAATGAATTCCAAAGCAACCTATCATTTTATTATTCCATATTCGCGGGGGTTATCCGAGTGATTGCTTCACCCCATCAGTCTGCATATTAAAATTGTGTCGATACTCAGAGGCAGTTATCAGAGGGGCCAGAGGACTCTGGGGGACTTGTACGCTATTCTGTGCATGTCCTCTGAGAGTGTGAGAAAAAGAAGAGAGAAGAGACCCCAGGTGATGCTACAGAGCTGATGAGGATCCCAAGCCATTTCGCTGCCGGGGTCCCTGATGACAGCGGCCTCTCGAGCCTCCAAGGACACCCTGCGCTGGGCACGCGAGGTTGGCAACAATCTGTTTCCCAGGCATCTCGAAGCCCAAGGATCTCCTGAGGATCTTGACTAGCACTTCCGCTGAGATGGAAACTCTTAATGCTGGAAAGAGCTATTCACACTCGGTCTGCGTTAGGTCAGCACCTCGGCCGACGTGAGATCAGAGCACGGGGGAAATCGGGAAAAGACCTGAGAATACCGACTGGCAAACGCCCTAATGCGTGATTGAAGGCTGGAGTTCACGGGCTCTGGTTTCTGGTCCTTCCCCTCCTCAGAATGACTGTCCTGTAAGTACCATTTTTGTTTATTCACATGGGGCAGAAATTTCCGTTGGGCTGGTCTCAACTGATGCTGTCGATAACTCAATCCCTGCAGGTGCATGGTCTGGACGGCCCTTGGACCTGGTCAGGAGGGGCCCCTGCCCTGAGCCCCATGCTTCAGAGGGCCCCTCTCAGACCCTCTCGGGGGCCATGGGGATGTGCCCACCTGGAGCCTTGCCTCTACACCGTGCTCCAAATATCCACACACACACCCCCACCGGATGTTCCTTCCCAAACAGCCCAGGCCTGCTCTCAGGGTCTACGTGAGCCTTTCTTCCTGTGCACCCCCCTCCAAGCGAGCTGCTGCTAGAGATACCCCAGCCCAAAGACCCACAAGGGGGCAGCTCCAGGGTGGAGGTAGGAGATGGACAGCACTTGGACCGTGGGCTGGGGTGTCCTCCCTCCCGGCCCACCACGGCCAGCATGGAACTCCAAGGCTGAGCGGGCTTTCAGTAGGAGAAGAGAATATATTTTAGCGAACACTTCGTTAGCTCGATTTCTAACTTTTAAAGGAACAGACACATGGGGTGTGGGTCCCCATTTGTACTCTTACTCCAAGCACCAAACAAATTAGGGGCTGCATTAGCCAGGGCTCTCCAGAGAAACAGAGCCAACGGAATAGAGACAGATGTATAGCAAGAGACTTTCTACAGGGACAGGCTCAGGGGATTAGGAAGGCTGCAAAGTCCCGTGATCTGCCATCTGCAAGCTGGACACCCAGGAGAGCTGGTTCCAGTCTGACTCCACAGGCCCCAGAACCAGGAGCACTGGAGCTTCATTTGCCAGGTTTCTCTACATTCTGCCCAGTGCCACCACCGCCACCACCGCTTCCAGGCACAGCCAGGGGCGCCAGACCCTGCACTGGCTCAGCCCAGCTCTGACGGTCAGCGCCATCCTTTCTGCAAGATCCAAACATCACCAGGGACTGCTGCCCCCTCGACACGGTGGGCACCCACTCTGTGCCAGGCACTGAGCTGAGGCCTGGACCATCCTATGAGGGACAGACTCTCAGTCATAAGTTCTGTTTTACAGATGAGGAGACTGAAGCTTGGAGGTGAATAAACTTTTTTGAGGTCACACTTAGACACGCTGGAGGGACCCTGAATCCAGGGTGTTTGGGTACCACCGCCCTCTGGCCCCGCTGATTCTCCTCACTTATGTAGCTCTGAGCACAGCACAGATGGTATTTTGTTGGTACGTGACTAGATCCAGGGGAACCCTACAGTGTGAGCAGTATCAATTGAGCATCTACAGGGCACGTAAAGCCTAGTAGCATCTGCCTCTTAGGATTTCCGCCTCATCCCCCTTTGAATAATTCCAAACCGCTAAGACTTAGAGAGTCCCGGAAAACCCAGACCACCCCCCAAGAGCTGTACCCCAGCGGGCTCTGCAGCCTACGGCTCTCGCTGCATCCCATCACCTCAGGGCAGTGCCGGGACGAGAGTCGACCTTGGCGTAGATGGTTGGCCCCAAGTCGGTCCAGTTCCATGTGTCTACCCTGGGGAAAGTGGTCCACGTGGCCCGGGGTGGCCCTGGCCTTGATTCCTGAGCCTCACACAGTCTTTTCCCAAGGTGCAGGTGCCCAGAAGCCCTGGGTCTGATTGTTCTTGTGAACCCAGGCCCTTCTTCCCTCTCCCCGCTCCCTGGGGAGCATGTCACCAGGGCGTGCAACCTCTCTTTAGAAACCAGCATGGCCTCCCTGCTCCCTGTGCAGCCCAAAGGGCTCCCCACCCACCCCAATGAGGGTCTCCTGCACTCCCCCTATGACACCCCTTCCCTGAACACTAGAGCCCCTTCTCATCCTTCCCTCCGGCAGGTGTGCCAGGCTTGGCAAATGAAAAAAACACACGGCACTCGGCTAGATGCGAACTTCAGATTAACAATGAATAAACGATGAATAGGTTTTAGCATCAGCAGGTCAGATATCTGAAATTCAAATGTGACGGGGCATTCTGCACTTTATCAGGCAACCTTACCTAAGGGTGACTCCCCAGGACCCAGGGGCCCCACCCCCTCTGCCCGGGGACCTAACGGTGCTACATGTTGTGTGTTATCCTTATTTTTCAAAATGACTCAGCGCAATGATAGGTGAGAGGAAAAGAACATATAATGGTCTTGATAAAGATCAACCATGTAAGTTCAAAGGCTTGGTTTACTTTTAATAGTTCTTATCTAATAGAATTTAAGTCTATGAAAAGTTTTACTCATTTTGGTCTCATCCGAGATGTGTTACGTGATACCATCACTGCCATTCATCTCTGAACAGTTTTACTGGTCTTGATCTCCTCTCTAGCTGTCAACTTGAGGGAAAGGGGATGCTTTGCTTGTTCTGTTTCTAAATCTCCAAGTGGATAGGATTTTTGTCCCTTTCTCAGCAACTTTGATATGTATGATGTTATAGGCAGAGAATGTGGCCTGTGGGATTTATGCATTTTGAAATCTGGTGAGATTTTCTTTCTGGCATGAAACATGGTCAGTTTTTATGAATGCTCCAAGGGGGTTTGTTGGCACAGAGTTCACGGACAGCTGACAGATCACGTTTGTTAACAGTGCTGGTTGATTTTTCTTTGTCTAGTTGATTTGCAGATTTCTGAGAGAGGAGGATTAACATATTCTGTTGTGGTTGGGAGTTAATTTCTCCTTGTACCTCTAAAAACATAAACTGTATCTTTCAAAGCTATGTTTTTAGCCGAACAGATGTGCACAACCATTTACCTTGACAAATTATTCCTCTGATAAATTGATGCTTTTTACCTTGCATTCTATTTTCATTGGCAAGGCTGCCACCACTGGCTTTCTTTCTGTTAGCATTTTCCTGGTGTTTTTCCATTCCCTTATTTTCAACCTTTTGTGTCACCTCTGTATTGTAGGTGGTCTCTTGTAATCAACGTGTACACATATTTGTGGTGAAGTTTATCATTCAACTTGAAAATGTCCGTAAACAGCAGAATTTAACCCATTCACGTTTACTATGATGAATGCTATGTTTACATTCACTCCTGCCATCTTATTTTATACTTCTTTTTATTTCTTTTCCTGATGTTTACTGGATCGAGTGAGCTGTCTTTGCATGCAACACGTAGAGAATTCATTCCTCTCCAAACATGACCTGTTGTCAACAGTGACACTGTGTGCCCTGCTTGTCATCAGCTGAAATCTCCAGCTCCTTCCCCACAGGACATTCGAGGCCGGACTTACCCTCTGGACTAAGTCCCTGTGGGTCTTGAGTTTATCTCAGAAAGGGAGAAGGGGGGGCATGCAGGGGCAGAGGAACGCCAGGGTAAAAAGGATATTTTGGGGACAGACCGGATGAAGGCTCAAGGTGGTTGATTTAACCATTAATAAGGAGATATCGCCTTAATTTTGTATGCCAAGCAAGTGGAGTGGACACAGAAATTAAACACAGAAGGACACGACACCAAGTGATGTGAATAGGTTTATTTGAGAATCTAAACACAACCCACACAGGCACTGGGGACCTTGCTCCAGTTTTACAGCAAGAATTGCCTTCCCTGCAACCGAGAGCCGGACTCAGTTGTGGCTCCAGCACTTTCCATGCATGGAGCCGACTCTTCCCACCTCCAGCCAGTCCCTCTGAAGGACCCAGCTGTTCTCACCCACACGAACTCTCTCACATTGCTCACAGGACTTTTCTCTTGAGCACATCACGTTCTACTGTAACACGGCCTTGCACTGAGCCCAGGGTCACAGCACATGCACGCGCAGCTTTCATGTTATGCCAACAGCCTCTTCTTTCTTCACAGCACAGCACGAGGTTCCTTTTTTTCCATTCATTACACCATTGCTCTCTGTTTGTCCCAGTGACCCACCACTGTTCTGACCTCTTAGATGCCCCTTTGCCCAAGGTCCCTACACAATGAATAACAGTGTGGCTCAATCAGTGTTCTTTATCCATTAGAGTCCCAAAATAAATAGGAAAGCCCGCCTTCCTAGAAAAATGTCTACACCCACAGATACACAAACCCCTGCATACACTTTAAGAAGGTTCTGGACCTCTCTGAAAACCACCTACAGACGCTAGGTTTAAAAGCTCTCTAAACATGGCGCTCCTACCATAATTCATGATGCAGAGAAGATCTGGGCCAGGGCCAGCTTCATTTTCCAAAGGAGGAGGGGAAGTCTGAGTGAACCCATTTTCAGAAGTGGCACTGAGGGAGCAGAACTGGCAGGGTGCACACAAAACCGGCTACAAAATGTATACATTCACCTGAAAATCAGCAAGAGCAACTTACACATGCTATTATTTTACTTTAAAAACGTATTTTATTTGCATATACCTACATCTGAACAACAAAAGTACTTTGGTCTAACCGTCACCTTCCTCCGAGACCTCCGCCGACACGTTTAACAAACACAAGGCCCCGGAATCTCTGGAATTGCTCGTGTGCCTCTTAATATTTTAAAATATAACATGAGAATGACTTTTCTTTTTTAATGTTTTCATGTCCTTCTGACCTCAGAATTACTCTGCCTTATGCACACCAGGAGTGGGAACCAATGGGTAACACACAGAGGCCTCCCTGCCCGTAGGGTTTGGGGGACCCCGGCCTGTGGAAGCCGGAAGCTCTCCCAGAATTTCTGTGCAGTCCTCGGGGCGTACGTCTCAGGGCCGCCCTCTCCGGGCCCCGGCGTCTCTCAAAGTGGTGTACTTACATGTTCTGCCCACTTCAGTTTGGACACAGCACCTGGCCCTTCCACCAGTTTCCATAAGAAAGCCACTCAGACCAAGCATCCCAAGCCTTTTGGGAGGGATTCTGTGGTCCTAAGGGTTCATACAGGAAAGTGTGCAACCTGACACCATTCTACTCCGCTGGGTCCCTTTCCAAGTCTACTCTGTATTTTCTTGTCTCAGACTATCCCAGGAGACTGCAGTTCTTCGCTTTCTCACCACGTGGAACAGTTCAGCCCTCTCCAGGTCCCACCCCAAACTGAGATGTCCTAACCCCCCACAGGGCTCAGCAGAACCAAATAACACGATTCATCTTCCTTCATAGGCACCTGGGATTAATAACAATTCTTCTGTTGCATTACTAAAGGCTAGGCACTTGATGTGTGTTTACTTAGTTTTCTCAAATGTCTCACAGGTTAGGTATTTTCAAAACCATCTTACGGATGAGAAACCTGAGATTCAGAGAAGTGAAGAAACTGAGTAAGGTCACAGAGTAAGTGCTGTATCACCTTCGTGTTTCCTACCTCTCTTTATCTCAATCCATGTACCAACTCGGCAGTGCTACTTGTATTTGCTTCCTGCCCTGTAATGGTATCAACCTCTTTCTCATCTCTTCCTCGGGGTCTGATTTTACCATTGAGTACTTTTTCCATCCGCTGATACTTGCTTTCACCTATTATTTTCAAATTCCTGAGGATAACAGCAGGTTGCACAGAAAGACTCGCTTAATAATTTTAAATCTGGGGGGGATAACTGAACCAAGAGGTGGAAGGTCCCTTGGAAGGCATCGTGTCCAAGCCTCACGCAACACCAAAGACACACCCACAGCTTCCTCCAGATGGCCCGCGACTGGCCTGGGCACCCACCTTCTCTAGAGCAGACCACTGCAGGCTATTGGGCTGACTTCTTGAAAGAGTTCTTCCTTAAGGTAAGAGACCGTAAAGATACAATCTGCCATTTACTCGGGCTCCCCTTAGAAACTGTGAAGTCGGCCCTGGCTTTTCTCGCTCACACCCTAACTCCTAGCAGGCACAGGAGTGACCCAGTGGGAGAGCTCAAGCCACGTGTGACCCACGTGGGGTCTTCTGCCCCACCCCACTCACATCGAAAGGGCCGTCTGGATGGCTTCCGCCTCAACTGTGGAAGCGGAGCCTAGACTCGCCCCGAGAGGCAGGTGGACGCCAGACCCACCCGCTGTCAGAGACTGGTGTGCGGGGTCTGGGCCACCACTGCTTAGCTGAGAAGTGTCAGGCCTTAGCATGGGTGGGAGACAGCCATCAGGGACCAGAGCACAGCTTGCAAAGTGAAAGAAAAGCCTATGGGCACCATGCAGGTAATACAAATGACGAAAATGGGTCACACAGGGAACATGAATTCGTTGCCAACCTTTAAAAATCATTAAATTTTATGTAAAGATCTGGATTGTTGGTTTTTCCTTAAAAGAGCAGATGATGCGGGACCCTTAAGCCTGTATCTCACATGGAAACAAACAGCTACCACTGAGCAGGCGCTGTCCTCTCAGGAGGGCAGGCTCTCTCCAGTCTGCCAGACCTGACGACTCCTTTGTCAATTGCTTGACCCCTGGGCCAGAGGGTCCTCGCAACTTGGTTTGCTGGGGCAGTCCCAGTTTAGGCCTATTGTCCTTGTTGAAGTATCAACAGCATCACCCCCTCACTTTATTATATGGTCACCTAGACATAATGCACAAGCCAACACACACACACACACACACACACACACACACACACACACACACGCTGACCACTGAATTCACACAACCACATGTCAAGCACAGAACCCTGTTATAAAGTGATTTTATTAAATTGATTTGGACATACTGTAGGTCAAATAATATTTTCCGAAGATAACAATTATGGACTTTAAAGCTCGACATAAAATTAGTAGCTTCAAAAGTGTTAGTCATATTCCCCAGCAACAGCATGATAAAATAATTCAACTATGTAGAAATATAGAACTCTAGGACTAGCTGGAAACTCAGAAATCATTTAGCCTAATGTCCTCATTTTGTAAGTGAGAAAACTAGACTCAAAGATTAAGCAATTTGCCCAAGCTCACATACCTAACAGTAATACAGCTACAAATCAAACCAATTTTTCCTAAACCTATAATTCTATCAGTGATATTTCAACTGGCTCTCTATCAACTAAAAGTCTAGGCTTTTCTCTAACGCTCCACACTACTGTGACATGGAAGTGTGTTAAGACACTACAGTAAATCGTAGTCGAGGAATTCAGGCCTGGAAGGGGCTTTATCAAATAACTAAGCCAGCCCTCTCTTTGCGAAAATGAGGAAACATGAGAAGCAACTTCCCAAGGGCTTGTTAACAGAGATGTCTGGATCAAAATTCAGATGGTAACAAATTTACCCCCAAATCCCACCTCCAGTTTCATGGCTCACCCAGTAAGTTATGTGCTCCTTTTAAATCTCCTTTATGCATTGAGGTTTTAGTTATACAAGAAACCCTTCCAGTCAAACAGAAGAAATTAATTCAAATATG
Organism: Delphinus delphis; assembly: GCF_949987515.2. NCBI lineage: Eukaryota > Metazoa > Chordata > Mammalia > Artiodactyla > Delphinidae > Delphinus > Delphinus delphis. Next base: position 6,085,182 of record NC_082695.1, read on the forward strand.
AAGAGAAAATCAAGCTTCGTTTCAGTATTTCGATGACTATTTCGGGTAGTTCATTTTCCAACCTCTCAGACAGTGGACACAGACCGCTAACCTGAACACCCATTTCAGAGCTTTCAAAGAGCCTTAATTTCCCCAAAGACTTCCTGAGCAAAAGGACTACATGTGGGAAATCAATGAGAATAGGAATGAGAAGGGAAACAAAGTTAAAAATTAGTTGCTTTTTGTTGTCATTGGGGACTTTTGGTCTTCTAAACATTCCTTGAGTTCCTCCACATGAGTTTTTAATACCAATCTAGCCAGAAAAAAAAAAAAAAAGAAAAAAAAAAAGGCCTATAAATGTCAGGATACTGAGCAGCTCAGTATCTCTCCCCCTCCCCGCTGCACGCTGCCCTCACCGCCGGCCGCCACCTCCTGCTCCGGAAGCTCCCCGGCAGGACCGCGAGCCCCCTGCAGCCGCCCCTGTGCTGCCCCCGGAAAGGCCTCCCTGCCCGCTACCTACCGCTGCCCCCCGCCCCACCCCCACTGCTCTAAATCTTCACCCTAGGTTATTTTCTCTGTATCACTTAATCACTACCTCAAACTACATTATTTATTTGTTTACTTGCTTATCATCTGTCTCCTCCACCAGAAGTCAACGCCACGAGAGTAGGGCCCTTGTCTGTCTTACTCAGTGGTATTCCCGGTACCTGGCACAGTGCCTGGCACGTAGGAGGTGTTCAATAAATACTTGTTGAATGAATGAAGAAAGTTCATGCCTACAAAGGAACTGATATGTAATCCTCAATGAAAAGGTATCGAGGACTCCTACACATTATTGCCCCAAAATCACAGAATCAGAGACTATTATTAGTGAGGCCTCCTACCATCCGCTTCTCCTATGGTCTCCCCAAGCCAGTAAGGGGTTCCCCTTGTTACCAAAGGAGCCTGAGAGGGCAATTCTGGATGGAGAAGAGTTCTAACTTTGCTTGCCTCTTCCTCCCTATTTACATTCAGCTATTTCCAAAAAAATTCAAGTTAAAAATATGTGATGTAGCCACTAGAAAATTAAGTCTGACTAACATAGAGACACAGTGATTAGCAGAATTCACAAAATTAAAGTTCAAGGGCATGTATGTCTGCCAATGATTTCGCCAACAGACAAAGTAAATGGAAATTATGAGTCACCTAAAATCTAAAATGAAATTTAATGCCATCTAGGAAGGGGTGGATATTTATGGGTATTTTGAGGATATACAGGTACAGTGAGTTCAGAAGTAACGGGATATATGGACAGATACGTAGAGGCTGAATCGAGTGGTGACCTCAGAAATACCAGAACACTACTTCGTGGGAGCCAGCCGTTTTCAAATGCATTCACCAGTATGCTTGGATCAAGAGAAGGTCGGTCATGAGCTCCCGAAACGGGGGAGTATCTGGGGTGACTTTTAGGTAAAGTGTAGACAGAAGGTGACTCAGGAGGCTGGGCAAGGATCATGGTTTCCTGTGTAGTGTTTCAACTGTGGAGGCATCGCGCCAGAATCCCAGGAAACACACACCCACGACTGGGACCTCACAGCCTGTCCTGGGCAAACACGCGGAGGGATTCCAGATTCAAAGTCAAGCTGTGGAACACACTTGGCATGAATCCAAAAAATCAACCTCACACGTGCCTCTTGGAAAACAATGTTCTGCTGGGGCTTGCTGTAAAAATTTCTTGGGTCAATGTAGGTATTTACAGGGTTTTCCTTCCTAGTGGCACTTATGGGTTTTAGGATTTTTACCTCTTAGCAAAACGCTTTATATAACTGATATTTTGAGATGGTTTCTCTCCTTTGTGTGCACTCTCTGGTGGATGCAGAGGCTGGTGCTCTGACTGAAGGCCTTCCCACACTCATCACATTTGAAAGGTTTCTCCCCCGTGTGCACTCTCTGATGGATGCAGAGGCTCGAGCTCTGGCTGAAGGCCTTCCCACACCCACAGCATCTATAGGGCTTCTCCCCGGTGTGCACTCTCTGATGGATGCAGAGGCTCGAGCTCTGGCTGAAGGCCTTCCCACACTCATAGCATTTATAGGGCTTCTCTCCTGTGTGGACTCTCTGATGCATGCAGAGGCTAGAAGTGTGCCTGAAGGCCTTCCCGCACTCTTCACATTTAAAGGGCTTCTCTCCGGTGTGGACTCTCTGATGCATGCAGAGGTTTGAACTATTGCTAAAGCCCCTTCCGCACTCACTACAGACATAGGGTTTCTCACCTGTGTGAACTCTCATGTGAATCTGAAGGTGTGAGCTCCAGTTGAAGGCTTTGCCGCACTCGTAGCACTTATAGGGCTTCTCCACCGTGTGGATCTTCTTGTGTCTATTGAGCTTTGTCGTGGTGCTAAAGTCCTTCCCGCAATCATCACATTTATACGCCTTCTCTCCCGTGTGGTCTCTCCAATGGATATGGAGCTCTGACAGATGAAAGAAACCCTTGTCGCACTTGTCACACTTATGGGGCTTCTCAGCAGTGTGAATTTTCTGATGCATAAAAAGATCTGCTCTCTCAGAGAAGAATTCCCTACACATGGGGCACTTGTAGATCATGTTTCCTATTTGGTATCGTGATTTAGCGGAGAAGATTTCCTCACAACTACTACAGTTACAGGGCTGCTATTTCACAGAGTCTCTCACTTGGCCATTTTGGTGCTTATCTCAGGCTGGCTCTGCTCGGGAGGTTCGAGGCCGGCCTAAGCTCTCCCCTGCCTGTCTTTCTATGGAAGGTTCCTCCCTGCATAGTGCTCCTCACTCGGTATTATTATTGATTAGAAAGTGACATTTACTTCCACGTGGACTCTGTAACTCGTTAACACAGAACTTTCTTTGAGATCCTGAGCTGCCAACATTCCAAGGGGCTCCCAAGGTAGAAACCTTTGCGTTTTTAAGCCCCTGGAATCTTCCTCTTGCAGAATAATCTCGTACTTCTCAGTTGCAGGAAAAGGTCTGCACAGTGTACCCTGTAGCCAAGGGTGCGATACTGCGTGCTGGTCTCGGTCACCAGGAGCCTCCCCTTGCAGAGTCACAATGACATCCTGCCTCCTGCACATCAGACAGGAGCCTCCCGGGAAGCCAGCGCCTTGGGTCCAGGTGTGTCAGTCCTTCCTGGTGAGGATTCCCTACGCAGGTGTCACTCCGGCAGTCTCCTATAACAGAAACATAAATACTTACACTGAAAATGCCTTTCTTGTCCAGAAAATTGCTATGGATTCCATAATTAATTTTATAAACGTGACAGCAGTAACACAGACCTTTTTTGATCTTGAGGAAGGAGCTCTTATCTTCCAGAGAGATGTGTCTCTTGGATTTGCAGGTCTGAAGAAGAGAATTTGTAGATATCATGCTCCTGTTCATAGCCCAAGTACATAATCCAATTACAACCACTTACTGTAATTATCTGAGCAACATCAAGGGAATACTATTGAAAAAGAAAAGAAATCCTCAGAAGACCTACATGTGAGTATGAGAAGCAGCTGTCCTGCATAAAAGGCACACGAAGGAAAACGCACTCCACTTGGAACTTCAGAAGGGAAAATGTTGCTTCTGGAGCTGAAACATAGTATCGAGTCACCTCCCAATCCACAGAAAGAATAAATATATGACAGCATCAAATGTCATTCCCTTGCTTAACTGTCCTCCATGGTTTCCTGATGTACTTAAAATCCAAATCCTTAACCTAAAAACCAAGGTCCTGCATGGCCTTGCCCCCAAGCTCCCCGACCTCACGCGTGGCTTGGTGTGTGAGCCGCCTCTCCCCTACGTAAAGAAGGCCCCTGGCTAAGGCTCTATTTTAACCTCTTATTTGATTCCTTCAAAGCGCAGAGAACCTGTAATTATCTTGTTCCTTGCTTCTTGTTCTGTGTCCCGTACTAGACTATAAATGCCAGGAGAGAAGAACTCTGTATGTTGCTCGCTGTTACATCCTGGCAAAGGGGAGGTGGGGAGGTGTTTCAGTTAGCATTTGTTGAACACATCTCCAGAGTACTTTATGACACCGCCTCTCTCCTGCAGACGTGGCCTGCTTTCTTCTGCTACAGCAGATAAAGGTACATTTTCCAGTGCCTTGTTACCAGGCTTTTGATAACCAACATGGGACAAAATATATACCAAACAGAAGGAGAGGAAACAGAAGAAAATTCCAAAATATTCAATCTGAAATCTTTTGAGGTTTAGGATGCCTTAGCCACCTTTTCATGCCCTGTTCTTTATACTCAGTAAATGATACTTCAATTAATTAATGAAATTAACAGATCTTAAAATAACACTCTCCATAATATGTTTTATATAAATAAAGACAGGGTACATGAGGGATTGAGATTTCTTCAACATTAAAACTGCAAAATAAATTGCACTGTTTCTAGATGGAAGTGTTAGAATAATGAAATTCAACTAGATAAACAAAATTTCAGCAAAAAAAAATATAGTCAATGTCTGAAAAAGTATATATGCATCTATCCTCTGACCCAGTAATCACACTTCTAGAGCTCTATCTCAAGATATACTGCAAACTAGGAATGACTGATGGCCCAGTTTATTGAGGCAGTACTTGTAACAGCAACATTGCCAGCAACCCAAGGCCCGTCCACTGGGGAGTGGCTGAATCAACTCTGGGACTTCATTCAGTGGACAACTGCTCAGCCATTGAAAACAGGGAATGAGGAAGAGCATGATGTACTGATGTGAGTGAACCCAGATAACACTGTTCACTAAAAAAAAAAAAAAAAAACACAAGGCATAGAATAATAGCTCAAACATGCTACCTTTTGTGCAAAAAAAGAGGGGAATATGAATTATTTAAATATTTCTTTACATGATGTATAAAAGTAAACATGGAGAAGGATAATACAAAATGAATTTTTTATTGAAATATAGTTAATTACAACGTTCTATTAGTTTCAGGTGTACAGCAAGTGATTCTGTTATACATATATATATATTCCTTTTCAGATCATTTTCCATCAAAGGTTATTGCAAGATATTGTGTATAGTTCCCTGTGCTATACAGTAGGTCCTTGTTGTTCACCTATTTTATATATAGTAGTGTGTATACGTTAATCCCAAACTCCTAATTTATCTTCCCACCCCCATTATCCCCTTTGGTAACCGTAAGTTTGTTTTCTATGTCTGTGAGTCTATTTCTGTTTAATACAAAATGAATTTAAATGGGAGGAAGGAGAAAAGGATGAAGTAAAGTTTCTCTGAATGTAACTTGTGATGTAGTTTTGACTTTGGAGACATATGAATGTTTATAAATTCAAAAAATAAAACTAAATAAACAAGAAAAGCAATCCCTAAATTTTGAAAACAAAATGAAGAAAATGAACCTTAACTTTCAAGTTGGTGACACAGCCACAAACGACTTTTGAGTACAGCAGACTGATCATACATACTCAGGGGACATTCTGTTGATAAGTAAAGCTGCAAAGAAGTCAAACTTCTTTCAATAGTTTAACTTAGTTATAATAACGGTGGTGTTTTTATAAAGTAGGATAATGCAAATAAGTCATTATGGTAATGTTGTTAGGAACCAAGATTCGAGGTGAAACAAATGAGATACAAATATAAAATCAAAGGTAAGGGAAAAAATCCTGTAACGTAAAATTTGACTTAGAAACATCAGTTTGAATTCATATCTTTTTTTTTCTTAAGGCTGTCCATCAAAAAGGCCTGGAAGCAATGACAACCGACAGCAATGGTCCCTTCCCTTATAGACCCTTTTCCACCAAATGGCACAGGGATCCTTGCAGAATGCCTGGTCTCAAGGCCAGAGCAGCACTTTATGAAGTGAGCCTGGGACACCTTGTCATGCCAGAATGTAAGAGAGTCATGGCAAAGGAACACAGATGCCAATTCATGAAGAGACTCCTGCTGGCCAAAAATGGGACAACTAAGCATCAAAAGGAATAATGAATGCAAGCCACTGAAACACACTAAATATACAAAACCCCCGAGTTCACAATGACGACAAGGGTTGGGGAGGAGTGGAAAAAGTAAGAGAGGGACAGACAGAGGCAGAGAGACAGACTCAAGGCACTAGACTAAACTGAAAGTTATAGGACACCAATTTTTACCTTTTTTGACACTTGGCAACTAAAAGGAAAGAATGAAAAATCCTTCGTCTATGAACTATCTTTCAAGATGATGCAACAATCCAGCTAGGAAACACGCAACCCTAACGAAATGCGTGATTCAGACCCCGGTAAGAAATGGGTGAAAACGTCAGATGAAAGGCTGATCGAGAACGTTTTACATTTTGAGGATCTGGCTGTCAACCCCTGAACCCACCAATCCATGATGTCAGCGTAACTCCAAGGGGCAACAGGAAACACACAGCGTCATCTGCAACATTCCTGCCAAGCATGCCTCCAGGACTCATTTTTATTTGAAGGAACTAGGAGGGCTAGAGGAACTACCAGGATACCAGCAGAAAAATATCAAAATGTGACGCAGTCCACAGGACAGCTACCCATTTCTGCAACAAGTAAATGGCATGGAGAAAGGGGGAGGGGGGGGTTGGGCTGCTCTAGATTACAAAGACTTGAGATAGAACAACCGTACCAGCCAAATGTAACTTGAAGACCTACCTTCTTCAGAATCTGATTCAAATAGGCCAGCTGCTAAAACGGACAACTGGGGAAGCACCGTTGTATCAGATGACACAAGGAACACTGCTCACTGTATTCGGTGTGACAATGCCTTTGCAGTTGTATAAACAAATGTCTGTATTTTTTGAGATTTATACTGAAGTTTGTAAGAATGAAAGGACACGATGTCTGAGATGTGTCTTAAAATGCTTTGGCCAAAATAAAAACGACAAAGTAAATGAGGGAGGATTGTTGTAACTGTTACTTCTAGGTGATGGATAAATGATGAATAAGCTAATCTATCTTCCTTTGTGTATGTCTGTAATTTTTCATGATAACAAAACTGGTTCGTGTCGGGAAAACATTCTTTTCCTGCTCCTCCTGCAATGACAAACTGATCCCAGGACCCGGCACATTGCACAGAGGTGAAACTGAACTAAACAGATGCACTCCTCCAATGGCTGTGACTTCCCCAATCAATCCTGAGCACGTGAGAACGTGTGCACCGCAGATGTCGCTGGAGAGCAGAGGGAAGGTGACGGTGACAAGCAGGGGACACAGGGAGCAGTGCTGCACTCCGCCCTCCTTCCCTCCTGAGCTAATTAACCGAGACGCCATGCGGTTCTCCTGGTGCCCTCCCTCAGAAATGAAGCAGTGAAGGTCAAGGCATCCATCCAGACTGGCCTCAGGAGAGGCTGACTCTGCTCAGAAGGGTGGAAACACCAAGCTCAGTGATGTGAAACTCCTACAGTTGTCGTACATGAACTCCCGCCAGAGTTTCTCTGGACGAGGAGTCAGGTACTGCCATTCCTTCCAGGTAAAATGCCTGTAAGTCTCACCGCATGAGGGCAAGCTACATTCTGCAGGAAAAAGCTCAAGCAAAAGAACCTCCAGCAAATTTGCCATGTGACCAACCAAAAAACAAAAGGAGGACAAACCACCACCAAGGATCCTCACTGTAGCCTTTCCTAAAATAGCACCTGCCTCACTGCTTCCGTACATACAAAGGAGACTGTAAACCCAGCGAGTAGGTAGATGCCACAGAAGTCTACAGATCCCAAGGGCACAATGTCCCCAAGATTCTCTCACTCAAGACGACGTCTCCTATCCAATGTCCCATAATGGCTTTCAAGGGGACAGCCCATTGTTTGACTGTGAGGCCACCTGGGAGACCTGAGGAGGGAGGAACCTTGCACTGAGGTCACCTGGCACTGCCACGGGCAATGTCCCATCTGTCCACGAGACCTCAGGGGCACCCTCAGCAGTACAAGCCTTCAATTTATATTTGAGGAGAACCTCTCAAACAGGAAGGTTAGAGTCCGGCTGAGAAGTGACGGGAAGAAAGCTTCAAGTAGCCCATCTGCCCCAAGTCCCCACCTTCCATGAAAAGAGCCCTCTTCTCTCCCTGTAGTTTGTCCATTAGCAGCTGTGCCTCATCTAAACCTTGTGACACCAAACAATACCTGAATTTGTACCCATCTCCCAGCACAGTTAAAAGTGAGGGATCAGCTAATAGACAACTGGGGCTGAAATGCGAGGAAGTAAAAAAATGAGTCCTAAATACAAAGAAACTATGCCCTGAGAGAATAAAAGCTCTGGGCCCTGGCATTGGAAAGGGTCATCTGGAAATGGAGACGCAGGATTAATGGGCTGGGAGAACGGAGCTGTTGCCCTTTGAGTGCTGATCGGGCCAAGAGCTCTCAATTCTAGACACAGATTCAACCACCACTGTGCTCAGGAGGTAACACTACCACCGGACTGTGGTCTGAGGCACCGCGTCTGCTGCAGTGGCCTTGAATTTCCTTGCAGGCAGATATGCCTGCAGGGAGAGGAGCCCACTCTGGTCACACCTGCAGGGGGCAAAGGTCAAGAGGAAGGTACAGAGGGGGGACGCTGATTTTCTCTCCAAATTTCGGCCTGAATCTGTTGCAGAACTTGAAGATAACAGTCCCTCCACCCTAGGAGGAAGCTCAGGACACTGGGGAGGAAGATTCTGAACGTGGATTTTGAAAGAGGATTATTTAAACTACTTCTGTATACGCCTTTCACGTATTACTCTCTTTTACACAGCTGTCCCCAGAATATGATTCTGCACAGGAAAAATGGGCGAACTAGTTTTTCAGATTTCTTATTAAAATGATCCGATGCTTGCAAAATAGAAGGACCCAGGCTGCACAGGGCAGGTGTTGAAGAACGAACAGAAGAGCAGGCGAGCAGGACACTGAGAGTCACTGTCCCACAGGGCCCTGGCGCTGGGCTGACAGGAGGCGTCAGTGTGGCTGCACTCAGCAGAACCAACCACCCAACACAGAGGCGCAGGCCGGGCAATGGCGACCAGCAGACGCTCCAGAACGCTGACTCGGATCTCGATCACACTCAGTACAGGTTGGACGTGAAATCAAGACCAACCACCCTGACCCAGCAGGAGAGAAATCCAGTCACGCTCGTCAAGGAGTTGGCACCAGAAGCCTCGCCCTCAGACTGTACCCGCGCACCAGGCCGGCTGCTGTTGTGTGCTGTGCTGCAGGTCCTTCTACAGTATTAAGGTTCCTATAAAGCATTAAATATAAATAACCCCACCCTAGAGTAGCAGACTCTTTAATACATCAGTTAAATCTATGTCAGCAGAGATCAAACTAACTTCCCATCTAGAACCAGATCTGCCAGAACATGTGGCTTATAGTTCTGTCACTCGAAGGGATAAGGGCACACTTTCTGGGAAAGATAAAAATGAAACAGAATAGGAAAGAAGACATTCCTATGCCTCCAGCCTCAACCAAAAACCCCACCACCAACTGCAGTGCGCTGCACCGGCCATGTGACTCATCTCCCCCACTTGTAGAGCAGGCATTGTGTCATGGGGCCTGGAGAAGATTCTCAAAGATAACCAAAGTGCCGTAGCTCAGATGATGATGCCCTAGACTAGTCACTGTGAAATATAAAGACTCCAAATCAACTTCCAGGTCTCTTAATTACTGGGAAGTGTTTTACAGGAAGATCCCTGTGTTCCCAGCTGCCCTAACACATGTTGGTTCATGCCATGTTGTTTAGTGTTTGATTTATAAATGATACTCAAGAGAATCCAGCTCACCCAGAAGCAGGCCTAGAAGAAAGTCACCATTGATGCAACAGTCCTGGAAACTGAACTCAGATGCAGGATCGGCACATGCGTGCATGCAGGTATACGTTCCACAAACATGTAGCACCCAGCATTTGTCAGGCAGCGGGCTACACTCTGCAAGATCCTATGAAGAACAACACAGCCACGGCTTCTGCATTCGTGTGGTTTACAGTCTAGGAGAGGAAGGAGACAGGCCCAGCATCATGCAAGTGGTGCTGTGGCCGAGCAGGCCCCAGGGACACAGCTGCACGAAGGGGGGCATACTAACTAGTCTTTCATGACAAGGAAGACTTCTAGTAAACTCTACTTTTAGACTGAAACCGAAAGGACAAACCGAATTAACCACGAAGGGTAGGAGGACAGAGGGTCTTGGCCTAGAGATGGGCAAGTGTCTAGAGACAACCAGGACTACCAAGCCTAGGAGCACACGTTCAGCATGTGGAAGGCAAAAGGGGGGCTCTGCCCTGCTCTTACCTCTACCAGATTATGATGTGAAAGGACACTTCCTTAGAATAAAACTCTAAGGTTCAAAGTCAAAGGGGAGTGGGCAGCAATGGAAAAGAATGTTCCGTCTGGAAATGAGAGGGGAGGCTTTCTAATTGATTTGTAGCTTCTGCTGTGGCCACCTCAGCCGTAGGAATCCCTCCTCAGAGCCTGGCCAGTGAGGGAGTGTGGCTCATTCCCGCGGGACCAAGACAGAGCCTGCCTGCGTGTCACAGCCTGGGACAGGGTGGGGAGCATACATACAAAACTCCACTCACCCGTCCCTGCCACTCCCCTTCCCACAGCAACGGTGACTCCACATCTCCCGAAATCATCATAAACCCTGCCAAGGGATCACCTGCTAGAGCAGTCGAAGACTACATGCCCCCTAACGGGCCAAGAATATGAAAAAGCTCCAGCCTCACCCAGAAGTCCTGATCGCTAGAAAACATTCCAAAAAGAAATAAGATTCCACTCTTCCTCTACACTCGTCAAAGCCGATGAAAACCTACAGTCAATCCGACAGCATGATCCTGAGAGCGTGAGTCTCTGTGTAGCGCCAGTCCCGCTTCCCCAGCTGCCCCCACTCCTTCCAACGCTCAGCCCACTGAAAGCCGCCTCTCACCCCGAGAAGTAGCACTTTCTGCCAACCTTTTTTATCCTGCAAAAAACACACACTTGCCAGCTCTTCCACCAACAGTGTGACTTTAAGCAACTCACTTAAGCCTAAGACTCAATTACCTCAAACGTAAAAGAGAAATGATACTCATATCCATCTCTCGGGGCTGTTACGAAAATGAAATGAGACAATGCACAAGCCTAGGCCCCATAAACTCTCCCCCGTCCTTCCCTCAACTCGTTGAACATCGGGAAGGCATGCTGTTTACTGGAGGGTGGCTTCAGGAACCTGCAGTGCTCAGCCGTCAACCTGTCACCTCCCAGCGTCCATACGCTTTCCTGACTGCAAACTCACTTCCTGTTCGGGATCACCTCTCCCTGTCTACGCAGCACTGATGGGCCAATAAATCAGGGTGCTCTATCCTCCCACAGTGAAAACCGAGTCCCCAGACCTTCCCCTCCTGAGTTGGGGAAAATGCTAATAAATACTGGCTACAGAATGACAAAGCAATTCTTTTCCCTAAAAACTCCTCTTTTATCCAATTTCCTAGCTCAGAGTCAGCTGGGTTTGCCGTGGTATCCATCTCTTCCTTCTCCTCTGTCCCTGCTACGCACAGAAATGTTAAAGTCTGCTCTAAAATACGTCCTTCACATTCTGTTTTCCTCGCTCACTCCAGGTTCAAGGCCTCTCCTACAACACACTAAGCCAAGAGCCTGACAAACGGCCTGGTTCACCTTAAAACCATGCTCCAGCAAGGCGCGCTAGGTCAGATGCCTTCTGGGATCCAGCAGGGAATATAACCGTGTGCTCTTGTCTGGCTTAAGACATCAGGGGCCAGGGGGCCCCTCCCACCTACTCCCCTTAAAAGCATTCATTCCTACAAATAAAACGTCAGCAGGCTGAAATCAGTCCACCAGCCACAAGCTGAGTCTCTTGCAAAAAACCCAACTTGTGAGCACGGGATACTGAACAACTGTCCAACCTCGGGAAGCTCAGTTCTTTCCAGTTACTGTCGTAGACCAGCAGTTCTCAAAAACCAAGACTCTTGGGGGTTCCAAAACCCTTATAAAACAAGATCAAAATGATTTTCAAAATAACAGTAAGATGTAGTTTACTTTTTTCACTGTGCTGACACTTGCATGGAGGGTGCAGAAATACTGGCTGGTAAACTGCCGACTCCTCAGGCCCCTCACACAGAGCCCTACGGCAGAGGCACCAAGTGATACCTGTAGTCAAAGTGTTCTTCACCTCCAGGGGCTCACAGTAAGCCAAAGTTTCACTTAAGAATATCCTTGGGCTTCCCTGGTGGCGCAGTGGTTGAGAGTCCGCCTGCCGATGCAGGGGACACAGGTTCGTGCCCCGGTCCGGGAGGATCCCACATGCCACGGAGCGGCTGGGCCCGTGAGCCATGGCCGCTGAGCCTGCGCGTCCGGAGCCTCTGCTCCGCAACGGGAGAGGCCACAGCAGTGAGAGGCCCGCGTACCGCCAAAAAAAAAAAAAAAAAAAAAAAGAATATCCTTGAAGAAGCAATAAAAAAATAATTTTACTAAATCTAGACCCTTTTATTATATTAATTACATTTATGTTAAACATATTATGTTTATTACATTGATATGAAATACATACAAATATATTTTCAATGTATATTTATCATATTCTAGATTAAAATGGAAGCATACCAGGTCGCATACCCAAGGGCAATGGTTGCCTAAAGGAAAAGCACTTGTACAAATGTAACTGTCTGAGCTGCAAGCTGAACCGCCTCTTCTTCTCGACAGAACATCATTTTTACTTGAGTGACTACACACTTGCTATGCAGACTTAGGTGCTGGACAGACATCTCAGATAACAGGAAACTGATGGTATTTACTGCCAACTGTCAAATCCGAGCTTTCAAGTGAAAATTGGGATTTTGGAAACCTCCTGTCACCATGAGCTCTCCAGCTTCCTGAGACTTGAAGACTTTCCTGATGAGACTGACAGCAACACTTACCGTGAATTTTCTGATATTACATGTAATGGAACATATAAACATTCTCAGGATCTGCAAAAAGTGAACAATGTTGCCCAAATGACCAATGTGTCAGGTAACAAATCACTGTGGGTAAAAGATCTATTCAAAGTACAAAAGAGACCAGGGATTTTTAACATAGCACAGTACAAAAGGTTCACTGATAGGACTGCACACTGCAACTAACCTGTAGGAACCTACCACTTGTCAAGTTTCGGTATCGTGTCACAAATGAACTCACAATTACCTGAAAAGGCTACCGAAATCCCTTTTTCAATTCTCTTGTCTGTGAGGCTGGATGTCTTCATCTACTTCAGCTAAAACAACATATTGCCAAAGATTGAACACAGAAGCAGATGTAAATATTGCCACTCTTCCTACTAAATGTTTTCTTGTTTTAGAAAATAGCTATTTTTCATACAAATGTAATTTGTGTTAATGTGTAATGAGTTTGTCATTATTTTTAAATTAATTTTTTTGTGAAGTTTTAGTCTTCATTTCTATTATAAGCATCAATGCCCATAACCCACACAGACAGAAAGCTCTTTGAGGTCCGTAAATAACACTTCTTAAAGCGTAAAAGGATCCAAAGACCAAAAAGGGGTTGAGATTCCATCTCAAACCGACTTTTTTTTTTAAAGCTGAAAGTATGTGAACAAACTGTAAGATGAACACTTACTTATAGCTAGTAATTTCCATCATCAGCCATCATTATTCTGGTTGTAAGAAAAATACCCTCCAAATTCCTCTACAATAACCCCAAAGTCAAGTTCCGTACATGAGAAGATTAAAAGATGAACACTACAAGAAATAACTCTTTACCCAGAGAGATGTTTTATAAAGGATTCAGAAATTATCCCATTAGGCAGAAGTCACTAATGTGTTCCTCTAAGACCTTGATTTCGGTTCCAAGGCCTTGTGATTCTTATTATCCTATATGGTTCCCCCTGGACATAATGGATGCCCCTGTTCATGGACAGAGAACATGGAACGTGTCCCCAGCACGGCTAGGAACTTGTTCTCCTCACAAACCATCAGGAAGTCCCACAAATCAACTCACTCAGATAGTAATTGGGCAGTGGTATGCTAAGGAACCTCTGCTTGGCCCTTTTCTACAGGCCTCGGCAACAAAAAATAAATGGAAAGGCTGTTCAGGTCCCTGGTGCCTGTATGCTGCAGAGGAACAGGGCTAAGAAGTTCAAGGCCATCCCCCGTGTGCTGCAGGGACCTGGGCACACGACATAGGCAGCATCTACCTCCTTGTTAATCTCACTACCAGAAAATTCCAGTCTAAACTACACATAACAGGGTATAGCTGACCTAGATACTCAAGCTCCACAGGCCCAGTCCACCTCATCTCTGCTCGGCTACCTGTCTCAGAATAACTTGATTATAGCAGTCACTTGTAACGCATCGATTAGGACTGTGAATGTCAAGCCCACTCTCTTTTGCTCCTACATCACCATCGGTCCTTCAATAGAAGATATTAGCGGCCTGGAAGACACCCAGGCTGGCTGCCCAAAAGGCCCTTCCTATTTCCCACACTTTTCCCAGTACGTCACTTCTCAAGCTACCAGGGCCGCTTCTCCTCATTACAGTCCCTCTGCACGGGCCCCGGGCCACCTCTACGGTACCGGGTCACAGGGAAGTCCACCTTGTAAGGTCCTAGCCCTCGCACCTTGGTGGCTGGCTTCCCCCAACACTCTACGGCAGCCCCAAAGGCCTCCAGCTAGTCCGCTCCCACACCTCATCTGCCCTCAATGACAACCCCCTGCAAGGCCCAACTGCGGGCCGCGTTCCTGACGTGTGCTTCTCACTCACAAAGGTGAGAACGCAGGCCTCCTCATCCTCCAGGCTGACCTCAGGAACGGGAAGCTGGAGGCAGTCCAAGCTGAGGGGAGCCTCGCTTACAGTGGCTCAAGCACGCAGCTCTCTCCGGGGCCTAAATCTCCCGGGGCCAAATGCCCAGCCTCACAACACGGTCCAGGCTTCTATCCACCTAAGGGCCAGTTCAGGTGCTCACGCGCTGCACCTACTCACTGGCGTGCCACACGCTTCGGAAAACCACAGTGGCCTCAAAGCAGGCTCCTGAAACAGTCCGTCAGTCACCGGCCACTGGCTGCCATTCACGCGGCGTCTACTCAGTAACCTGCCCTGACCCCTGTTCCAACACTCCCCGACCTGGCGCTCAAGCAGCACTTCCTGAATCCACCACTGATTATCAGCTGCCTTGGTAATTTATAGGGACAGTTTCCCTGAGGGCACTGAGGCCAACTTTTTAGGTCAAAGGAGTTTCTGAGTCTGAGCAGGAGTCTCCAACTCACCTTTAATGACAACAGTGGGTTTTACATCACTTCTGATGCCTTCCTCTCTGCTTCCCCGCCACCAGTGGGTGAGAAAAGACTCCAATCTAGTGTGACCCCTGAGCACTAAAAGAGAGCCCCTGCCACTGGCTTCCTCAGCCGCTCGCCCAGGATCTCCCAGGGGGCCACCTTATCCCTACCCCGACCACGTTTCCTACTTGGGGCCCCACGTGTGTGGGCTCCTCTCTCCCCGCCCCCTATTCCTGCCCACACGTCCTGAAAGTCCTAGGTTCCCTGACCTCGCGCCTAATAAAGTTCTCAGTGGCTAAGGATCTGGGCTCTGGGTTTTAATGATCCGTAGGGAAGAGAGCTGCTTTGCTCCTGTCCTTGGGACAACTGCTCTTCGTGTGACTTGGTTTAATGACTCCTAATGGAAAAAAGACAAAAGGAACCACGCCTGATTTTTCTTTAACTAGAAATTATCTCAGAGGCTATGAAATTAGGTCTGGAGAAGGGCAACAAAAAGTATAGAGGGAGTGAGGCCAAGTTTTCTTCTGAGTCTGAGAAGGAAGTCTGAGAAGGACAACTGCCTGTGTGATTACGGTGATAAAGGATGACATAGGTATATACTCCTCAGCTTCCCTCCAGCCCAGTCCTCCCACAAAAATGACCTCTGGAATGACACAGCGGGGCGTGGGCCTGGCTCTGCCGCTTGCTGTGTGACCCCGGTTGACCTAAGACTGATCTGTAAAAATATGGATAGTCGTGTCTACAACCCTTTGCTGTGATAATTAAAGAAGATAATAAGTGGGAAAGTACTTATCAGAGTGCCCACAGCTTGGCTGAAGCCAAATAAATGCGAGTTTCCTTATTTCCCTTATTTTGACTAGTGCATGACACACTCTTTCATTTGCCTCATCTCACAGGCAGAGGCCTCCCAAGACCCCCCAGTGTGCCTCCCAGTAATTACGGTTCCTCCTCTGCTCCAAGTCAAGCGCTGCTTTCACACCTTCGTGTCTGTCTCCTGCACCTCCCGCTTCTACCCAGCAGTTTTTCCTTCTTGACTCTCTATTCATAGGATTGTCTTAAAATCCTTGACTGCAGTGACATTTCCTCACACTCTGGACTCCACCACCACACCACCTGTTTCCTGCTCTTCGACACTGTACACAGGAACGCCCAAGGAATGGGACACGATGTGATTTGCTTCACTGATGGCCCCTATGTGAGTACCACATATAAGGCCCAAGTTTACCTTATCTAGTAAATGTGTAACATCTATATACATTAGGAATCATAATAATTTGGTGGGTGGAACACTGGGCTTGCAGTAAGAAGTTCTAAGTTCAAATTCTTGATCTGACACTGAACAGCTGTTGTGGCCACAGATCACTCATTCTCAGCCTCAACTCACTCATCCAGGAAATGGATGGTCAGATCCACTGTTAGTCATACAGATGCTCACCCTCGCTCTCATCACGGGGCTTAAGGGCCTCTGCCTCATTCTGTCCCCAGGAAGGAGCAGCAAAGACCGGGAAGCAGTGGGGGGTATGGGAGGGGGACTGAGAACAAAAGCTTTTCGGGACACAACAAGGATGCTTAGAGAGTCAATGCACCTAAGCACTACAGCCTGTAAGACTGTGCCCTCGCCTGCATAACCTGCCTTTTCCTGTCCCTTCCCTTTGGCTGATTCCATTGGCTTTGTCTTCCTCAGGGGACCAGCCTTTCACAACTGGGCCAGGGGATTCCCCTGCTCCAAGGCCTGCAGGAGTGGGGCCGGGGCAGGGCCGGGACAGCAAGCACAGCAGGCTCAGGTCAGAGCTCTAATGCGCAGTGAGAATGACTCTCGTTTATCAGACTTGATTCCTCCTCGTACTGCTGGAGGAGTAAGACCTACAGGGACAAAATCCATGTTCGGGCCTAGAAGAAAAAGGACCAGAGACTAGAAAGCTCAAGCCACCCTCAGGGAGAAGCAAAGGAAATACCTGAAGGTCACACAGGGCCTGGCCAGCTAAAGGAAGGATACACACAGACTGGGCCCAGGAGACCACGACAGAAATGAAAAGTGGATTTTTAACAGGACTGTCCCCAGTGATGCTGGGATTGGGAGTATAACGGTAGTTGGCAGGTCAGAAAATTAGAGATTTGGGATTCTGTTTTTTTTATGCATTTTAAAAATTGTGGTTAAAACTACATAATATAATGTACCATCTTAGCCATTTTTCAGTGTAGAGTTCAGTAGTGTTAAGTATGTGATGTGCACATTATTGTGAAAGCTCTCCAGAACTTTTTCATCTTGCAAAACTGAAACTCTGTACCCACTGAACAACTCCCCCTTCCATTCTGCTTTGTTTCTATGAATCTACTTTAAATATCTCAGATTCTGGCTATTTTTATACCTGGGTCACAACCTGTAACTTGTTCTGTTTGGCAAACCAGGTAAGTATGTATGGGCGTGACAGAGCTGTGCAGCAGGCTCACTCAGGAAGCACGAACTGCAAGAGCAGCTAACTTCCTACAGCCACACAGAGACAAGCATAATCCTACAACCGCACAGGCCATGGCCATCAGAATTCAGGATTAGCATGGAGAGAAACGCATCACCACCCCACTCTCAAAATGAGCCAGGGAATGGTTACAAAACCCAGTGCAGAACGTCAGCATTCAGGCTTTTGACCTGGTAGGACTAGCACCTGAGGGTGATCAGTGCCATTTTGGAAACATACGCTATTAAAGACTACTAACAAATTTGGCCAGTGGTCCCAGCGAACACTCCTCACCTCCAGGAACTCTAGGCAGAAATGTGCAATAGGACTGAACCAGAAATACAAAACACATGAATACTTCATCATTAGCTAGGCCTGTGAATCCCATTCCTGATGCAGCATTCCACAGTGGGGCTACATCACATGGAGAACTCCTTTTCCCTCTGTTAGTGGTAACCTTGAGCTTGAGACCAAAGTAATTATGGGCAGAACAGGAATTCATAAACTACTAGGCCTGTATCTCAAGTCTTACTACTCATAAAAAAGGAGGCTGACTGAGGGGACCCAAGTCAACACCAGAGAGAATGGAGCCACAAAGGGACAGAGAAGAGAGAAAGATCATTTGCCACCATGCCCAGGTAGACTCGCCCAGGCTTCCAGACAGGGCCGTGGCCTGGAAGTCAACCCAGCACCCGGAGGAAGAGAGGAGAGCAGCCTCTCTTCCCCTGGGCTGGTCAGGAGCAGCCCCAGCCTTCCCACCCTGCCAAGTAGAGTCAGGAAAGAGAAAGACACCACACCTCCCCACAGGCTTAACCTTCTCACTGTGCACGGTAACTACACCCACTACGGCAAAGGCCACTGAAACGTCCTTTATCTCACTGAGTCAGTTCTCCTCGTGCAGGAGGGACGTGAAGTCAGGGCAGGGAGAGGCCCAGAGCTGAGAACTCAACCTCTGGCAGTGAGGGAAAAAGATGAGAAGCCACATGCCCCAGGCCAACAACCACTGAGACAGGGTTCTCCTTCCTCTTGCTGACCAGCCATGCATAGCAAGAATGTAAAGTTTTATCATGAACGTAAACCACAGCGATCCAGACTGCGTGTTCAACTGGAGTATTTTGGATTTCAGCAATGACCAAATAAAGAGGAACAAATACCTGTCCTACGTAAAATATATGTTGTCTTCTTGAGTCAAGCTGAAGGAAAAAAAAATTATTAAAAAATGATCACAAATCCAAAGGCTCAAAAGAAAATGAAGGAAAAAAATGCTTGTGCTGGAAACACGCTGCTCTCAGAATCATGTCTGCACAGAGACTGATGTAACAGAGTCCCCAGTAAGAAGACTTTCAGGAACTCAAATTTAAGGAGAAAGCTGCTGTTCAGACTTTGGAAGAAAACACCAGAAACTTACGGAGTAACAAACTCAGCTTAAAAACAAGCTGTGATATCTCAGTGAAGACAGGACCAATGGGAAAGAAAACCAGGAGGGCATCAGTCTAAAAAGCAGGTTTCTGGTCCCGAAGGCCTTCAGGACAGCAAAGGAAAATGGAACAGAGAGAGCGAAGCTTTAGTAGCCAATGGCTTACATGAAATCAAGAAAATCAGACTCCAGAGGTACAAAGAGGAACTCCAGATGGGACAAAGGTGCTTCTGCTGTCTTCAGAGTTAAGGAAAGTTGTCTAAGGCCTAGAGACCTCAAAGCCAGAGAGAGGCAAGAGCTTTCTTAGAAAAATCATGAGACAGGGAGACTTTCTTCCTCACTGAGTCCGAAAGGGAACATGCTCAGAAAAAACTCCAGAGACAGTTTCGGTTTAGAAATAGTTGAGGGCGATTCTCCATCGAGGAAGACGGTCAAACAAGGGGAAAACTTACCACAGTGACAGAAGTCAAAACCCCCAAGACATTCCAGAAGAAGAGGCAGAGGCAGGGCCCACAGTGGCTGAAGGGCAACAAAAGCCTCGGGATCCTGCTGGGTTAGAAACATGCAGAGAGAAAAGTAGAAGGTTTGTATTATGGAGAATTTAGGATCACAAAGCTTTTTGAAGAGCTGACTATTATACATGTGGGGTCCCAGCTCAGAAGATAGGTAGACCCACTTATATTTAGGATTTATATAAAAATATGGAATTCAAGGCCTATAGGGCCGAACAGAGGATGAGAAAGCCTGAGAAACTCTAGAAAGGAAATTCCAGGCAAGCCTGCACAACTTCCCTTCAAGATATAGGAATTCTAGTATCATAAGTAGCCTCTTGATAGGAACTTTATCCAAATTGAGTTTTAGGTTCACACTGGATACTGAGTAACTGACTCGGATTGGCTGGAATCCTAGAGAGTCTAAAATCAATACTGTTTTTCTCACTTATTTTCCAGGTGAGAGGCTGCTGAAGGAGCAGAGACTACAGGCGGGGTGAACGAGTTCATACCCTGGTTTTACCACACGCTAGCTGTGCAACCTTCACCTAAGAGATTAAGAGTGGGGTTAATGGAGATAATAAAAGGCAACTGACCTTGAAAGGTAACATTATAAGGTAGTTTAAGGGTTAAATAAATTAACGCATGACAAGTATTTAAAACAGTGCCTATGGTCTTCCCTGGTGGCACAGTGGTTGAGAGTCCGCCTGCCGATGCAGGGGACACGGGTTCGTGCCCCGGTCCGGGAAGATCCCACATGCCGCAGAGCGGCTGGGCCCGTGAGCCATGGCCGCTGAGCCTGCGCATCCGGAGCCTGTGCTCCGCAATGGGAGAGGCCACAACAGTGAGAGGCCCGCGTACCGCGAGAAAAAACAAAAGAACAAAAAACAGTGTCTAGAAACTGTTAAGGGCTCAACGAAGTTTAGCTATCATTATCATTATTTTATTTATTCCATCTACTTCCTCCCCTCTCTGCTATATTCTAAAACTGCTAAGAGTAGTTTGGGTATAGATTCCAAGATGTATTTTAAAGTTCGGGGAACATCTCTTTTCCTTGGGAAGTGATGACACATTAAGGGAGTTAGGGATCAAACTGCTGCCATGTTAACATTCGGATGCAACATTCTCCTAAATTTGGGGAATCTAGGGACGGTGCTAAGTTACTATATGTCTATATAGCTCCCCAGAAATCTGGGGGGAAGGAAACATGCAAATGATACGAGGTTGGAGTTAAGCCAACTCTGCTAACATCTATCTGAAGCAGCTCTATCACTTCAGCAGAAACCACTAACATGAGAAATGGAGTCCTACAGACTGCCCTGAGTGACCCTGCAACATCTGAAACTGAATCAAATGGGGAGAAAAAGGAAAACCAAAAATGCTTTCAATATATTTAGGGATTTTAGTTTCTAAAATGGGAACAAAGGGTTGACTCAGAATGAAGGTTGTTAATAGGATATACTTTAAAGGGCAGGAATTTCAAATGGTTGAGAGGGGGCCAGGTTTTTTCTTCCTTGCTGAATTACACATGCCAATCATGGTGCCTGCAAATCCTACAGGTGGGAACGGCCTCCGCTTTAAGGATAGGCCCAGCTGCTGCAGACCATATAACCGCTCCATCTCACCTCACCACAGGGTCTTAGACTACGTGCAGACACCTGACCCATGAGCTTAACAGTGACCTCTGCTGTGGCCTGGAATAACAGTAAAAGCTGCAACAAAGTTGTATTCCCAATCTCTCTCTCTCAGGAATCTAAACAATATTGAAAATGAGGTGATTAGCCAGGAGACATGAAGCTGAAAGGTTACTACGTACAAAGGAACTGGAGCGGTCACGAGCAATCACAGCAAACCAGAGTCATGAGGAAGTAGAATCTCTAAGTAAGGTAGAGAAAAGATAGATGGGATAGGAAAAAAGAAAAAACCAGATGGCAGCAAGAGGAAAAAGACACAAAGGAAAGACAGCTGCCTTGAGACCCCACTGTCGATTGGAGAGACTGCTTGTCTCCGAGCTGACTTAGTTAACGACAGTTTTCTGGCCCAGGTGCATCCTTACGCCATATCCCGTTTCCTAAAATGGAATGGATCTCTGCTCCTTGCAACAGAAAATCGCTAACTAAAACAGTTACTTCAGCTCCCCTGAGGATGGAGTTTTCCCAGGAGGCAGCTCGGTGCCTCCAACCAACAGACTCCTGGCAAGTCCACCCCAGCCAGACGTGCCTAGATGTCGCAACAGAACGGGGCGGGGGGGGGGGGGGTCTCATTCCCTAGGCTCCTTCGGCACAGGCCCTAGGGCTTATGAGCATCTCAATGGCCTATGAAAATGTTTGAGACCTGAAAAAAATATTTACTGGATGTAAAATATGAAAATAAAATCATAAAATCAAAGTTAATAAATGTTTAATGCCTACAACTAGTCTAATGAAGCTTAACTCACAGTTTTGTATAAGCTAATTTCATGTGGGATGTGGGTACATTTTTTTAATACGTTTGATACGTGACATGGTAAAGGCCACCGAAGATAAGAGTGCTGAGGCCTTCTAAGGACTGCAAACCAGTCCCGCGGAAGGAGACATGCTTGGGTGTAAGCTGCAACCCGCCCACCCTGCCCTCCGCGGAAGTTTACACTTAAATATTATGCCTTACTACTCAAAACTGAGCAGTCTGAAGTTAGAACTCAAGCCTCACCTCCCAAATTTAAACACACTGTAACTTTGGCACTCCTGAATTAGGGGTCTATTATTTTTTCTTAATGTAATATTTTACAAAAATGAAGCCAAACAACTTCTACTAGCCATCCTATTAGTTTTACCAAAAAGAAGGGAAAACATGTTATTCAGGCTACAAATGGTCCTGTATGTTTGAAGGACATCTGTCAGCATAATAAATCAAAAATTGGTCACATTTACTCTCTCCTTGTGCAAGAGTCACCATGAATGTCAGGAACAGATCCAAACATTCTCTCCCATTTGGCCAGATTCTTAATCTGAGAAAAACAGGAGGTAGTTCAGAAGTTATACGAGATTTAAATCTTATACCTGTAAAAGCAGAAAGGCAAATATAATTCTCCTTCCACAGTCACTGCTGATTAGGGCTCTCACTGGGTGAGCACAGAGAAGCTCACCGTCTGTTCCAGCTACGACCACTGCCCTCTCCCCACCTTCTCTGCTGGCCTTCCCTGCAGACCTCTACACTTCCCGGTCCTGCCCCCCCACACCCACTCCCCCTTCTATACCCCACCCCCACGACGCCTCTTCTGCAAAACTGTTCCCTGGGAGTTCCCTGGCCGTCCAGTGGTTAGGACACTCCGGGCTTTCACTGCCGAGGGCCCGGGGTCCAGTCCTTTGTGAAGGAACTAAGACCCTGCAAGCTGTGTGGTGCAGCCAAACAAAACAGAAAAACCAACCAAACAAACAAAACCATTGCCCCCCTCGTCAGAGCGCAAGGCCAGACCCTTGCTTCTGTTTCACTCTTTGACCCTAGGTTACACACGTCTCCTCTGTCCCCAGTTCCCTGCACTTTCTCACCTCTCCTCAGGCCTTGCTGAAGGCACTGACCATTTCTTTTATTCCTTCTTTCTAAACACCAGTGTCCGCTAAAGGTACATCCTGACTCCATTTTTTTTTAGCTCAACCACCTGCCTGGCTTGAATGAGAACCATTTCCATGATGACAATTCCACATTCTCTCATAACAGGAATATTTCCTTATCATCCCACAATGAACTGAAAATCACTAATTCGCCATATGAAGTCCCTATAAAAGGCAACATCTTCCCCCAACAAGTCTCCCAGGCTGGGAGCTTTAAATCCAACTCTCTCCCCCTCCCCACCCTACACATCTTTCCATTTCATCTGATCTCTGCTTATTTTCTCCTCTCAGCGTTTAAACCAACGCTAAGCCTCTTCCATCTTAAGGAAAACCCATATTCAATCCTATGCCTTCTCTAGCTGCCATGCTCTCTCTCCATTTCCCCACCCAGGCTTCTTCAAGGCTTATCTTCCCGACTTCTATCGCTCCACTTCCCACTTACTCCTCCACCCATCACTACGCCACTGAAGAGCCTCCGGGCGCAGCCTTCATCTCGCAGGACTCTCCCTCTGTGACTCCGCTCTCACCACCACAGTCTTATGCTCAGCCTGCTGGAGACCCCTGCTCCCCCTAAGCACCGGTGCTCCCGTGGGCTCCACCTCAGCCCTCGCTGCTCCCCACTTACACCCCCACCAGGCCAGCCATCCAGTCCACGCGTTCTCAACTCGGGCTGTTAAAGAGAACCTTTTGTAGGAGTTGTTTTAACCATGCAGAACGCCTCCAGAGGGCGCTCAAACACTTGCTCAGAAATCTTCATGGCCATTTACACGACAGCATTAGAACCTGAAACGAATTTCACAGTGGATTACTACCTCTAACTCGTTGCTAAGCAGCATGAAGATTTGTACAACCTGCTTTCTGCAGGTTCCCTGATCCTAACTGTGAGTCTGGGGGCTTGCTTATCACAAGGTCCTAATCCTAGCATAATATAGAGATAAAGTAATGTTACTGCATATTGGTTAACTAAAAACCTGACTTATGTTTGCTGGCCGATGCCAAGTATTTTGAATCATTGAAATAGTCTTAAATCCTATGAAGCTTACTTAATCCTACACGTTTGACATGCACATCTAAAAATAATTTTGAAAGCCAGAGGGACGTAATGGGGTTTACTCTGAAGGGAAGGGGTTCGGATTATTTTTATGAATTGTTTTATCATTTACCTAACCCCTTTGGGACAGACGTTTGCTCTGGCTTTAATAAGGGCTTCCTCACAAGATCTGTCACAATACTGTGGAAGGCGCTGCAAAATTACATGTGGAAATAAGCTATGATTATTTTATGAACTTGCAGGTTATGAAAAATAAATGAGCTCTAGAATAGCTTTACTGAATTTCTTATATCAGGTGACACAAGAGACAATGCATATTCTAGGGTTAGAATAAAGCTGTAGAAATGCTTTCGTATTAGCAACACATATGACTGCTTTTTAAAATCAAACTTTGAATTCTTCTGATACAACGCCAAAGTTAACCTTCATTTTTTTGAAAATCTCCCTTCTTCCAACTTCTGTCCAAATGAGTATCTACCAAAGCCACTGGTTATCCATCTTGTAGTTCTCCCAATTTGGATAGCTGTGGTGATTCTTTAAACTTAGGCTAAACACTTCGATTTGCCCAATCTAGTTTCACTCCTTATCCCTTTATCACATCTGTGAACATTTAAAACTACTGCCCCTGCCACTTCTGGGAACTTCCTCCTCAGCTGCCAGGAACCGCCCTCTCCTGAGCCCCTCCTCTGCACTCACCGCCTGGCGCATCTGCCCCTGTAGGCCCTGCAACAGTGAACCCAATCAGCTGGGCTGAACCAATCAGATGCTCTTCCCTGAGAGTTTAGACTTGGGACGTGGAAAGTCTGGGTCTATAAAGTGACCTGGCAGGGACAGTGACTCAGGAGGGACAAAGGCAGAGAGCAGCTGCACTGATTCCTGTTGACGTTCCAGCCACCACTGGGTCTCAGCCAAGAAACAGCCCTGGATGCCATGGTGGCCTCCTCAGAAATCCCCCTTCACTTAAGCCATTTCAAATGCATTTTCTTTTAACCAAATGTCCTCTAAGACATCCTCCTCCTCTCTGATGAATTCTTTTGAGAATTTAAAGGTCTCCCCTACCTTTTCCTTGATGGGTCATATGCCCCAGCTCTGCTCTGGGCTCCTCCTCATTCTGGCCTACACAATATCACCCATCCACGGTTTCCATGCCAGCTGTGCGGTGAGGACACTGTGAATGATTCTCCAACCTCTATCCATACTTCTGCTACAGCCTGAATGTTTGTGTCCCCTAACTCCAGTGTGATGGTGTTAGGAGGTGGGGCCTTTAGGAGGTGATCAGGTCACGTGGGTGGAGCCCTCACAATGGGATGAGTGTCCTTATAAAAGAGACCCCAGAGAACTCCCTCGCCCCTCTGCCACGTGAGGACACAGCGAGAAGACGGCATCTATGAACCAGGAAGCAGGACCTCATCAGACACTCAATTTACTGGCACCTTGATCTTGGACCTCCCAGCCTCCAGAACTGTGAAAAATAAATACTTGTTGTTGTAGCCACCCAGTCTACGGTATTTTGTCATGGCAGCCCAAATAGACTAGGACAATTTCTAATGGCCAGGTAGGCACCTGCGGATGGATCAGACCTAGGGCACCCCTCTGCCTACGTCCTGGCCCACCTCTGTGTGGAACGACCAGTTTGGAAACATCAATAGAAATCGCTCCAATTATTCAGCAGTACTGACAACAGGATGACTGACTTTAGGACCACCACCTGCTCAAAGAGTCAGAGTCTAGCCCAAAAGGCAACCAGAGTATTACCCAAAGTCAGGGTCATGAAGTCTTAACTCCATATAAAAGACATCAACAGTCCAGTCTAAGCTAGACAGATACCCCAATCTTAAACAATACATAGATGTGTAATCATATTCCAAGAAAAATTTACCACACAGATTTATGCACAGCACTCAGTCATTCATATAACAAAGCATGTATCTGCATCATAAAATCATTCTTTGCAAATTCTCTCAGGAAGATCCTACATGTCCTACAAGCCCCATACACTCAGCACGTCCAAAACTCAATCTGTCACCTCTTCACCAAAGCCAACTCTGTTCTCAACTCTAGTAAATGGGTCCACTAGTCTCTCAATTGCAAGTCAGAAACCTGGTTACCATCAACCCTCCTCCCACTCACGAAGTTCTGTCACTCTATCTCCTCAATTCCTCCTGAATTTATCCACCCACCTCACCGACATTCAGCTGCCATTCAGGCCACCACCTTCCCCGGAACACTGCAAAGCCTCCGGGCTTGCCTTCCTCTAACCCATTATCCACTGTAAGGCAATCCTCCTAAAATGCAAAATGGATTGTTGATTACCCCGCTTAAAGTTTCTCAATGGGTTCCATTAATTCTCAGTGTAATTTCCGAATTTATTCATATGGCATATATTTGTTTGTTTCTTTGTTTTTGGCCATGCAGCATGCGGCATCTTAGTTCCCCAATCAGGGATCGAACACCGTGCCCCCTGCATTGGGAGAGCAGAGTCTTAAACCACTGGACCGCCACGGAAGTCCCAGGCTTTCAAACTCTGATCAGCGTTAGCTACTATTTACCTCTCCTGGTTCATCTCTCACAGCTGCCCACGCCGATTCTAGCTCCAGCCAAGGCAAACTTCTTCAGACTCGCCAGGTTCTGTCTGCTCCTAGGCCTCAATCACTCCCTGCCCCGCCACCCAACACTCCTTTGAACTCTGGGCCCTCACACTTGCTGTTCCCGCCATTTACCTTCGGGGCTCACCTTCTCTAGAAAGCCTCCCCTGACTGGCACCCCTACCCTCAAATCTGGGTCATGTAGGGTACCTTCTTATGTGCCCCCAGAGCCCTTCCATGTCCGCAACGCTATCTCCACTACCACACTTCCTCGGCTTTGTCCTCCACTAAGCCACATGCCACTCCACGTCCACAGAACCTACTGCAGGTCCACAGTTAACCCCTGGCAAGGGAACAAATGCACATGCCTTTAGAATAACCCCTTCAGCCTCACCTACACTGCATACCCCGAGGCACCCTGAGCTCCACTCTGCCGAGTCACTTGCAGGCCCTGCATAATAATCAGGCTCTCAACGCTTCTGCCCTTGGTCCAGCTGGCTAAGTGCTACTCATCCTGACTCAGTTAAATGCAACTGCTCTGGGGCTGGGTCTGTGTGTTAGGGACACGAAGAGTTAACAAGAGTCAACCTAGGAAATTCCACGGCCCATGTTTTAAGTTTCTGCATTTATTCTACAGTTACAAGAAACGAGAACTATTTTTATTCTGCATATTGCTAAGAAGCAATTTTCCTCCAAAAGTTGGAAGAGACAAAATTCATTCAAACTTACTCCAAATGTATCACTCAAAAAATGTTTAGATATTAGTTTTTAGAGAACATTTTAGAGGACACTTTAATATATAAGACAGATCTATTTTTTTAAAGGGCATGTATCTATTAACCATGCAGCTAACACATGTTCTACATAGGATGTACTTTTTTAAAGTAAACGTTCCAAAATAAATGAAATAACAAATTATAGATGTAATAACATAATCCTGAAAAATAAAAAAAGCAAAAAATTTTAAATCATCCTACATCCTACTACCTTAAATACACAACTTTTAAGATTTTCATTTAATTTCTTCTAGACATTTTTCCATCATAGGTTTTTGTGGAGGGTTGTTGGGACTTCTGTTTAACTAAGGGTTTTAATCATATCACGTATGCAATTTTGCATCCTGATTTTCCTTCAACATTGTCATAAGCACTTTAATACATTTTCTTCCTAAATATTTTAACGGCCAGTAATATATTATCCAGTGGATGTACCATAACTTAACCCTTAAAGTTATAGGAAATGCACCCTTAAAAATAATTCCACAATACATATCTTTTGTATGCAAAGCCTCTCTGTATTTAAAAATATTCCTCTGGGCTTCCCTGGTGGCGCAGGGGTTGAGAGTCCGCCTGCCAATGCAGTGGACGCAGGTTCATGCCCCAGTCCGGGAGGATCCCACGTGCCGCGGAGCGGCTGGGCCCGTGGGCCGTGGCCACTGAGCCTGTGTGTCCGGAGCCTGTGCTCCGCAATGGGAGAGGCCACAACAGTGAGAGGCCCACATACCGCAAAATAAATAAATAAATAAAAATAAAAATATTCCTTTGATGGCTCCTAAGTGGTTGCTACATCAAGGAATATGATTACTTTTAAGGCTCTTGATACATATGTCTAATGTAACATAAGAGTGTGACATTTTTGCTACATCCTCACAAGTCCTAGGTCTTAAAATTTTTTAGTCTAAATTTAGGCCTTTATTAAGTGAGAAATTGTAAAATCTTCATTACAAGTAAATCTCATTGTAAAAAGGAAAAAAAAACTTCAACAATCCAAAACATTGTGAAATAAATATAAAATCAGTCCCAGAAATAAAAATTCAGTCTCCCCTATTCTCTTCCCCTCAGAAGTAGTCACATATCTTTCTAGATCTGTCTCTATTTTTATTCAGAACACACACACACACAACCACACACACTATTTTGTTTTGTATCTTACAAAGAAACGGAATTAAACCTGCTCAAAAATATATTCTAGACATCTATCCAAGCTATGTCAATACATACAAATCTACCTCTCTTTTAAAAAGCTACGTAACATTCCGTAGTGTACAGGTACCAAATTTTTTGTGTTCATCTTCAGTTTTTCCTCATTCTAAGTGATGCTGCGACAGACTTCATTCAAACTAACTTGTATCTTCTTATTAGAATATCATCAATTCCTTGAAGTGTATCTGCTAGATGAAAGCATATGGGTGTTTTTAAAATTTTGACAGGTTTGGGCAAACTGTCATCTGGAAAGGTCGAACCAATTTTATGTTCCCAAGAATATACGAGGTACCTTTTTCTCTACATCCTTGGGCAGCTTTTAAATTTTAGCCTGAGAGCCACCCCCCCCCCAAAAAAAACCTCACTGTTTTAATTTCCATTCCCCTAATCACAAGTGAGGTTGAATTTCCTGTCATTGCTTTGATATTTTCATTTCTCTCAGAACTATTCATATTCTCCATTCATTTCTTAATTGTGTCAATTCTATTATCCTTTGTTTATACATGTTACCAAAACTTTTTCCCCAGTCTGTCACCTTGTGATGTTTTTTTGTCACTCAGAAATATCAGCTTTGATGATGTTCCAACTTATCATCCTTTTACGATTTGGGGCCTTGGTCTTACCTAAATGGTCTACCCCAAAAACATTTTTCCCAACATAATACATCCTCCAACATAATAAATTCTTATATTTTCTTCTAGTACTTTTATAGGTGTTTTTGTCTTTGAGTTAGTTCTTTAATTCAAATAAAAGTCAT
Source organism: Delphinus delphis (assembly GCF_949987515.2). Classification (NCBI taxonomy): domain Eukaryota; kingdom Metazoa; phylum Chordata; class Mammalia; order Artiodactyla; family Delphinidae; genus Delphinus; species Delphinus delphis. The sequence goes on from NC_082695.1 coordinate 6,114,674, forward strand.
TTTTGAATATGGGGAAGTAGAATCTTTCTTTCCAAATAGTCATTTTTCCCTATACAATGCATCAAACAACCATTGCCCAACTGTTTCAAAATACCAACTTTATTATATAATAAATTCCTATATATATATATATATATATATATATATATATATATAGGTCTGTTACTGGATTCTACTTGTTCATGTACCAGCTTGTCTATTCTTGTGCTCACCATTTACATTACTGTACCATTACAGTATGTTTTGATATCTGGCATAGCAAATCGTTCATCACTATTTTTCCGCTTGAAAAATTTCTTGGCCACTCTAGCACAATTAGTCCTCTGGACAAATTTTAGAAGCAATTTATCAAGTGTCCAGAAATAAGTCTCACTGGGATTTCAACTGGAATAACACTGAAGTTACAGTTTAATTTGTAGAGTATTGCAATCTTTACAAAGATGCCGTCCCTTCCAGAAACATGTAATGTCTGCCCATTTATTTAGGTTAGCTTTTAAATTCTTCAGGTAAAGGTTTTTACTTTTTTCATAAAGCTCTTGTACATTTGTGTTTTACTCTTAAATGTGTTCTGGTTTTGTTGCTACTGAGAAGAGACTTTTACTTTTCTATAGGAGTAATTACCAATTATTTGATTATGAGTGAGATCACACATCTTTCCAAATGTTGAACAAATTATACTTCTATCCAGTGAACTATCCACATCCTGCAACCACGTGTGGATTTTCATGATTTTCCTCATTGATTTGTGTGAGTCCTTTGCATGTTGAAGATATTAACTCTTCACTTATATTTGTCATAAATATTTTCCTACTTTGTGGTTTAGTTTTTGATCCTAGGGTTTTGTTTTCTCTTTCTTCTTAAAGAAGTTTTAAATGTGTACATAATCTAATACATTGATTTTAACTAGCAACAGATTTGAGTGCCCCATAGGTGCGAAGACCTGTATCTCTCTCTCACAAAAGCTGCACGGTGGGTATTACTTTCCTCACTTAAAATAATCCAGTTCAAGTCTGTGTGACTGCAAAGCCTGTGCTCTGTCCACCTCAGCGTGCACAACTCTTTTTTCCAGATGTTTAATATTTACTTCCATATTTTCTTCCTGATTTGAAGGGCATTCACGATGGTTTGTCATTTATTACATTCCCATATACAGTTTATCTCTGGGGTGCTGAATAGGTTCCAGTGACCTGTACAGAACAAACATGATTCTACAATATGTTTAAACAATCAGATAGGGTTTGTCCCACCTCATTACTCACTATTCTGTCCAGTTCACCCAAAAAAGGGCATCTCTATAACGTTTAAACATCACATCCAGGAATACGGCCTGTCCTTCTGTTTAAGACATTGTCTTATCTTTCAGGATGTTTTCTGGTCTCCTCCAGGCAGACCGCACTTGTCTCGGTGAGGCTGTGCTTACCTGTTTCTTGTTTTTTGTTGCATTGTGATCAGAGCCTGCTGTTTTGGTTGTTTATCCATTTAGTTTCTGCCAGGTTATTTTTAGTATTCAGAAAGCTATGACTTTTATATACACATTGTGCGCCCAGTCACTTTCTCGATTTTTTTGTCTGTTTTTTCTGTTATTCTCATTTTTTTAAGCCAACAGCATCTACAAATGTTTCCCTTCTTTTCATTTTAGAGCCTTGCCTCAGTCTTATTTCATGTATTCCTGCTTTGACAAAACTTACCAAAAACATGTTAAATACCCCAAATTTTAATTTGACTCTGATACTTTTCTGTTAAGCATAGTATGAATAATTAGTTTAACATATGTGTGCCTTTCGCATTAAAAAAGTGCATTTTTATGCCTACGTTTTAGAAATAAATAATTATTTATTTTTAAAATCAATTATTTATTTTTAAAATCAAATACCTATCTTGATCTTAGTTTAGCTGGTAGTTTAAAGTCAACGTGAACTGGACGGGAAAGACCACTTCTCTTCTAGAAAGGCCTCTGAAATGGCCTACCTGGTCTCCCCCACTTCGACTCTCCACCCCTACATTCTGCACGCAGCTGCTGGAGTGGTTGTTTAAACATGCAAATCTGATTATGTCACTCCCCTACTTAAAACCGAACCCTTGTAATGGTTTCCCATTTCACTCAGGGTGAAATAAAACATCCTTAACCTGCCCTACAAGACCCTACACGATCTGGCCCCTGCCTAGCCACACTTGCCCCTCACCCACCATAATCTATCCACACGTCATTCTTTCAGTTCCCGGAATGGGCAAAGCTTCCCCCCTTCTGGGCCTTCCTACAGGCTGTTCCCCTGCCTGGAAAATTATCCCCCATCTCATTCTACACTGACGCCTACTCACCCTTCAGATCTCAGCTCAAACCTTATTTTTGCAAAAAAGTCTTTCCTGGGCCCTCCTTCTGCAATCTGAAATTTGGTCCCCTTTTTATACTCTCTCATAGCCAATGCTACTTCACTTTCATAGCAGATACCAGTTTATGATTCTACACGCAGCTGCGCGATTGTGTTTAATTTCTGATCTCCTCTCCCCCCATAGATCAATTACAAGAGAACAGGGTCAAGTTGATTTTGCTGACCACACTACAAACATTCATGCATATATGAATGAAAGAAAAACACCTACAAAGCCCCTAATGGTATCTCTTACATCTTAAACGATACCCATCACATTATTCAATAAATATTTACCGTTAAAACTCTGATACTGCCTGCAAACTCCATAAGAATCCATTTTACTCAAAGGACATAAAAACTAACCTGAATCTGCTGCTGCTTCAGAAAAACACATACACAAATTTACATCACTAGGAAGTAAGTTCTGTTTACATATTATGAGAGTTTTATGTAGTGTTCAAGTTGCTGATACTTTATTCTCAGGCAACTAATTTTTATGCCTTATTTTTAAGGTATGTAAAGCACTATGAAAAGTGCTTTGTAAAATACTCTTTCAGAAGTCTAATGTATTAACAGTACTTGGTAAAAATATAGCAAAATCAGAAATTAAACAGCATTCAAAGTTGGCTATCTGTAGTATTCTGTAATATACATATCTGGTCAAAAAAGAAAATATAAATTATATTGTAAATTAAAAATTCCTTCAGATCACAAAGGCCAATTAAATCAACATTATATACCACTTTACACTCTACAAAGACTTTCACATACATCATATGACTGAACTTGGTGGGACAGAGCAGGTATTAACATCATTTGTAGAAAAGAAAACTGAGGCTTAGAGTAATTAAATGTCCTCCCCAAGGTCACAGGACTTGAAAGTAGTAGAGTCACAATTACAACGGGGGGGGGGGGGTGGAGGCTCCTACATGTAAATTTCTGAACCAAAGAGAACTTCCATCATAAAAGCTTAGGCTCTGTAATTAGTGTAGATTTGTGCTCCCTTCACTAAAATGTCATTTCACTAGAGAACGACAACCAAAGAAGCTGTTTAAGTATCAAGTTAAAACATCCATTGCCATCAATCCAGGAAATGGCTAAATAAACTATGGTGCACTCAAACTATGGAACATGATGCAGCAGTTCTGCAAAATGAGTGAATGCATCACATGCTAAAACTGAAAGCTAGAGTACACTTGTACTTGTTAAAACAGTCAGAGATAATACAAGTACACACATTGTTTAGATCGTAAAAACATTTTTAAAGATCTAGAAGGATACACACCAAACATAATAGTTGTTATCTCTGGGGACAGAGATTTGTAGTCAAAGACTTTAGCCCATCTCTGTAATGTTTTCATTTTTACAACGAAAATGCTTTACTTTGCTAATTTAAAACTAATTTTTAAAATTTAAATTAACCTGTGGGTTGAACACGAAGGTCATTTTTCTGTTCTAAAAAGCTGTGCATCTACCAAGGAAGTAGGGCCCCCCCCCCAAAAAAGGACAAAATATAGAAACAAAAACAGTTCGATCCTTTTAAAACAATAAACTATCACAAAACGTTCCTTTAAAAAAAAAAACAATAGCTCAGAATTTTTAAAAAACATCTAGTCTCCTTTGTTGCAATAAGACAACCAATCAACTATCAACTAGAAAAGTCCGGAACAGGCTCCTCCTAGAGAGATTTAGTTGTTAGAGTTCGGCAAGGAAGGTTTCACAAAGGAGCTGAGTTTTGAGGGAAATGAGAGGTGACTTGGCAGAGAGATGCGGGAAGATTAAGCCAGATGGGGAAATGTCTGGGAGGTGGATATGTTGAGTTAATCAGAAGCAGGGCACAGGGAGAAAACTGGAGTAAAGTCCTGAAAGAGGAGAGGAGGTTCCTTTGGATGTGGGAGGTGAGAGGGAGCTCGACGGCGCTGCCATCCAGTTTACCTGGGTTGAGAATCCGGCCCTTGTTATGGTCAAACAATGGAGGCGTCCAGCGGCAGCAGCGATCTGCGCTGGGTGCCGGGAGGGTTCCTCATCACCTGAGTAGGATGCTCGGCTGGCTCTGCTGGGACGCGAGGCGCTCTAAAAAAAAACACAACATCACATCATGCAGCCAAGCTTCTCCGCGACACAGCCTGGCTCCCTGATCCCACGGCGCGGCCATTACCGCCTCTCCGCGGACCCGCCTGGAAAGGCTCCAAGGCGCGGCTTCAGGGGTTTCTAAAGCTGTTTTGCTCCCCCTTCCCTCAGCTCCAACAACAATGGAGCCCGGCTCGGGAGTCCGGCTCCCGCGGGGCCTCCGCCCGGCCTCGCCCCTGCCGCTGCACCTCCGCCGCCGCGCACCCTGCCGCCATCTGTAACCCCCGCTCCCCGGCACTGCGGGCCCACGCCGGCTCGCCGAGGCCAGAGGCCAGGCTGCCCTCCCCGGGGCCGGCCCGGTGGCCGCCAGGCCGCCCAGCTGCGCGGTAGCTGCTCTGACCTTTCCCACCGATGCCCGGGCACCCGCCCCGGCTCGAGGCCCATCCTAAGTGATGGGTTGTTTTTCTTTTCTTTAATCCACTCATCCTTCTTCCGACCCCGAGCCCACTCCCCGGCCCCCGCCCCCCGCCCCCGCCTTGACTCAGAGAAGAAATAAAGAGACTGCAGCTCGGCCGCCCCACAACTCACTCCAAGTGAGGGGTTGAAGCGCCCCAGGCCGCGGACTCCGCGCACCCACCCTCCCTCTCCTCAAGGGACACCTCACAGGTGCGCCTCCAAGCCGCGCGCGCGCGCTCCGCACACCCAGACGCCTCCGGGGGACAGCGCGCGTGCGCACGCACGAGGCCAGCGAGCCCCAGGGGAGCGGGGGCCGCACGCATGCGCGCCGCCCGGCCCTCTCCCCTTCCCCCCTCCCCTGCCCCCGCCCCCGTTGGCCGCCCGCGCGTGCCCTCCCCCCAATCCCAGGCTGGTCCCGGGTACCCCCCAACCCCCACCGCCCAGCGCGCGCGCGCTCCCGCTCGTCCGCCTCGCTCCTCCTCCCCCGCGCCCCACCCGGGCCCGCGTTACCCCGGGCAACCGCAGTGCGGCCGCACCTGAGCTTTGCGCCTGCGTCCCACCGGCCAGACCCTCCCTTCCCCTCGGTCCGTTCCCCAACCCCTAACAGCTGCGGGAGGGGGGCGTCGCCCCCTCCCCGGGAAGTGAGTATCGATCGGCCTCCCCCGCCCCTCCCCGCAGACACAGACCCGCCGCCGCGCCGGCGCCTCTGCCGCCCTCCCGGTCAGCGCGGACAGGCCTCGCCGCCCCGGCCCCCGCTCCCAGCGTGCACCGCGGCGAGCGCTCGGGTGGGAGCCGGCGAGATGCGCTCGGCGGGCGGTGCCCACTGACCTCCCTCGGCGGCCGGGCCGGGGCAGGGCCGGAGCCGGGAGCCAGCCCCGCCCGCCGCCCCGCCCATGGACCGCAGGCCCCCGCTGCCGCCCGCCCGGAGGACCGCGCCGAGGGGGGGAGCCGCCTGAAGGACCGCGACGGCCGCGCCCGCAGGTGAGGCGGGGCCCGAGGTGTGACCGAGTCCAGCCCCGCTCACCTGGCGGTACCTGCAGTGAGGCTCTGCGGGCGCCGGTGGGGGGGCGGAGGCATCTGTCGCGGCAGAAACTCATTTAGATAATTTTTAAAGCCCTCACTGCAGGGGGAGGGGTGCTCCCGACCCACGGGCTGTGGAAGGGTGTCCCCTTGCGGAGACATCTCGGGGGGGAAAAACCAAGAGGTGGAAAGGAGGGCAAAAGTGAGGCGCAGCGACTCCCGCGCCGGCTGCCTGCAGGGTCTTCCAGCCCGTTATGGGGAGGGGGATGCCCTTGCCAGGGCTCCAGTCGAGGCTGCAGTCCGTCCCCACCGCTCACCCAAGCCAATCCGAAGGGGGAGGAGAGGACAGCCCAGGGGCCGCTTCTGCCAGCCCCGGGGTGGGATTGTAGGGTGAGGGATCCGCATTGCAGGTGCACTAGGAGCGCCCGAGGGCCTGGCCCTGCTTTGTTTGGGATGCTGTGGGGAGGAGGCCGTCTGAATCCACATCGCTATTTAAATGCGTTTACCACCTCGTGGACGTTAGAGACCCTCCCAGATAAGTTGCATTGTCTCCTGTCCTGATAACCCTTTACGTAAGTACTCTATCTTTACAGCCCCTTTCTAAAGCTTTGATATGGGCTTTAGTTTACCCTAGATAACGATTTGCTTGTGATTCATGAAACTGAGCATAATGCAAATATGCAGCAGAGCTCCAGGCTCGGCGACAGAGCTGCCGTCTGCTACAGCGAGTTAGTCTAGTTTATCTAACTTACGTTTTCATGCTGACCTGTATTAATTTTAAGCTTTGATATTGAGCCGTATGATCTATTCCAATTATGCAAATGAAGTGGTCTGAGAGGAAGTATGATCGTGCTCTGTAATTTAGGTTGCAGTAATCGGTCTTATAACAAAATACAAGCTGTCATACGGTAATATATTACACATTTCCAGAAACCAACCTGTAAGAGTGTTAAAGCTAGAATTGACGTTTTAATACTTTTAAGTTTGACGTTTATTTAAAAAGCATTGTTATTGTTTTATTAAATGGGTTTTGTTTTGTTTTGCACAGTCAAGAATTCTCTTGCATTTTCTTGCCATTGAATTATAAGGAAAAGAATGCTAACATTTAAAGTGACTTTTACCTCCAAAGACGTTCTGAATTCATTTCTTTAGGCTAAATGTTCATCTTACGTGAAATATTTTTGGAGAAGGTTTTAAAGCTTATGGTATGTTTATGTGTATATACACATATGTTTACGTATACATACACACTATTGGAAAACCTTAAAATAAAATAGTTTTTATTGTTCCTCTGCATCATGTTATAATTACTCAGTAAATTCAGTTTAGGTATATTTAAAATCTAAAGTACCAGGCAATAATTTGTGTGTATCAGATTTCTACTGTAGCACATGTAAATACAACAGTCTAACAAACAAGTTTCTTGAAATTAGATATTTTTATTGTTAATTCTTTTTTTAAAAAAATGAATCCTTTTACTTACGACAGAAAATCACTCATGTGGGCGCTTAACTCTTTCATCTGTCATTCGTTGCATAAATTCATTTTAACATCATCATTACTTGATGGAGTGCATTTGCAGCAATACTGATGTTAACAGTGTTGAGGCTTTTAAGAAATACTTATTTTTGTATTATATTTATAATTTTCTTATATTTCTGGCAAGAAAAGACATGAGCCTTTTTTCTTTTATCTGGAACAAGGTCAGCCATAAAAAGTTCTTAAGATATAGTGGGCACACTATGTTTATTAACTAAGATTAATTGTAGCTACTGGATTGGATATCCTTAAAGGGCAGAAACTAGGCGCCTTTATATGCTTCACACACCAAGGGTGCAATAAATGTTTGACTCAGATTGACGTTCCAGACTAGTTAGGTAGGTGCTAGCTTAGTGACACCAATTTTCACATCGCCAGCTTTGACATTTAAACCTGCAGAAAGGTTGGGTAGGGAAGTGAATGTGTCCTAATTGTCTTCAAGTATTCAGGGTCTGTCACGCAGCAGAGGGATTTTCTATTTCCGCGAGTTCCAAAGAAGACAAGTAGTACTTACAGGAAGAGAGACTTCACTTTGGCATAAAAGCACAAGTTGCTTATGATTAGAACCTCCAGTGACAAAAGGGGCTGCTCTTTCCCTGCGGAGTTTCCGGATAAGCTGGTCCCCCGCTGGGCAGGAATGGCTACTAGGAGGTGTCACACCGGCCTGGGAGAGGCCTCGTGAGGGGGGGCACTGAGGGACTCCAGTGGCAACTAGATTGGAGGGCATTGTGGTTCTGTTTTATTTCTTACTCTGGCTTCTGCAGTTGTGGGCATGACAACATCCCAGACACCTACTTCAACCCTAGAAAGACTTTTACTGGGGTAGAGGCCACCCTGATATCAGAGGTGATTCTAATCCTACTTTCATTTGCGTGGGGATTTACAGGTAATAAAGCACCCTCACATTCAGTGTTTTATTTTAAAAGACTCTTCTTAATTACGCTGATTTATATTTCTTCTTTTGGCTTTTATTTTCTGTAATAAACATTTAATCAAGAAGAAAATTACCCTTTTCTATGAAGGCAAGCAGAGGAGTCTTTTTTTTTAAGCTCTTTTTAAAAATGGAATGATGTCAGTCATTCTTTTGAGAGTCAGCATGTTGTGCAGGTGAATAGATTCTTAGCTGAAATTATTCTTTGAAAGATACTGATTAAGGGCTGATTCTTGTGCTTGCTGTGCATTTTAGTTTCTGTTTATTTCATTGGTCAAACATGACTCAAATTTCACAGCAAAAAGTCCATTCATATCCACTAACAGTAAGTTGCACTGGACTTTTCAGTTTGTCTACCTCGTTTTTAAATACATGTTGGCAGGTAAAACACAGCTGAAGAGAAGCAGCATTTCAGTGGACCGAACAGATTAGGTGGATTGGAGTTTTGTGTTTGAAGAAGAAAAAGACGTGTCCCATTTGTACTAAGTGAAATCTGGGAATGATAATTTATCAACAATAAGAATGATGCTCTATCTGTTATAACAAAGATTAGGCTATTGACTGTCAATCACAATACATGTATTAAGTGGATCAGTGGGAATAGGACTCTGTGGCCCAGGAGCAGAGCAGAGCTTCCTGTAAACAGCAGAGAACCCAATAAATGCTGTCTGCACAAGGATTTAAGTGGAACATGATGGTAAGGAGGCCAGTTGAGTTAAACCAGATTCTGACCTCTCCAATTTAGGAAGAAGTTAGAGGGGGGGAAAACAGTTCTGAATTAATATATACGTGTAATTAATTTTTAAAAACCTTAAAAAAATAGTTCCTCTCTTTTGTTCTCTAGCAGATGAGTTTGTCCCATACTTTTGTGGCTCTTATCCACCAGCTGAATTTGGGTGTGATAATTTAAATAAGACAAAGATTTTAAAATTTTGTTTGAACCAGAGGTGCATCGTTTATTTATACTTTATGCACGAAAGGAAAAGAGAAGAATACCAAGTTCTTCTGGTAAACCAAAAAATAAAATAAGGAAATCTTACAAGTATTTATTCCTTCAAGGAAAAAAAATCACAGATGCTGCTTTAAATATTATGAGCAGAACAGCAAATTATCAAGTAAGGCAACCAGTTAGAAAGTGGCCTTTTTAGAAGTGAAAGGTTACATTTTACAGCTCCTCACCATGCTCTCTGAAGGCATCTCACAGATGTCTTAAAAGACTTCTTTGTTAATCAGAAAACAGGAGTTTATGTTTTTATGGGAGTTTCCACACTGGGGAGCAGACTGAAATGAATACCTTAGTGATTATCCCAGTTTACCACTTTATCAGAAATAACTGTTTGAAGCAAGAAGTCTGTACTCCTCTGGAGCTGTAAGGGAAGAAGTGTTCTCCTCTTTTCAAGATTCTTTCTCCTAGCCAGATTCTCAGGATTGAGCAGTGAAATTCCATCGGCTAGCACAAAAGAATAAGCCGGAGATGCTTAAAGCTTACAATAAAGGAGAGGAAAAAGAAGAACACTTTTAATAAATGGAATTCTAGGCATGTGATACTCTGCTGCTACAATGTTTCTCTTTGTTGCCTCTTTGACAACACTTAATATGTTACGTTTAGATAGTATAGGATCCATTATCCTTTGCTCTTGAGATTTCCTTCCCACCCTACTTCTAAATGCACCCTGGACCCCTGTTATTTACCATGTAGGTAAGAGGGTTTATGAGGCATTTTTTTAAATAATTTTTAATTAATTAATTATTTAGTCTGCACTGGGTCTTAGTTGATGGCACGCGAGATCTTTAGTTGTGGCATGCAGACGTCTTAGTTGCGGCATGCAGGCTTCTTAGTTGCAGCATACAGGATCTAGTTCCCCAAACAGGAATCGAACCCAGGCCTCATGCATTGGGAGCGCAGAGTCTTACCCACTGGACCACCAGGGAAGTCCCTATGAGGCATTTCTTATGTGACATTGCTCACACATTGCTGCCACGTATCAATTATAATTCCCAGTATTATTACAGTACTGTTTTTCTTAAAGTTACACATTCCACCTAGAAATGAGTGGCACCATACTCTTAAAGGGCCATCTTTGGTGCAAAGTCAGTGTGAAAACATTAGCTCCCCAAGGTACAGTTCCATCACTGTCGTGGCTTAATAATCCAGGGACCGCCATATTTTTCTAATGGTTTCTATCTAATTCTTTTAGTGATGATCAAGTGTAGGAGGTTAGGTTCCTGCCATACTCCAGACATTGAAGGAGGCTTTCTTTTTGCCCCTGTCTCTCCAACTGTCACAAGTGTCAACTCAGGTAAAGGGCACTGGTATTATTTTCCCCTCAGTGGCTGTGGCATTTGGGAGCAGATCCAGTTTTTAGAAATATGTCTTGCACATTGACAAGAAAGATGAAGAAAGGCTTTGTTGTTTTTTAATTTTCTGTTCCCATAGATAAGTACATAGCAGAGGTTGTTAGGTAGGGCCTGTTCTTTCCAAGGAGGGGTCAATCCTTGTCTTTGAGAGTGAGTCATCTTTATCTTTTGGTTACGTCCTGGTGACCAGACAAGAAATCCTGGTGGAACAGAGCAGCAGCTTTCAGCCACTGAGATACTTGCTCACAGACATGCCCTATTGCACCGGGTCAGGGGAGGCGGGGACATAGTCTTTGATGACAGAGAGAAAGGCTGTGTCATCCTTCTCAGCCTCTGCATTGTGTGATGGGTTTCAAGTGAGGAATTAGTTCCCATCAAGAAAGTGCTGGAGTCAGTCTTTGACAGAAACAGTGTTCTCAATATAGTAAGGCTGTGGTATTAGGACCTGGTTCAGAGATGAGCAAAGCCCAACTTTATTGTTTGAGGGCAAAGGCAGGGTTTTGGGGGGAAGACAAAACAAAAATCTGAGTTGGAACAAATATGGCCAGAGGTGAGACCTTCTTGGAGACAGTTAGGAGGTGTTCTCGTGTCTCATCCACAGTTGTAGGATGGAACTCAGAGCAGTTCAGGATGATCATTGACTGGAAAGGTGCATTGACTTCTCCCCCCCAGCAGGCTGCGGGTGGAGTAGAGCGCCTTCCCACGTAGGCTCGGGGGCCACCGGGACTGGACCTTCCTGGGCAGCTTATCATCACAAGTCTGAAACTCAAGTGGGAAGCAGATTATCCATCTCTGAGCCTTAGAGGAAAACCGAGTGAAGTTAGAAGTTGTTAAGCAGTTGAGGCCAGTGTCTCCCTACCAGAGATGCTGTGAGTCTTCGGTACGTTAGTGTCAGTTGCCCACAGAACTATAAATCCCTGCGGGAAGGTTGACATGACAGCGCAGACTGTTGAACCCTAAAGTGAACCCCGTCACTCGGCTTCTTGCACCTGTGCATGCAATGCGTCGACACCCTTTATCAGTGCTGCCCAGTGATAGAGCACAGCTTCATCCAGCACATTAACAATCTGCTTTTAGAAGTCTCATAAGCCTACTCAGTCTTTTAGATGAAGGTCCCAGTTTTTTGTTTGTTAAAGCTCTCGTGTTCACAATCTATAGGTAGAGCGTCTGGCTGCTTCCGTCCAGTTTTTGCATAATCCTGCCAGGCTATTTTTCACAATTTCGTCTTGACATTTAACCACCTCTTCTGATTCTGAATGATACAGCAGATGTGTAGGGCCTTACAGCTTTATTTACAATCTGACCTGTATATTGTGGACTCCAATTATAAGAAGACACATTTAATGTGCCAAATCCAGAAATAAAATATTTCAGGAATCTTTTTGATGGTCATTTGTCAGCCTTGGTACATAGGTATCTTCTACATCTGGCGAGATTACTAAATGGTCACATGGAAATCATTGCCCTGTTTGAATAAGACAAATTTGAATGTATTTACAAATGCCACCCCCCCCAAAGGGGATAGCGAAGCTGCTCTCTTTGATGTGAGCCTGACAAATAATGTAGCTCATACAATGCTGTTGAACTACACTGGGGAAACTGGAGCATACCACTCCTGTCGAATTATCCCTAGCATCCCCTTACATGTGCGTGTACAAGGCCATGGGCACAGGAACAAGATGAGGAAATTAAATCCTTTGGAGCTACTAAGGTGCTGTCTGGGGAATGCCAAAATGTCTGGTTACAAGGACTCCCTGCCAGCCTCCAAACGACCTTATACCATGGAGGACCTGATCTGGGACAAGTGCAGCATGGATAAGAGCTGCCAGAAGGGACCGGTCAGTCTGAAAAGGATGCCTGGTCAAAGATAGCCTGCACCATGTTATTCACCAAAGGGAGAATGTTTCTAAAATGGCCCCAACGTAGGGTAACACGAGGACCATTAGAAACGTGGGCTCCTCCCCAAGTGAGGCGCCCTCGCTATTTTCACAGTTGACCACAGTCAGAACGAGGGTCAGAAAAAGAGTAAGAAGGAAAAGCAGCATTACATGTTGCACTGGGGGCAATATGTCTTGCCTTTGGACGTACCCTACAGAGGCAAGACGAATACAGATCCTTCTTTGTTGACAACAGTTTGCATCCCAGAGAATAATTTTCTTTTCTGTGAGCTACTAGTCTTTTCTCCTCAATTATACACAAGTTTTTACTGATTTACTTAAGTATACCTCAATTCACACATACATAACATGGTTCCAAACAGTATATTTCAATGACAGTATATTATTTAGAGATTTTAAATTGTGGTTTTAAAATGTTATCAGACATATCAGATGCCCATTATATATCGATTGATTTTACCTTGTTAATTTGGGCTTTAAGAATAAGTGTTCAAAAATACCTAGCAGATGACTCACAGGGATTGTGAGGTGATAAGGTGTGTTTTTTCCTATTTGAATTTTAATCTCTGTACAAGTCTTTAGGTAAATATAAATTATTAACTACCTCACTATCAGTCCAAAGAGAATTAGGGATTTTAGAAAATAACATATAATTTACACTAACTAATGCAGTTGTTGATACTAAAAATTTTTCAGAGAAGTATGGCATCTTAAAACATTACTCAGCTAATGCAAGTCGTTTCATAGGCTAACACAGTGTAATATTGTCTGAGATTTGTAAAAGCAAATGATGAAGGTACCAGTTTCTTATGATGTAACTCGTTTTAGTTGTATGCTCATGTTTAGGGTTACCCACTCTTAAACAATGGTCGGTAAGGAATTTAGGAAGTTCAGTTTAATGTAGCCTTTTGGCAGAAATCCCACTGCTTGGTATGAACTGATACGTGTAGGATCGTCTGTCCCTCCCCTGTCAGGTCTGTGGCGGCCGGGTTCGCATCTGTTTTATTCGTTGCCATCTCCCAGATGACCTCAGAGGCGCCTTGCTCAGAGGGGCTCAGAGAAAGGTGTTTTCTTCAGTGAAAGAGTGAACTGTGATCCTTTATATCCCCCAGCAGAGGGAAACAGAACCTTCATTTACATCCCCAAAGTCCCTAAACAATATACGAAAGGATTTGCCCCAAGAGTATTTTAATAATTTAATTCTTCATGTGTCTTCCATGTTCTGCTGGAATACCTTCTTTCTTGTTCTTAGTACGGAAGCTTTTTAAAGAAGATAAATAGCTTTTCAGTTTGCACCTGTATCTTCTTTCCAAACTGGGAGTTTATAACCTGAGTAATTGTTTTGACTCTGGAAGTGACCTTTTCCAAGCGGAAAACCATTTTTGAAATTGGCAGCTCAACACATTTCTTTAACTTCTCCAATATATTTCTGCAAATTACAAAGTTTAAATGATGGCCCTTTTTCATAAACAGGGTTTCCTGGGTGGCCATGGAGCCTGTACTTTCACTTCTCCCAGCCTGGAAACCTTTTCGTGTCAGTACATGTAAAATATTAAGAGTTCTGGTATGATTTCATAAATTTCTTAGGAGTCTTTAGAAGCGTCTTAAGATTTATGCAAGTATTTAGTGGTCCTCTTAAAAACAGGAATTCCTTTGCGTTCAAGAAATGTTAAAGCCTTTTCACATCATCATTTCCTAGAGATTCCCTGATGGTTTAGAACAGAGCACTCCTGCTGAAAGCGTATATTGGGTCAACTTCGATATATACATTTAATGTCTGCAGAAATATGCAGCTTTATAACCGTAAATCTGGAGTCCCTAGTTGGGGGTTGCAGAATTCTCTTATTCACCCTCTCCATTTCTCAGCTCACTTAAACATTCACAGAGGAAAAGCAACATCTCATGCCATCCGAGAACAGGAGGAAAATGATTTATATTCTTAGGCACATTTTACCCGCAGCCCCTTTCTTCTGAGCCGAAGAAAGGAGATTCACATATCCTGACCCAGGACAGTGAGGCCGGTAAAGCGGTGCCTTTCTGCACACCTGCCTCACCAAGAGTTGAAGACGTGGAGAAGAAACCGTCTCCAGCAGGCACCCTGGGAGTCTCTCACTGATGGTTGCCTTTCCTCCAAGGTCAGGAGCCCTCTGTTATAGGAAGGAGGCTGCACGTGGCTGGGACCTGTCCCTCCTGAGCACTCCGTCACCCACGGTTTACTAGCAATCCCGGAAACCCAAGGAGAGCAGAGTAAACCTCGTCAGAAGGCACAAAAGGCCTGCCTCAGATTAGGTTGACTCTGACCCAGTGCTGAGACACGGGGCAGGACCATTCTGCATTGTGAGGGCCCTCCTGTGCGTCGTAGGCTGTTTTGCAGCACCCTTGACCTCTACCCACCAGGTGCCAGATGTGCCCCTTCCCCAGCTGTGACAACCCATAGTGTCTCCAGACCTCCAGTCTCCCCGGGGGTACCACTGCCTAACTCGGTCAGACCCGCAAATGGGGTTCACCAGCGGGATGCTCCCCCTCAAATTCTGACTGCCTACACTTGTCTCAAGTCATAAAATTTACACACCAACTCCGTGTATTCTCTGGACCAATATAACCAACTGCATCTTGCAGCAGCTGTAAAACAGTGACTGTGTAGATTCTCTGAGGAAAACGAAAATCCTCCGTGGAGGGTATTCCAAGCAGGTCAGTCAGATTGCGGAAGCAGGCAAGCTCCTCAGCAAGACCCGATGGGCGTTACCTTCGCCCCTCTTTGCTGGATTATATTTATCTCAGCAAGGAGCCCCTGTCCTCCTCTTTCTCTCCTCCCCATGCTGGTAGCCATCCGGGTTGTCACACCAGTTGTTGATCTGAACGGGCAGACTCAAACTCCATCTGAATAAAGAATATGTTAGTGTCTGCACTTAATTCAGCCTTCTGTATGAAGAGCAAAAGCCCCTCCTCTAACTAACCAGGAAGCCCTAAAATTTCTAGAGCAGGGAGGCTCAAGCAGGAGGGGATATGGGGATATATGTGTACGTATCGCTGATTCACTTTGTTATACAGCAGAAACTAACACAACACTGTAAAGCAATTATACTCCAATAAAGATATAAGAAAAAAGGGGGGGTTAAAGGTGTTTTAATAATAAAAGATTATTTTTTTAAAAATTAAAAAATTCTGTATCTTCAAAACAGAGATATCTCTTTAAATTATATTACTACGATGATAAATTATCAAGTAAGGCAACCTATTAGAAAAGCAAACTTTTAGAAATTGAGTTACATTTTAAATGAGTCAGAAATAATCTCTGAAGTCGAAATGTCTTAAAATACTTGTTTGATAATAAAACAGAAGTATATAACTTTATACACATTTCCACACTGAATAGCAGAGTACGCTTATGGTTCTTTACCAGAACTATAGCTTCTTAACCCAGAATAGTGTCTGCTTCTCTGCAGCTTTAGGAGCGAAGAAACATTCTCTCTTATTCTGAGATGTTTTCTTCACAAGCATCAAGAATAAGCACTGGAATTCTCCCGGTTAGCACTGAGCGAAAAAGAGTAGACTGGAGAAGCTTAACACTTAAAATATGGGGGAAGGAGCAGAAAAGAGCGGAAGAGGAGTTTTAACAAGTAGAATATGGGGCAAAGGATGTTTTAACAAGTAGAATACGGGGCAAAGGATGTTCTGGCTCTGTAAGGCATGCATGCCTTTCATCTCCATCTGGGGAGAACAGTGGCGTTCATGGGTAAGGGCGTGGCCCTGGAGTCAGCCTGGTTTGGGATGAAGCCCCACCCAGCCACTTGCTAGCTGTGACTTAAAGGAAGTCCTTTAACCCTTTCAGCTTGTTTGCTAATGTGTGAGATAGGAGGAGGACGTCTAGTCGTCAGAGTGCTTCTACCATGTGTAGCTTGGTGCTCCCGGATATGTGAGCCCTCAGTACAAGGCAGTTCTGTTGTTTACTATGTTTATGCTGATTTCCTGGAGCTTCAGGCTGTGTTGCTGCTGCACTTCCCTTCCCTTCCCTTCCCTTCCCTTCACCCTGCATCATCCCCACCAGACTCAATTCCCTCTGGTAGAGCTTTGGCTGTAATGGGTAAGCTCAACTTTTCCCATTTCCTCTCTCTTCCATCTCAACTATTCTGAGCGGCTTTTAATAAGCAACTCAAATCCAGTCCTCGCTTTTCTATCTGATTTTATTTTCCACCACTCCCCAGAATGTTCTTTCCATGTCAGACAGTGTAATGGTCTCACTGTGACTTCTGAAACTTCATTCTCACTTACCTCCTCCTGTGTAAACCCTGCCCATCCTTAAGGACCAGCTCCAGTCCCAGCCTCTTCAGACCATCTTGGTCACTGCAGTCCTTAGCCACTCAACATTCCTTAGGCACCTCCATGTGCCCAGCAATGTGTAAGGTACCAGGAACGCTAAAATGACTGGGGCATGGTCCTCACATGCCGGGGATTCACAAAGTCTCCTATGAGAGGCAGGCAGGTAATTGAGAAGGAGCTTCAAGTGCTGTGACGGGTTACCCTTCCCCTAGCTCCTTACTGAGCATCCTCGGGAGGATTTAATTATACTTTGTTTTCTGTGTACTTTGGTGGCTGAGTCTTATATGCCCAATAAGCTACAGGCATAGGACTGAGTACACAGCTAGCACTTTAGACCATATGCTGGCTTGACCTTTAACCTCGAGGTGCATATGTAAAAGGAAGCTTGGTTGCTAGGCCTGTTGCAATGCGCCTCGTAAACTCCAAAAGATAAATTAAAAAACAAAATCGATGATGATGTTAAGCTCCTGGCCATCACCATAACCTCTTGGCGACTCGAGTGGTTTCTAGGCTTGTAGAATTCATGGAACGGTGCGTTTTTTAATTGGGAGGTTCTAAAATGAAAATAAAAACGTGTCCTTTGAACTGAATAAAGTTAGCTTTATGGAAAAGTCACTGCATTGTCCTCTTTTTTCTCTCTCTGTCACTGACCAGGAAAAGCATCATCAGAGCTCGGCATGCGCATTTCCTGAATTTCTGAGTTTCTGCCACCACCGAAAATTGAGAAAGCGCAAAGCCAGCCCAGTTCACGCTGGCAGAGCCAGCTGTCGGGTGTGGTGCTGTGCCTATGTCAGCGCCAGGAACCCACACAGTCAGCCCCTAACAGGAGTAACTGTCCAGGTGTGTAAGCTGCACCCAGTGAGATCCCGTGTGTCACAGGCTCTGCAGAACGTCCTGAACAGGCGCACACTTTCCCTCCCACTGAAATTAAACTGTATCTCATTTTTACATGGCTTGATAGTTTTCTGGCCTTTTTATTTGTGAGCTTCCCAAAGGCATGCGTGAACTAGCTCTCCTTCCTCCTCTGCCTTATTCCCATGCCAGTCAGAGAAGTATTTCCAAGTCCTCTCACGTCACTAATACAAAAGACACTACCTAATTGCGGGGGGTGTCAGACCAGAGACTGGGTGAGATTACCACTAATTCTCAACTAGAGAGAATGCTTTCTTAAAGGGCCACCTTAGATTCCTAGAGGGAGGCCTTCCCTGGGTGCTGGCATTATAGCAGGGAACAGACAGAAAGCCCTTCTTCTCATGGAGCTTACATTCTAGTCCTGTAAGAAAGAGCAACCAATGACCTCATTTTAGGTAGTGATAAACGCTATAAAGACGCAAGATGGGATGGGATGATGATAATGACAGTTAGAATAAAGTCCGGTTGAAGTGTTCTTGCAGTGCAGAGAGCAGCCACGGCGGGCTCCACAGTGGAGTAGCTGCGAGCCAGGGAGCGCTTGGGGATGGCTCTCCGTGTCGGAGCACCGACGGCAGCCAGTACGTAGTTCTAGGCACAGATGTAAACGCTTTAAATCTGCGCCGCCCAGTATGGTCGCCCCCAGCCACGTGGGACAACTTAAATTTGCATTAAGTCAAATCAAAGTAAATAAAAAGAAAATTTCCTTTTCTCATACACACCAGCTACATATCAGGGGCTCAGTGTGTCATGAGCTTCACTGGACAGCAGAGAAGAGAATATTTCTACCACTGCAGGAAGTTCTATTGGATAGCGCCTCCTTATTTTTTATTTTTATTTTTTTGCCACGTGGGATGTGGGATCTTAGTTCCCTGACCAGGGATCAGACCCGCATCCCCTGCATTGTAAGCACGGAGTCTTAACCACTGGACCGCCAGGGAAGTCCCGGATAGCGCCCCTTTAGGTCAACTCATTTAATCTTCACAACAACCCCAATAAAGTAGGTACTATTTTCCCATTTGGCAGTTTTCCCATTTGGGCAGTTATACATAACTCGCCCAAAGGTGCATCGTTAATAAGTGGCAGGGCTAGGAATCAAACTGCAGCACGCTGGCTCCGGATCCAGAGCCCGGGGGTTCATCCCTACCTGCTGCGTCGCTCTGGCTCATCCCTGAGTACAGCTCATCTCTGCAGCTTACTTCCAGCTGGACTGCAGCCGATGGAGACAGTTACGCCTTGGTAAAGTCTTGTCACTGGATGCTTTAAGATTCAGCTAAGAGAAATTCTGAGCCAAGGGTTAGATCTTTCCTAATAAAAGTGTAGACCTACGTTAGCACAATTTCTCCCTCCTTAAAAAGAAATGGGAAGAGGGAGCTACAAAGCACCAGGAGGATACCCAGTCTGTGTGTGATCTCCATAAGGCTCTGAGCTCTCTATGCCTCAGTACATAAGGTTGGGAAGATAGCAAGTACCTGTCTCAGAGCTGTTGGATTTGATGAGAAGGCACGGAAAGCACTCAGCACAGTACCGAGCACACGGTACGCTAGGTACGTGGCAACTCTTGTCACTGTCAGCATCGTCACTACTGCTGCATTCTGTAGCGGCCATCCCGGGACGGAACGTTCCACAGGGTACAGAGAGCACCCAGAACTGACACCTTCTCCCAGAGCTGTCATGAGACCTTCTGGTTCCAAACTCCACACGTCTGGAGGCAGAGGAGGTGCCCGCCTTTGGAAACAGTTTGCATGTGGCTCATGGGCCTCATGTACACTTAGGCAAAGGTCTTGCTCCTCTGAGCCTTAGTTCCGCAAAAAATGGGTACCGTATACATATAGCTGATTCACTTTGTTATACAGCAGAAATTAACACACCATTGTAAAGCAATTATACTCCAATAAAGATGTTTAAAAAAAATGGGTATCGTACCTCTCTTGTGTGATTGTTTCAAGAATTAGGTGGTTACCTATGAGCCTGGCACAGACACTTGGTAAATAATAGCCGTAATGTCGATTTTTGTGAATGATTTTCAGCTTTTCACAATAAAAAAAATGCCTTTGAGTATGGTCTAAGTGCCTTAGACCAACGCAGAGGCTGTGTCAGGGTAGAGTGGGGGAGACGGAACAGGTCTATCTATCACCAACACCATCTCCATCAGCAAGCTCACTTTAAACTGCGGTGGTCACACCCTAGAAAAGCAGGGTAAAGCCAGCGGAAAAGGATCTTGGCGCAGATGTTTCGCTGAGATGGAAGCTGCTTCACACCCTCCCACACAACCAGCAAGAAACCATGTGATCTGAGGTGACCATCCTGCCCATTATGAAAAATGGGAGGAAAAACAAATTCCACTGGCTCCCAACTGCCTGATAGACGCCACCAGAATTGGATCAACCAGAAGAAGCTGAAACACCCAGCCTCAGGATTTTGGACTTCAAATGGAAAATCTGGGCACTCTAAACCAATATTGCCAAGTTCCAAAAATACGGATACATCGTATGCTTATTATTAAAAGTATCTAAATTAAAGTGGGCCCCGAAAGAGTTTCATGATTATAATTAATCCCATTGTGGGAGTATGAGGTCAAATACGAGAGGAAAACAAAACAAAGGCTGTCATACAAATGGAAAACGCGACAAAAGTGCAAAAGAAAAATAGTGTCAAGGACAGGAAGAGTGAGAAAATACTGCATTGCATCCCCTTCTTTGAAAATTCCAAATGAATATAAAATGCCGTGATGGTTTTCTTTCCCCAATTTCTTCTGCTGTCCTCCCACAGGTGACAGGTAATCTGTGAAAGACAATTGCCCTCCCTCTTATTTTACCTTTATTTGTTTTTAGTTATTTCTACTGGCTAATGTACTAATGGCTCGTTTATCTAATATGATCCAAACTTGGCTGCAAAGACAAACCCTAACTTACCTGCACAGCACCTGCATGCCTTGCCTCATTCTCACTCTTGGCAGCTTCATCTGGATCTCAGTATCGTTTGTTTTAAATGCCAGACCCTGTTAATAGAGCAGTATTCTGTGGGGAGGTTTTCTCCTCCCCTGGAACTCAATGCGTGACTTACTAAAGAAGTGGAGTATAGGATTCTGGGAATTCTCCCAACCCCTGACACAATAAAAGAATCATTGTGAGTAGAGAGAACTTTATGGGAGTCACCCTAAATGTCATCAGTAAACGTGCCTCATTTATTCTACACGGCACAGGAGGCTCACAGAAAGGAAACTTTTAAAGATGTGGATAATGTATGTCGGGACTGTCAGAGCAGTAGATGGGCAGTCGAGAGGTCAGGCGTCCTTAGGTGGACATGCTGGAGCCATCAGAAACGTTCTAGGAAGCGAAGATCCAGGTAAATGCCTTTTTAAAAGAATAGGTTTGTCTTCTTTTAAAAATATTTGTACTCCAGCTGTTATTCCATAGGGAAAGAAGTCCCGTAAAAATATTTTATCACGATCACCAGAGGGTATGTAATTACTAAAACTGAATGCTTGGGCCTGGTTCCTTTAGTCACTGAATTGACTACTGTTGGACTGTTTTAATGATTTCAAAGCTCTCTACTATCCTTCTTCTTTCAACTTGTCTGAAATAACTCGTGTGGGCCATTTTGTAGAAGGGCACGTCGGGAGGTGTCTTGTTTTTGCTTGGTTGCCTAGCCAAATTGTAATGCTGTCCAAGATGACATGGCTGGAACCGGGCAGAGTCCTTTCTAGAATAGCACGAGGATAAAGTCTCTTTTCTCTATCAGTGATCATCTGAGATGCTTAGCGAGGGTTTAGCTAAATATGTTCTATTAGCACTAATGAAACAACCGACTAGTTTACTTTAGTATAAGTAATAAAGGAAAAGTATGGCTAAATTAAAGTGTATAGAGCTTTGGTTAATAATACCTTTCTTTCGGGGGACTTCTCTGGCAGTGATTTAAGACTCCATGCTCCCAATGCAGGGGACACGGGTTCGATCCCTGGCCCTGGTTGGGGAACTAAGATCCAGCATGCTGCACGGTGCAGCCAATAATAATAATAATAATACCTTTCCTTCTTTTTGGGGGCCTAATTAGTCAGGCGCACAAAATGGATAAAAGAAGCCCTATCAGTTAAATCAATTGAAATGGTTCATCCGTTTGGCAGACCATAGAGAGAGAGATCTTTAAAGCAAGCGCACACATCTCAGCCTCGGAAATACAGTTTAGGGTAGTGATTGTCAGGCGCTAAGACTTGAGAAGTACCTCCTGTTTCGTCAGTGTAAGAGGACAGTTTGGCATTTGGGTCACCATACCTTTTCGTCATCAACCAGCAGACAATTAAAATCTGCAGTAATCACAGTCAGATGTAGAAATGGAAACACTAATCAGATATGACCTGCTAATTTTCCTTTCCATTTAAAGGCAGATATCACTCGGTAGAGCTATTTGTGTGGGAAGGCTTGAGATTTTATATGTCCCTAAATGATTGGCTCAGGATCATCTTGGTAAAGGACAAGGTTGTCAGGAGCTCACAAATGGCATCTCTCTTTAGTTGCAAATGTTTCCTGCCCTCGCTTCTGAAATGAGGCGATTTGGGTGATCCCGGGCCGGGGGCGGGGGGCAGGGGGCAGGGCAGTCAGCTGGAGGCTGCCCAGGAAGGGCAGGAGGGGGATGCAGGGAGAGCAGGAAGGGCCAAGTGGCGTCACCACAGACCCGCCGGCCACCTGGCCACCCCCTGCCCTAGAAGCAACTTCCCTGAAACAGGAAGTGCTGAGCCGACTGTGTGCTGACGTGATGCCCGGGATGGCAGCCCCTCACAGCCAGGAGATGGGGTGCTGGTGCGCCTGCCTCCTGGGGTGGGGTCTGCCACAGGGCATAAGCATTCTGGCCATGAAGTCGCCCAGTTTTCTGGGAGGCCCTGGGCACTCCCAGAAGGTACTGTGTGATTTCAGACCGTGGGAGTGCATGTGTTTCTCTACCTGGCCACGGCCCACTCAGAGGCACTTTTAGACAACCTGAAACACAGACTTGCTTTCTTCCTGAGACGTTTACACACAGAGGGACCGCGCCCCTACCAGCGTACAGACACGTGACGTGGTTTTTAAATAGAAGTCAAATAGAAACTCTTAAAGTATGAGATAATCAGACTGCAGAGAAACACGGTTCATAAATCCACCACGTACGCCTCCAGTGACTGCAGCCTTCCCAGACGACCACATATCGCGTTTCCCTGTCTAATTGCTGGTGCCTCTAATCACATCTATTACAACTTTAATGTCAGGCTGTACGTTCTTTCAGAAGGAAATGGCTGTCAGTGTCTAAAGAATTGTGATGAGCCTTGTATTTTATGACAGATAATGTCAGAGAATTACAGGAATGTACAATGCGTGGGGGTGGGGAGGCGCTCGAGGGCTCGTCATGATCGTTTTCTGCATATCTCGGAGACACTAAATTGTTGCTTTTATAAAAATTGCCTTCCCGGGCTTCCCTGGTGGCGCAGTGGTTGGGGGTCCGCCTGCCGATGCAGGGGACATGGGTTCGTGCCCCGGTCCGGGAAGATCCCACATGCCGTGGAGCGGCTGGGCCCGTGAGCCATGGCCGCTGAGCCTGCGCGTCCGGAGCCTGTGCTCCCCAACGGGAGAGGCCACAACAGTGAGAGGCCTGCGTACCGCAAAAAAAAAAAAAAAAAAAAAAAAAAATTGCCTTCCCGTTAATTCTCCTTGGTTCTGGTAAAGCATCCCAAGACTACCCTGGAACAACATCATTAAAACATATGATACCACTTTGCTAGTGGATAGTTAGTGGTTATGTTTTGTAAGAGAAACAGCTTTATAGTTTTTTCTGGCTATAAAGTAATATATTTTCATCATTAAAGAAGCTTTAGGTAGTACCAAAATAGAATTTTTTTTAAGTAAAAATCACCCACAATCCACCGTCTAGAGATAAATGCTTTTAATGTTTCATTGTGTATACTCTAGAATTTTTTTCTCTACTTGTATCTACAAAAATATGATATATACAGCTTTTAATATACTCTTTTGACTTAACCTAGTATAGATGTATTTCCTTGTCAATAAATATAGATGCACATTATCATTTTTAATGATATCATAGTTCAGATGTGCCACGCTAACTCCTCACTGGCAGACATTCAGATTACTCTGTGAGGTGGTTATCTTGCAAAAGATGCTTTTCTTCTTTTGATTTCTACTGGCGTTCTCCTCTTTTAGCTTTTAGAGACCAGCCATTAAAAGGTGATGTGCACTGCCCACCCAGGCAGAGAACAGGACCCCAAAAAGCGTCTCCATCCGAAGTTTCCACATTTGGATGAGTGCAAATTTAGTTCAGTTACCACTTTATCACAGTAGACAGACACATGCTAAGTGTTTTATCTAAGATAGCTCATTTTATCCCCCCAGTCACTATGTCTTGTAGGTACTGTTATTGTTCCTCATGTTATGGGAGAAGAAGGTGAGGGCACAGAGAGGCTGCAGCTCGAACGTGGCTGAGTGCGAACTGGAGCCCAGGATTCTGACTCCTGTGCTAAGCTCTTGACCCGCCTATTGTCTTAGTTTTAAAAATATCCCAATTGCTTAAGAATGATTAATAAACAAGATTTTTTGTCACTTCAAAAACATAATTGCATCTTTTGCTTTCAACGTTTTTTTACTTCCACTTTTTAATGGTGTTCATTCTTTTTACCAGAATGTTTTTGGAGTGATTGTTGAGTGCTTACGCTTCCTTGAAATGCTGTCCTTTTTCTTAGTGTCCTAACTCTTTGGGATTCTCAAATAACTTATCAGCTGAACTTCTTAAATACACGTGCAAGTAGAAATAACAGGGTCGTGCAACTTAAAACAGTTTCTTTGTCCAGGATTGTTGTGAATTCAGAATAACATCAGGCTTCATTTTTCAGAGATGGTAAGTTTCCTTTCCTACAAGCAGGTATTTTAGATTGAGAGTTGATGGCCTAATTAGCCATCCACCTTTTTTTAGCTTCTTGTAGAGTACTATAGATTGATTCAACGTAGGAAGTAGGTTTTACTGTCCCTTAGGGTGCCTGATTCTGCCTGACTCTCTTTATTCGCTTCCCTGAATGGCTCCTCTCCAGTGAAAATGGAAAAGGCCAGCAGAAAATGCTTGTGTTTGCTTTTATGTTGCCCTCTTTGGAAGTAACTGGAATCCTTTGCTAGCTCATTTCCACACTTAGATGATGTTCAGGAAATACCCTAGTGTGGGAATAAGTAAACAATATTTATATATTGATCAATATTTACATAAAATAATATAGGTAACAATTATTGAGCACTTACTACATGCCAGACACCATAAGTGATTGCATTTAGCACTTAACCCTTTAAGTTAGATATTACGATGGTTTAGGTGACAAGATAGGGTTCAGATTTAACCCCAAACACTCTAGCACCTCAAGACTTTGGCCATTCTGCTCTTTTTTTTATCCCGTTGTGCTAAGCGAATCTTCTTTGGGCCACAGGTTCTTGATCTTGAAATAAAGAGGTGTTGGAATAGTTGATTTTGAAGGTCTCTGCCACCCTCAACATTTCCTGAGTCCACGAATCCACTCAGGACACCACCTCCCTGCTGGGAACCATCTCTTCTCCTCTTACATTTAATCACTACACTTGCCTTTGTCCTCTGGCCAACCTTCATTTACTCCGTGACAGTGCTTCAGCCAGAGGACACCAGAGCCACACAGACAGTTCCCACAAAACAGCCACAGAGGTCCTTGCGCACAAGACGCTCGCCGGGTCCCAGGCCCTGCCGAGCACGCGCAGAGGCAGTGGGACGCCAGTCATTCTGACGGTTCACGGCATGAGAACCAGATGTGAATGGGTTATAACTTATTCATGACTAGGATCTAAAATAGCTTGTTATAACTAATTCACAGCACCACGTGAGTACTGGGTGTACTATTTTTTTTTTCAGATTCTAAAATTATTACCCTATTTCCACAAGCTTTGTGTTGAGAGAATAGATAGGTCTACTTTTGATTGCCCAGGAACAAAGAAGTGTCCCATTTTTAAATGGTGAGACCTTTTACTATCAAAGATATTCCATTTCTGTTAGCCTAAGAAATGTGGTCCAGGGATACTTTGAAACATTGTTTCTGGCGTATGAAGAAATTACAGGATGAGGTCATGTTCAAATCAGTGCTGCTGCAGTGCTTTTTGATTAATGCCGCGTAATTCTTGTTGAGATCTCCAGTCGGTATGATCGGGGAGCCGTATAAAAGTAACTGAAGCCCGTACGTAATTTGGGAGTTCAGACACGAAGGAAGAATGGGGGCTGATTAGGCGGGGGCGGGGTGGGGGGAGGTGGTTTGCCAAGAGCAGTGCGGATTGCGGGAACCAGTGTGCAGAGGCCCCGTGCTGGGGCTGCGGCAGATGCCAGGGGTGAGAGGGCAGCAGTGTAGGTGGTATGGGGCGAGGCCGGGGCAGGGGTGGGCAGCTGAGCAGGCAGGGTGGGCCAAGAGCATCGGAGGGACGAGGCAGCGGGAACTAAGATCCCGCATGCGCACGGCGTGGCCAAAAAAAAAAAAAAGCAAGACTTGTTGGTGAGTCTTTCTGCCGTACCGGGTGGTCGGCAGGGCCTTCCTGGTTGCTGACTGTCCCACCTGGAGCATAGGGAGGGTGGGTCCCACCTCCTTGAGCAGTGCGGCTCCGGGCTCGCCCCGCGCTGCGCTGGGGGAACGCGGCAGACCTTCCCGCCGAGAGGCTGCTGCAGTGCACTGCGCACATTTCCCCCTCAGCTTCAGAGCGCTGGAGATCACGTGTATGCTTTGTGGAAAGCATCTGAATTTCTGCCTGAAGGTGAAGGCCACCCCCGCCCTCCAGATTCTCGCCCACAGGATCTGAGGGCGAGGAGCAGCCTCAAGGTTCAGATGCAGCATTTCTTGATTTATGTTTTCCCTTGTGGGCAGGACGTTCCTGTTTTTCCTTGGGTGTTTGTGAGAACAAACGACGTAAGTGATGGGGAAGCACTTTGTGCTTGTGCAAGTGGAGATGGTCCATAAATAAGATCACGATGTCATCATTTATACATTAATGCCCCCAAAGGGAGGAAAGGACATTACTTTGAATTGGGTTGAGAACTGGACGTGAGCTACTGACAGGCAGTTTGTCCTCATGCGGATACAGAGCAGACCCAGTGAGGTCGGGGTCCTCACGTCTCTCTGAGAACCGTCATTAAAAGCATGTTGTCACCACGAGGTGATGTTAGTATCCCTGCCCGCTCCGGGAAGCTGTCTCGGCCAGGTGCCAACCTCTATAGAACTTGGCCCTTTTCAAGTGTTAACTTTCTGACCATATAGAGGGAACAGTAAATTCACAGAAATTTAATGTCTAGTGAATTTGGCACGGGAAAAATCATGGATGTGGCCTAACCTCCGAGTCACGATCAAGGTAACCTGCCCCATGGGTGGTCTTGCTTTGAGATGCCCACGCCCTTTGCTTCTGCCAGGGTTCCACGGGAGGAAGCGGGCAGAGTGGGGCTTGCTCTCTGGCTGCCACCGTGGCTGGAATGCCATCCTCTGCAGTGAGGGCTGCATCTCTGGGGAGAGAAGAGGGCCCGTGTCCAGACCACGCTGCCTCTGACCGAGCAAATAACTGTAAAATTGCCGGTGGCTCCCGGTGACACTGAGACACGAAATGGGATTTGCCTCGAGACAAGGAGCTGCAGTACAAAGCGCCCACGACATGTAGTGTATGCCCTTTTGACAGGGAAAGTGCAGTGTTTTGTCAGCCACGCTGCACTACTGGCTGACACACGGCTGAGAGGGCCTGAGTGCCTTTTACTCAAGCAGGAAGCATTATTCATCTGCAGCAGACGCCGGCACCTTACCTTCATCCATCACGCTGACGCTTTCAGGGAGGGGTCGTCAGTGCTCCTTCACGTCTCTGGCTCCCATAGCCAGAGATTCTGAATCAAGCCTCCCAGAACCAACGCCATCCCTTCCTCCATGTTATCTGCATCTCTCAGCTGTGTCTCCTTGGCCTGAACAGGATGCTTCTGTAGCTTCATTCACGTCAGCTTCTGGGAAGGACTAAGTCGTTGCAGTGATTCCACGTCATCAGTAACTAATGAGAAGACATTAAACCATCACCTTCTTTTAAGCAGCAGCAACTCCCTGTCCTCAGCAAGTCAGTGATACTATGTACCCTTTCGAGCTGATGAGAAAATACTGTCGTAATTTGGATCCCATCTGGAGGTGTGACTTGTTTCCTCGGACCTAAGTGGACCTGTCTCGTGCATGTATATCCAACAACCAGAGAACGCCCCACACAGATGGCATCTCCTCCTCTGGGCCTTTTAAGTCAGCATAGAGTGTGGAAGAAGAGAGACCAACCTCCAAATGGAATATCACGGGGCTGAAAAACCCCTGTCCTCTGGTTGTCAGGGCTCCAAACGGAGCCGTCAAAGCTCACTTGCCGGCTTTGCATGTTATATAATCGCGCTCCTCTATTCACCTCATGTTCCTTCTTCCCCAGACTGCCTGCCCAGGTAATGGGAAGCTTCAAGGGCACGCTTGTATTTCTGTAGTTATGACGGTGAATTCATGAATTACAGATTCAGTGCCATTCAAGTCGCCGACTCGCCAAGGCCGTTAGAATGTGAATACTTACTTAAATCATATTAAATTTGTTACAAATAAAATTTAATACCAAACTGTGATGGGACTGGGGTGCCTGCTGAGGCCACATTTCCCCTCCCCTCCCTGCCCCCCACGGTAGGTCACAGAACACGTTTATTTCTGGTCTCGGCGACGCCTCCTTTCGTGCCGTCAGTGCCAGACGAAACTGGTTTGCAGCTTTAGCACGTCGCGCGCTCCCCGTGCAAGGCACGCCTGTAAGTCAAGCCAGGAGCGCGTGGAAGCAAAGGCTCTTCAGCCCTGAGGGCCTCAAGCTCCCCTGGTGCCGCACCCACGCTGGACAACCCGGCGCTGGGCCCACTGGGTTAGCAGGTGCTGGCGGTGGGCCTCCTGGGCGCCAGGCACCGTGCAAGGCCCGGGGTACAGCGGGGACCGAGCCTGCAGTCTGCGCGTGGAGGCGCGAGACCGTTAACTAGTTGTGGGCAGGCCGTGAAGGCTTAGAGTGCGTGACGTCGCCCAGCCCGGGGGCCAGGGCTTCCGGGAGGAAGTGAACTTGGGCCGAGAAGTAAAGGACACGCAGACGTCAGCTCACGGGAACGGTGGGGCCGAGGGAGGACCCGAGAGGAGCACTCCGGGCAGAGGAGCCCAAGACAAGGCCCCGGGGTGCGGAGGCGAGGCCCAGCCAAGGCCCTGGAGGCTCACCGAGCAGCTGAGCACAGAGGGCACAGGGCCAGGCCCGGGCCCATGTGGACCAGCCTCACTCAGAGCCGTGGGGGCCCCCGAAGATCCTGTGAAAATCACTCTGCTACGACGTGGGGACGGAATCGAGGCGGCGAGAGAGGACAGAGGGAGGATTCCACAGCGATTCAGGTGAGGGTGGTGTGGCTTAGGTGTAGAGACGGAGAAAAGCAAGTGGACTTGAGAACTGTTTTCCAAGTGGGGTCACCAAGACGCAGCGGTGGACCCTCCAGGCCGCTGGGCAGCGAGGGGGCAGCTGTACACCCGGCTCGTTCTTCATCCTTCCAGACACACTGAGTTCTGGATCAAATGTAAATTGTTCTTTCTCGTCAATGGCAAACCCCTAAAACACAGGCTCTGCCTGCTGCATCAGCCACCAGGAGCGCAGATTTGGGTCCATCCTTTTAAAGAGGAGAACAAGGCATCTCCTCTGGCGTTGCCACTTGCGAAGCCCATCGTAGCGCCTAGGAGTTGATGTTCCCGGTGAGACAATGGAATTGATGCCAGAGTGACCGACTCAGGTCTGCTGAACAGAAGTAAACGTGGGCGTCTCTACCGGAAGCTCCAGAAGCGGTCCTGCATTTGCCTCCGTTCGATGTCGAGGCTGTCCAGCTTTCGGACAGCCCTTCACAGCTCACGCCCCGGACTTGCCTTGTTCCGGGCTGGCTCCTTTGTTAGGTCAGTGTCCTCCTCCCAAGGCCACGTGCTGACCACACAGGGTCGGGATCTCAGGCACCGTGGGGCTCCAGTTAGAATTAGTGTCTGGCCCAGCAGCCCCATACAAGGAACTTGTGGCTACAGCAGGGAGACAATTCGGGGGCGGAAACCTTCCTCGCTCCTGTGGAAAGGCTGCTCTCAGCTCCCCTGAGGAAGGCTCTGGTGGATGGAAACTCAGCTGGCATGGCCTGCAGCCAGCTTTAGGTAGAGCTCAAGGCCTGGGGAAATCTGATCTTCCTTGCATAGAAATGATCCTGTATTTACTCAACCAGTTCCCTCTTGCTGGATTTTGAGTTGTCTCTGGTCTTTTCTGACTGTGAACTGCACTGTAATGACCGTCCTCCTATAGCTACACCTTCTCACACGGAGGCCATCATTTCCCTCTGGGGGACTCCTAGAAGTGGAACCGCTAAGTCAGACAGAAGCTAAATTCTAAGGCGCCAGATACACTGCCAGATCGCCTCCTGTAATAGGTGCAGTGAACACTCCCACCCAAAACTGCGCTGTTTCTTTAGTCACAGCTGTCTCTCGCCAGCTTCCCCCCTGACAGGCGTGTCCCTTCCAGGACGTGTCCGTGTGCACCCTTCGCCCAGGCTTTGTCCGGCACGTTCTCTGTCCTCTGCACTCCCTCACTTTCCTTTCCTCCTTCAGCCTCCTCGTGTGAATGAAAACGCGTGTCCTGGGTTCCAGCTACGCGCCGTTCTTAGCTCCAGAGCTGGGGTGTAAATATCTGTAAGCTGCGGGGCTTACAGGTAACAGACAGTGCTTGGTGTTGCCCGGCGTGTTGCCACCTCCAGAGCGGACCCTCGTGCCACCCTGCCACACACCCGCTCACCGGAAGCCCTCTGAGGGGTGGTATTTCCTTTGGGGGCGCTCGTTGGCCCAGCAGATTAGGAAAAAGGCACCCGAGGCTCTGTGTTCACAGGAATAATTTATAGGCAGATAATCCACGTTTCATCCTCAGCCTGTTTCAGTGCCGCGCAAGGCGTCTTGAATTACTGGGCTAGCTTTTACAGAATGGCCGACTGACTTCGCCACATTTCTCGAGTTACAGCGAAGGCCCTGAGCGAGTGGCTGATGATGGAGGATGGAAGCTGGCGGCGGGGGGCGGAGGGTGGCAGATGGCAGGGTCTGGGTCCGGCCTCCAGACACCCGCAGCCACCACGTGGCCCGGTGAGAATGGTTCTCAGGAAATTCCCAAGGAAAGAAGGACTTGGGGGGCTCTCAACTCTGTGAGGTCCCGGGGCTTCCCTCCGAAACACCACGCTTGTCCTCCTGGCCTGCCAGCTCTAGGTTCCACTTCCCCGCGCCCGGTTCTCCTGAGCGGAGGCAGCAGTGCTTCACCTCCTCAGGGAAGTCTGTCAAGGGAGATTTTGCTCTCAGTCTGTTGAAGTCGGGTAGCCCACGGAGAGCCTAGGATTTGGAATCGGGGAGCCCTCTGCATCCGGAGCGGGGCCTCACACTGCCCTCCAGCCCGCAGAGCCAAGGAGGGCAGGCGGCAGGCGGCGTCCTCTTCCAGCCCGCCACCCCGAGACCCTCGTTGTCGGGGACAGCCACCAGGCCCTGTGTCCCCTGCAGGTCATCTGGATGCCAGCATGGCGACCGCAAACCTGGAGAACCAGCTGCACAGCGCGCAGAAGAACCTCTTGTTCCTTCAGCGGGAGCACGCCAGCACGCTCAAGGGGCTGCACGCTGAGATCAGGCGGCTGCAGCAACACTGCACAGGTACGAGCTCCGGGGACCAGGGCGGGGGGCAGCCCCAGGCCTGCCGGGGCTGTAGAGCAACGCAGGACCTGTCGTCGAGGTCACCTCGCACCGGCTGGCTCAAAAGCTGTGCGGGGTGAGCGAGGAGGGGGCCTCCTTCTTCTCTCTCTCTGGTTAACCCTGTCATCGCTGGGGTCCATTTGAATGCGTCACCTCATCCTCTTTGCCAAGGCCACACGCTCGAGCGTAAAGCTGTGAAGCCAGTTCTCAGCTTACTGAGGCCCTGAAGGGTCCAGGTGCAATGGTTAGAAGCTACCATGCGTCTTGGAACCAGGGACCAAAGTGTACCACACAGAGCAGGCTGCCTGCTAATCGTGGGCGCTGGCGTGTGCACCAGGGAAAAGAGGGCCCCCGGACCCGAGTAAGGACAGCGGCCGCCGACAGTTGCTGTTCTCACTCTTGCCTCTAATGCTGCCAACCTCTGCCCTGTTCGGGCAGGACTCGCAGGCTGATCGTGCGTTTTCAGAGCTGATGAAGGTCTTGAAATACACTGTAATCATACAAAACTAACATGTATGATCTCCTTTTTAGATTTAACGTATGAGCTGACACTTAAAAGTTCGGATCAGACAGGTAAGAACTCCCTTCCCAAAAGCTGATGCTTCCTGTTGTTTCCTGTTGAGGCACACGTCGGTCCACCTGTTTTCACTAATTACACACGTAGAAGAAAACACACTTGCTGTGAAGAGTTGCACATGTGACCAGGGCTCTCTGAGAAAAGGTGGGAGGGCAGTTTGGACCCCTCGGTGTGTCGGTGGGGTGGGAGGGGTGAGTGCTTTTATTTCCTTCTGATCGACACACGTACTTGGAATGCCTGCTCTGTGTTCTTCTGGGTTTTCTGATTTTTTACAGTGAGTATGTGTCCCTTCTGTAATCAAGAAATAGATGTGATTTAAACCGGAAGGAAAGAGGAGATGGAGCGGGGTCCCACCTCCTCTGTGTCCGTGAAGCTTAGCACAGGACCTGGCACAAAGTGTGTGCTCTCTACAGACTGGTTGAGCGAGGGGTCACATGACTGGGTGGCCCCCAGAGCAGCGCTGAAGGTCTTTCTCTAGACTCTAGTCCCAGAAATGCTCCCCCAAAACCAGAATCCTCAGGGACCCCCAAAACTATCAGCCTGATGGCAGCTGGAGCAGAGGAGACAGAAGCCGGGCCTCTGTGGCCTGTCCCAAATAGCTGCTCCCCAGACCAGGGTGAGGCTTTTAAAAGTGTAGAAGCCGCATTTGAGTCGAGATGACTTTTCCTAAACAGGCCTCATACGAGCAGCGACTATTCACGAGCGAGTCTAGGTCCTCGTGACCGTTCCCCCGAGCCCGAGAGCGCCGTCCAGCACTGACGTTCCACCTGCGCCACCCGTGCCACGTCCCCTAAGCGTGCCTTCCGGGAGCCAGGACCCCCTCTTCCTGTGTGTGGTGGATGAGGGGCCTGGGGACGGGGTTCAGGAGAGCAGGATGGCCGCCTCCAGTCGGGGACTCCAGCCCGCACCCCGCCATCCATGTCACCGAAATCAGGCTGTCCTTACTTCCTGTTCCCTCTGAGCCCACGCTAATCTGTAGAAACACCATTCTTGCCCTATATCCTCTCCAGACGTGGTTCTCGGCCCTGAGTCCCCAGGCCACCCGCCCACCAACCCGGCCCCTCATCAGGGGCTCGTGGTAACAGCTGGCGTGGGGCGTCTCCTGTGGGGGCAGAGCGCAAGCCTCTCAGGTGGGCCTGTGCCCCGCCCAGGGGTGGAAGCGCACACAGACGCGGCTCTCAGAGGAGCCGTTCGGCAGCTTCTCTGACATCCCTGAACCCGCATCCTCATCTGAGAGGCACCCACAAACACTGGTTCCGGCCTCACCACCAGGGCCTCCTACCTTCACGGACCACCCGCCCCGTTCAGCCGCCCTGCACAGCGCGAGCACAGCCAGGGAGAGTCTTGCCGAAGGGCGGCCTGTGTGGTGTTAGGGGCAGGCCAAGGACCAAGGAGGGGCCTGAACTCAGGCCCAAGGATGCCATGCTCTGAGAGGTGCAGAGAGGGGACCCGTGTCGGGGGAAAGGTGGCAGCCTGGCATCCAGCCTCCTCCGCAATTTCAGAGCTTTGGTGCTCTAGACATAAAGGAAGTCTACATTTGCCTTTCCAAACCGTGCTTGGAATGGCGCAGACAGATGGCTCTGCTAACAGTTTAATCCTCAGCCTTTGGAGAGGTCTAATACTCTGAAATTGCCCATTTTAACGTCAGCATTTTTGAAATTTGGAGACATCCTTTTATGCAATAAGCTGGAGAGCTGGATGGGGCCTCAAAGACCGCCTGATCTCCCACCTTTTCCTGGGGGGAGAGGACACGGAGGTGGCACGAGCGATGGGGGTCCTACCCTCCGTGTGGCCTGTGGGCACCGCACCCATCTTGGCCAGGGGAACCGCCACCGTGGGGAGGGGGGGCCGGCCTAGACCCCCGATCCCCGCACAGAAGGTCTCCCTGCCCCCCAGGGCCTGGCCGCCCTGCCCTCGGGTTCTCACTCCGCTCCCTCGGCTTGGCCTTCCAGGAGACAGCTCTTCTAGAAGCAGCGAACTCAAGAAAAGATGTGAAGACCTGGAGGCGCAGCTGAAGCTGAAGGAGGACGAGAACAACGAGCTGCTGACCGAGCTGGAGCAGAAGAGCGCGATGGTCGTCGTGCTGGAGAACAGCATCAAGGAGCGCGAGAGGCGGTACCTGGAGGAGCTGAAGGTGAAGAGCCACAAGCTGGGCGCGCTGAGCAGCGAGCTGGAGCAGCGCGCCGGCACCATCGCCTACCTGACGTCGCAGCTGCACGCCACCAAGAGGAAGCTCCTGAGCTCCGGCGGCACCTCGGACGGCAGCCCGGCCGGCAGCCCCGCGCTGGCCAGCTACAAGCCGGCCCCGCCCAAGGACAGGCTGCCCGAGACGCCCCGGCGCCGCATGAAGAAGAGCCTCTCGGCCCCGCTGCACCCGGAGTTCGAGGAGGTCTACAGATTCGGGGCCGAGAGCCGGAAACTGCTTCTGCGGGAGCCGGTGGACGCCATGCCCGACCCCACCCCGTTCCTGCTGGCCAGGGAGTCGGCCGAGGTCCACCTCGTCAAGGAGCGGCCCCTCGTCATCCCCCCCATAGCCTCGGACCGCAGCGCCGGCGAGCAGCCCAGCCCCGCCCGCGAGAAGCCGCACAGGGCGCACGTGGGCGTGGCGCACCGCATCCACCACGCGACCCCGGCGCAGGCCCCGCCCGAGGTGGAGACGCTGGCGGTGGACCAGGTGAACGGAGGCGGCAAGGTGGCGAGGAAGCACTCAGGGACGGACAGAACTGTGTGAAGGCCCCCCGCGACCCTTCCCCGCGCTCTCGAGGCACTGTGATCACTCCTAGGAAAAACTCAGCCGCACCTCCTCTGTTTCTTTTCTTTTTCAATTCCCATGCATGCCGAATTGTTTTCACGCCTGTCAACAGATTATTCTCCTGCTCCCCCTGCCCTCTGACCGACACCGAAACACGATCGTGTCCCTGCTACGGAATCCGTACTTACTAATCGCTGCGGCCAAACACCTGTGTGCCGACTCGCTTGCTTCCAGCTCGGCTCCGCGGAATCTCAGCGCGCTCGCGGACAAAGCACGGGCCGCAGGCTGCGCCGCTGCTCGACGTTAACGACATCAGATAGTCACACGCCTAATTATAAAGTCGGAGCAACACATAACGACCTTGACCTCATCCCTCCCGTTTCCAGGGCGGCCTGTCCGGAGCAGCCCTGCTCCCTCCAGGAGACCCCCCCCCGCCCCCCCGTAACCTCCCGACACACCCTCCCCCGGGGGGCGGCACGGATAACCGAGCAGATGTATGTTAAGTCACGGGAACTAAATAAGATGACGTCACTCCTCATATCACCACGACCTGAATGTGTTGTTTTTTGTTAGTTTTATCCAAAATGTTCAAGATCCCAACAAACTTTATTTTCTAAACCTGCCTTCTTTCTGTTCTGTGTCTTTTATTAAACCACCCGAGGGTGGGCCTGGGTGGGGGGGGGAACAGTGGGAGGGAAAGAAATAGCGCCCGCTTCTGCCCCTCGCCCCCAGTAACCGCTGCCCTGACAGTGGGCTCACCCAGGGGTGCGTCCCGGGCTGGGGGTTCACTTCCGGAAAGATGAGTCCCCTGCCGTGTCTCACTGCCCTGAGCCATCCCTTAGAACGTTCTGCGCCTCGGAAGTTCTAGCAAAAGCCAGTTGTCCCCGTGACTGGCCTCGCCCTCGTGTCCCGCTAGCGCTCAGCTCAGCCCAGCCCCGTTCCTCCCTCGCAGGGTAAAGCCGCTCCTCGCCCCCGGCCGGGCCTGGCCGGAGTAGCCCCAGGGGCGCAGGAGGAAGGGACGCCCGGCAGCCGCCGGTCCTTCAGGTTCTTCGTCTGCACCCAACCCCTCACAGCCTCACGCAGGAATCAAAACACCAGGCTCAGCACCCTCACCCACACGCTGCCAGGCCAGCGCCCGGGGAGCCGGGCTGGAGAGTTCTGGAAGGGTGTGGGTGACTCCGGCCTCATCAGCCCAGGGACGGCGGCCCTGCTGCCTCCGCGCAGCAGCCTCGGCCTTCTACCCCGCGCCCCAGCACGCAGCCCTCGCTCCAGAGAGGCGTCTGCTGAAAGAGACCTGGACCATCAAAAAAACCACCTTTGACAATTTACGTTAGAATTCTCACTTGTGCCATCGACATGCAGGCAGTTTTGCTTAAGTGGTTCCCCTGAGAAGGAAAAGCAAACTCGACACGTCTTAAAATGCTCTTGTTGAATTTACTTTTTGAATACCACAGAATCCTTTTTTTTAAAGTTAAAAAGAATAAAACCATTCAGGTTAACTTATATGGAAAGACATATATAAATGGCTGATTTCAAATGAAAGAAAAAAATCAGTGTCAACCCCCCTCCTGCCTCGAGAGGCCCCAAGAAGTGACAGCAGATGATGCGTCTTCACGAATTCCCAGCACATCCGTTGCCGGCCACAGACTTAGAATCTCGTGCCGTTTTCTTCACCCAGAGGGTTAATCAGAATTCAGGGTGAGGCATACCCCTTGCAGGACCCAGTGAGAAATGTGCTTCGTGGTAAAGAGATCGGCTTCAAAAACCAAGCCGACCCCCATGGCGTTCCTTCTCATGGAGGTGGTGTAGACGGGCGTCCGGAAAGTGTTCTGCACGGGAAAGGGGCGTGAGGTGCCGGCGCGGGCAGAGGGGCGCGCGGGTCCCGGGGAGGGCGAAGGCTCGTCTAAGCGCTACGGGTGCGGAGGGGCCCCGCGAGGTGCCGGGCTCTGCTGACACCCATGAGAAGCGGGGTCGACCAGCAGAGCAGGCCGTCCTGCAGGGGCGCCTGCCGTCCACACCGGATGTAGCTACCTTCCGATCCACGCAATGAGCGCAGAATTTCACCAGAAGGGAGGAGTCGCTCCTCAAGCTTGCCTGGGCCACAGCCTCCAACCTTGAACCCGTGCCGCCCCCGCAAGGCTCTGCACACACGCACGCGCACGCATGCATTGTTCCCCCGGGACGTGGCTCAAAGGCTTCCCCCAGCCCTGAAAGGTTAAGAGCCCCTGTGCTAAAAGGCAAGACTCTTGGAAACCACCTGGTGTCTAACTCCAGTCAGAGGAGAAGAGGGGAAATGGGGCAGGCGTCGGCCTTTCACCTGCAGTTTGAGGCGATGGGCTTCAGTGGGGATGATCTTCACGACCGGCAGGTTGACGGCCAGCACCTTGGATTTGCTCTTGATAAGACATCCTTTTTCTACATCCCAGTCAGCGCCTTCTAGATAGAGTCCTGAGACAAAGCATCCTAGAGGCACCAGGAAGAGAGCCGCACTTAGGCGGAGGCAAGTGTCATTCTGCCCAGCATTCGGCAGCTCTAGCAGATGCGCATATGGACAAACAAAAGGGTAACTAACTGATTCTCCCTCCCCATACACAGCCCCCGCCTTTTCCCAAGAGGGGTGGCCACCATTTCTACCCCGCCCACTTTCCTTTTGTAGAGCCCAGATGGGACACCCTGGAGACCCCGTGACCCTCCATACGGCCACAGCGCCATGGAAGAGGGGTGGTCGCCTCTCCCCAGCAATGTGGCACGAAGGCCCACAGACTTAACTGGCCTCGGGCCCCAGAGTCAGCTGGCACCATGGCCACCCCAACACTGCCGGTCCCTCTGAGACCTCGCTGGCCTTCTACAAAGAGGACTGAGCGCTCCACAATGTTCACCATAAACCCCCTCTCCCTAAGCTAGCTGAAGAGGGCTTTTGTGCTTGCAGCGAGATGTCCTCTAAGACACGACCCCCCGGGAAACCACAGTTTCCAGCCGCAGTTCACACAGCCAGTCACCAGTGTCTGAGGGACTTGACGTTATAGCACAGTTGAACGGTTCCCACCTGGCCCATCCTGCTCTCTGGCTACCATGCCCCCGGGCCCTCATGGGTTCCAGGGAAGCCACCTGGCGATCCAGTTCTTTCTAACCTAGTAGCCCATTTCCCACAGACAAGCTGGGCGAGTGTGGCTCAGCTCTCCCCTGACGTCAGCCCACGTCTCAATGGAAAAACTGGAAAAGAAACACCTGGACTCACCCTCAGAGACGTCAAGCCCCACGTGGACAGCACACAAACATGGCCAGTATTTGCAGCAGTCTGACTTTCCGGGCCCACACTGTGCTCAGCCCTTCTGAGGGTAGCTTGGGGAGGGAGACCCTACGTGAGAGGCCGTGAATCCGCAGGGAGCTGGCCGTACCTTGTCCCGCCCGCTCATTCACTTCGTCTGCATCTTGGAACTTGGTCACTTGCGTGAACAAGGTGGAACGGTCCAGCGGCCAGCCGTTCCTCCGGCAGGTGGCCTGCACCAGGGCCGTGAGGTAGG
Organism: Delphinus delphis; assembly: GCF_949987515.2. Taxonomy (NCBI): domain Eukaryota; kingdom Metazoa; phylum Chordata; class Mammalia; order Artiodactyla; family Delphinidae; genus Delphinus; species Delphinus delphis. The sequence goes on from NC_082695.1 coordinate 6,153,189, forward strand.
ATTCTGGGATGTGCAGCCCCGAGAGCCACATCACACTGGGTTCACTCTCAGTGACCTGGAGAGAGAAGGCAGCTGGTGAGAGCCTGGGGCTGCCATCCAATGCCGGGGTCAAAGCTGACAGAAGATGTAGTTCACATTAGGAGCAGGAAGATGGTGTTGGGACAACTGGCAGCCCACTGGGAAAAACAAGCGGGATCACCAAACTCCAGGTGCAGCCAAGATTTAAATATAGAAAATACACCACATGCAGACTCAGCGCTTCCACTGCAGGGGGCGCAGGTTCGATCCCTGGTCGGGGAACTAGGATCCCGCATGCCACGCAGCGCGGCCAAAAAAATAAAAACAAAACTAAACTAAATAAATAAACCACAAAAGTACAAATCAAATCTCCAGTGAATGTTTTCAGAATCTTGGAGTGGAGAATACAAAACCCAGAAGCCATAAAAGAAAAGACTGATCTATTTGACTACATTAAAATGTAAAACTTTCCTATGGAAAAAATACCACAGAATCAAAAAGCTTAAGGCAAGCTGGGGAAATATCTGTAACACCAGCAGACAAAAGACTTAATTCCCTTGATGTACAAAGAGCTCTTAAAAACCAATTTTAGAAGGTGGAGAATTTGAGGGGCTCCCCTGGTGGCGCAGTGGTTAAGAATCTGCCTGCCAATGCAGGGGACACGGGTTTGATCCCACGGGAAGATCCCACATGCCGCGGAGCAACTAAGCCACAACTACTGAAGCCCGCGCGCCTAGAGCCCATGCTCTGCGACAAGAGAAGCCACCGGAGAAGCCTGAGCACCGCAACGAAGAGTAGCCCCCGCTCACCGCAACTAGACAAAGCCCCCGCACAGCAACGAAGACCCAACGCAGCCAAAAATAAATAATTTTTTTAAAAAATGGTGGAGAACTTGATAAAAATGAAATCAAGATACAAAGACAGTTCACAGAAAAACACAAAATGTCTATAAACGTGTCAAATACACTCAGCCTCACCATAATTAAAGAAATACACAACCAACATAGTTGATGTTACTTTTTGCCTATGAAGGAGAAAAAGATCCAAAGTATTAAGAACACACCATGTTGCAGAGAGGTGAGGAAATAATCATTCTCGTACGCTGTGGTTTCAAGTTCTCTAGAAAACCATCTGACAAGAGCTGTCAGAATTTAAAATGCACACACTCGGATCCAACTCTTCCATTGTACCCATGGAATATACTCATATGAGTCTCCAAAGGCATGTGCACCAGAATGTTGTTCGTACTAGCAAAACAAAAAATCCAAAAAGAGAACAAAAAACCAATGGTAACCACCTAAACATCCATCAGGGGAAAGGATACGGGATGTCTGTGAGACGGAGTAGCCTAGAAGGAATGACGTCTAGATGTACTTAGATGGAACAATTGCCAAGACAGACTCTTGGATGGATAAATCAAGTTGGGCATAGTATGCTTCAAAGTCTTTCTTTTTTTAATATATTTATTTTATTTATTTATTTTTGGCTGGGTTGGGTCTTCGTTGCTGTGCGTGAGCTTTCTCTATCTGCGGCGAGCAGGGGCTACTCTTCCTTGCGGTGGCTTCTCTTTGTTGGGGAGCACGGGCTCTAGGCGTGCAGGCTTCGGTTGTTGCGGCACGTGGGCTCAGTAGTTGTGGCTCGAGGGCTCTAGAGAGCAGACTCAGTAGTTGTGGCGCACGGACTTAGCTGCTCCGCGGCACGTGGGATCTTCCCGGACCAGGGCTTGAACCCGTGTCCCCCGCATTGGCAGGCGGATCCTTAACCACTGCGCCACCAGGGAAGCCCCCGAGGAAGGGAGGAAGGAAGGGAGGGGGGAAGGGAGAAAAGGAAAAAAAAACAGATACGCTTGCAGAGTCCGAGACCATTTCCAGAGCACCCAGTCAGCTCCTGACAGAGGTACCACTGGGGAGGGGAGAAGGAGTCGGGAAGTGGTTTGAGGGGGTCCAGGCCAAGCCTTGAACCAGCAAGCAGACCGCTGCCTCTCACTCACCCACGTCGTGTACTGGCTGAACCTCCGCAGGAAGTAGGGCATCCAGTTTCCGAGGGACTTTAAGGTGTCAGGGGCAAGCTTTCTCCAGATATTAGGGATTTGCCCAAGAAAGAGGGACCTGGCTACATCATCTAATTCACTGCTCATCCCAACTTCTCCAGCCAAGGCCTGTTTATAGAATCAAGAGCAGTCAGGCAAGACTAGCGGAAAACCCAGCACTCCACCGAGGCAGGAATTTGCACTCGAGGAACAGGCTTACCCTCTGAAGTTCAGCCAGGGACGTGGACATCCGTATGACAAGCTTGTTGAAGCGCTGCAGCTCCTGCAGGAGCACCACTGAGGTAGGGGAGGCGACCGTCCCCAGCTGCTTCCTGACCAGGTCCAAGTCAAAGACTTTGGGCATCTTGTTTGCTATGTCCTTGGCCACATGGCCAGTGTAATCATCTCGGCTGATGGCGGTGCTGCATTCCCCTGAAATCAGGACACTTTTCAGAGAGAGCAAGGCATCTGAGCACAGGACTGGGGTGCCTTCTGGCTCTCAGAAGGGCACCAACGGTACGGAAGCTATCAGAACCCGAAGCAGCACTTTGCGCCAATGCCCTTTGTCCCCAGTCCGATGGGCACAGTCCTCTGCAGGGGACTTTACCCGTCTGAGGCTGCAGCTCCAGCAGGTGAGACCACATGTCTCGAGCTGCCTGAGTGTAATATCCAGTCTCAGCGTTGAGGTGCAGCCCAAACACTTCAGGCGTGTTGGCCAGAGGGAGGGCCTCGATGGCTTCTGTAATGGGAGAGAACAGCGGCTGCACTGCCATGCCACCTCCGATTCCCGAGGGCCCACAGCCTCGACGTCCCCACACACGCGAGCCCACGTTCCACCTCCGAGAGGGTGACGTGCTTTTAAAATAAGAATTCTACACCGCCATGCCCAATACAGGCCTGTGTGCATCTTTTTTTTTTTTTTTTTTTTTGCCATGCCTCGTGGCTTGCGGGATCTCAATTCCCCAACCAGAGATCAAACCCAGGCCCACAGCAGTGAAAGTGCAGAGCCCTAACCACTGGGCCACCAGGGAACTTCCTCTACGTGTATCTTTTATGAAAATGGCTCAGTGACTTTCCCAGGGGCCACTCTGCCCTTCCAGGGAGACTCTGATATATTTACCATCATTCCAGGACAGGAAGTCTGAACTAACTCCATCAGCTCTGAGGCTAGGAAGAGCCCACTGGGCCCCGCTAAAAGGCATAAGAAACCACCCCGAGCCGTCAAAGAGTCCCACCAGGGAAGGGGTCAGAAGCATCAAGCCAACCACAGAAACCAGAAGAGCTGAAATGTACGGGCTCCCTTAGAATAAAACGTCTACATACTTCCTGATGGCTGAGAAATCTCACCAACAAATTTTTCCTTGACATCCCCCGTGGGGATTTTGTAGTCCACTTCCTTGTTCCGGAAAAAGTGGAATGGCTGGAAAGTATCGAAAAGGAAGTCCCCCAGGTATTCATCCATGTAGATGGTCAGGATGCGCCGGTCAAAGCTGTCGATGGCCCGTCCTCCGTACATGACCTGACATGACAGGGAGTGAGAGCCGGCCGGGACCCGGAACCTACGGGGTGGGCCCTGAGGCCCCGGGCCCAGCGGACAGTCCAGGGTCAAGCCTGGATGCGCCCTTAGAGAGACTCCTGCCGCCCGGCCACTGTACAGCTCAAACCGTGCTGACTTGCACAGGCTTCAGGCCACTCTATACAAGAGGGCTCGTGTGCAGACTCATAGAGCCCAAGGTGATAGCAGTCCTCATGAAATGCTGGGAGCCAGTGTGCAACTGGCCAACTCCCCAAAACACAGCGAACGAGCAAACAAAACAACCCAAGGAGCCAGCAGCCGCTTTTGTCTTTGGAACAGCGATGTCTCTGTTTGAGCCACACACAGGCCTCCGGGGAAGCTTTCCCACGAGCGCTGTATAAGGCCGTGGCCTCCAGAGTGGACCTCCAGGCCCACCGAACAGAAGCAGGGCTCCCATGACGTGCCTGAGGCATCCTCAGCGAGGAACAGGAGTCCCCAGGGTGATGAGTCCAAACGCCCAGGTGACGGTTGCTCACTTAGGACAAAGAATAACAGGGTGACGAACCGGGGCGCGAGGGGGTGGTGTTTCACAGAGACCCAGGGGCCTTCAGCTGATGGGCAGCAGCAAGAGGGGAGTCCCAGAAGACTCGGGGGCCATGGACCAGGGGCACCAGGCCACAGCCCAGCCTGCCCCAGGGGGCCTGCAGCAGGTGCCCAGGATGCTCCTACCTCCCCGATTAGGTACTTGAGGCTGCCCCACGGGATCCGAGGGTCGTGCTGCCGGAAAGCTTTTGTTAAGTATGTGTTCAGAATTTCCATGCAGACCTGCAAAGAGGAGGAACGGGCCTGGGTAACCGAAAACCCATAAAGTCATTCACGTTCTGACTGTTTTCTGAAAACGTGGGCAGGAACAACGAAGGAAGGAGTGTCCCCCGGGAGAGGCAGTAGCCGCCTCTTCACCTGGAAGTCAGACTCGTTGAAGTCGTAGTACACGTTCCACCCGATCTTCCCGAACTTTCTCCTCTCCTGCACCACAGCATGGAAGAACGCCAACACGTAGACCAGGGACTTGAAAGCAGGGTGTGGACACTGGTCCAGCTTCTCAGGAGAGATCTTGAAGTACGTGGCTCTCATGTTGAGTTTCAGCCCGTTGGGTGGCTCGGTGACAACCTGTTGGAGGCAAAGACCGATGGTGACGGAAACCCCAGGCCCCCGAGCAGGGCTCTGAAGGGTGTGCAGACTGCAGTCGTCTTGGCTTTTCCCTCCGTCCTTGCAAAGCTATCTTCCCTATTCCCAAGGGCCCACGTGAATGAGTTAAAAACGAGACGTTGTTCCAGCTCTGCCCTGACGCATCGAATGACCCCAGGAAGGCTCTTTTAACCTCCTCTGATCCATGGGGTCCTCAAGGGTAAAACAGAAGTAGTTAAGCTTTTCCCTCTCCCTGTCCTGGAGGAAGAGAGAGATGATGAAACCATTCCCCAAAATGTTCCCAGAGACTAAATTAAACAGGGCAGGTAAACTCCTTGAAACTTACACACACAAGCACTCACTCCAGTTCTGCGGGCTGTGGGAGGGCCGATCATTAGAGTTAAAAAGGATAAATGTGAAGTCCATGAAAACTAACCCAGAAATTGTTTTGAGGACATGCAGAAGTGATAAAGATGGGCCTGGGAGTCAACACTGTCACCCGATAATTGTCACCCTATCCGGACAGTGCTTACCTCTGAAGGGAGAGGGAGAAATGGAACTGGGAAAGGCGGGGGTGTCCAACTCTATCCTAAACACACACATGCACACAGCAAAACGGGAGTGAGGTAAGGAACCGAGCCGTGGGCACGTCTGTCTGTCCTGCTGCCACACCTTCAAGGACTTCTGCAGGATCCCGATGGGGAAGCCCTCGGTGGGGTCCGTGGTGAGCCACAGGCGGAAGTCGGGGTGGGGCTTGGTGACCCTCTCCAGGGACTTCTCCAGATCCTTCAGCCACTGGACCAGGAGATGGCAGTTCTGCAGCATCAGCCACTGCCCTCGAGCCACCGCCATCTCCAGCAGCTGTAGGGCCACCTGCTCCGACAGAGAAAGAAAGGAAGCGTCGGCGTCCCACTGCCACACCACCCTGTGCTCTCCCAGAGACCCGCTGCAAGCACCAGGAAACTACTGGCCACTGCAGCAGAAGCCACAGAGGAGCCAGCGGTCCCGGAGCCACAGAGGGAGCCTTTGAAGAAGCAACCCTTTAGACTTCCCGCGGGGCCACCGGGGTCCGCTGGGCTGCACTCATTGGCCTCCCTCAGCCCCCAGAGCTCCAACCTCGGACTCAGTGGCACCTGCCCCCTGACCAGTTGGCCTTGCCACTGGGGCAGTGACAGCCCTGATCCGAAACGCGGCTCTTGCAAGGGCTGAGGGAGATAAAGACTGGACGTGAAAGGGCTTTGGAAACAGCAGAACACACCGACGGTACCAGGCTGGGCAATCACAGCAGGTTAGCTCCAGAACTATCCTACTGTTCACACTGTCATCGCTGTGACGTGTGATTACTGCTCCGTAGACCGGAAATGCATGGCACTCGTGGGGGGGGGCAAACATTCGTTAATTCATTCCTAACAGGGGCCGGTGACCTCACCCACGTTTAGGGCTTGTTCCCTCCAACAACAATTTACCTTTTCTTGACCTTGACCCATGGCAAGGAATTTGAGGCGGTTCCCTCCAAAACCGCTGTGCTCGGCTAATTTCATAAGGTCACTGGCAGGGTCAGAGCCAGGACTCAGGATAAACACAATGGGCGAGTTGGGTGTGCTCTGCTCAAAGATGGCTTCAAAGCTGATCACCGGAGGCTGCACGTACCTGGGGAAAGAAACACGACTGGAAAACGCGCCCGGGAGGACAGCGCCAGGCAGGGGCCGGCCAGTCCGACCAGCACTCTTCCTCCCAGTGTCCAGAACCTTCTGACTGTCCCTCTGGTATGGCTCTTTGCTCAGCCTTCCTTGTTTTGGAATCCAGGTTTTACACACATCTCGTTCACTGGATGGTAATAAGCTCCTGGGTGATGGGGACCTCTCCACACAGCCCAGTACATCCGGGTTGGGTGGTTCAGGAGACTTGTACTGAGCTGCATGCCTCCTGACAAGCCGGCCTTCCAGGTGCACGTGCCCTGGGCACCGAACCCAGAGGTCCCACACCGGCGGCTCCACAGGCGTGTCCTGAACGGCCTGCATCTCGAGATTTTTACAAAGTTAGTTGCCAGCACATAACGATTGGGAGATTTCATGTAGAGATCCAAATTTCTAGTTTCCATTGAAGAGTCAGAGATCTGAGTCCCCGCCGCCACCTGGCATCAGTCAGCAGGAGTTCAGGGGCTGCTGGCCAGGGCTTGACCTCTCCAGTGGGCCCGAGTCCTCATCCAGCCACGCCCAGTCCTCTCCATCACCCGCCGGCCGTGGAGGCAGATTTGAGTTTGTCACCCTAAGTTACCCATCCGGCCTCGCCCTCGATTCCAGAGCTACCAATACGGGAGCCATGAGGCACGTGTGGCTACTGAGCAGTTGAAGTGTGGCGAGTGCAAACTGAGATGAGCTGTACGTGTGAATTCACACAGGATTTTAAAGCCTTGGCATCAAAAAAATATGCCAAATATCTCAATCCATTACATGCTGAGATAGTATTTTAATATTTGAGTTAAATATAATTAACTATTAATACATATTATTTATATGATATGATGTATTAATATATATAATATAACTTATGATGATTGTTATTAAAATTAATTTTGACTGTTTCCTTTTTTATAAATTTACTTTTTTCATTGACGTATAGTTGATTTACAATGTTGTGTTAGTTTCAGGTGTACAGCAAAGTGATTCAGTTATAATATAAATATATATTCTTTTTCAGATTCTTTTCCCATCTAGGTTATTACAAAATATTGAGTAGAGTTCCCTGTGCTATACAGTAGGTCCTTGTTGTTTATCTATTTTATATATAGTGGTGTGTATATTTTACTCCCAAATTCCTAATATATCCCTCCCCCTCCCCTTTCCCCTTTGGTAACCATAAATTGGTTTGCTATGTCTGTGAGTCTGTTTCTGTTTTGTAAATAAGTTCATTTGTATCATTTAATAATTAAATACAGTTACTTATTATTAGTAAATATTATATATATAATATATTGTTATATATTAATATATTATATTTTATATGCTTATGATAACTGTTATTAAAATTAATTTCACCTGCTTCTTTTTGAATGTGGCTACCAGAAGACTTGAAATGACATATGTCACTCACACTGTATTTTTCTTAAACAGCGCTGCTCTAGAGTGGCTACCGAATCATGCTCAAAGGCAGTCCCCTCTGGCCACCCACTGCCATCCGTGAGTCCAGGAAGGGGTGACATTAGATATTCTACCCCACAGAAAGGGCCAAGCAAACACAAACAGCTCACTTACTTCTCTCCCACTGTTACAGTCACGTAGTCAGTCACGGCCCGATATACCCGATCCACACGGAAACAGCGCAAAATAAGCAACTTCTGGAAAGGGGTGATGTTGTCATCATAACCCAGGGGGAATGGAAACTGCTCAAGTGAATCCAGGTCATACCACTGGGAAAAGCAAAGAACATCCATGCTGGCGTCAACTGAGAAATGATATAGGCCCCCCTTTTTATGTGAAGGTCCCAAGAGCCCCTGTAAAGGGATGAAATCGACAGGCCACGTCTAGTCAGATCTGTCATTTTCTACCCCCCAAACTCTGAACTTTAGGAAGGGATGGACTGAGCCTTATGGACTGTTGAATTCCCACTGCCCATCAAGGGACGTGGTCCAGCCACAGATGCTCAAAGTTTCTTGAATGGATGGATGAATGGATGGACAGATAGAGGCAGATGGACAGATGGTTGGATGGACAAATGGATGGATGGACAGATGGAGAGATAGATAGATAGTTCTCCCGCAAAACTAGCTGAACTAGATAAAGGAGAATTCCATCCAGGGAGTTAGAGGGCGTTGGCTACACTCTGCACGAGCCACTCAGAGGCAGATCTTCAAACTCATGGGGAGTTAGGCTACAGATTGAGTGTGGAGATGACTGACATGCGGGGAAGGGAAGGAGGAGAAAGAGGACACTTGCTCACCTCCTGCCAGACAGTCAGATGTTTCTCCACATCATCAGGAAGAGTCCCAAAGTTGTCTGGAAACATCTCTGATAAAAGAATGATATCTTCCCATCCCTGGTCGGACAACCAAGCACAGGGTTTTCTCCGTTTGCTTTTCTCCAGGGAAATGTTTCCTAATCACAACAGGATAAGAGAAGTAAACAGCCGACACCAACACACGGGGAAGAGTAAGCAACTCCATTCCTGGGCTTCCCTCACTTTGGGGAAAATCCACTTCTCAAAAGGGGGCTGGAAAGAGAAGAGGGTTAGGCTTCCCCTGTCACCATCCGTAACTCCAGCCAGGAAGCTCGGCGTGGCTTCCAGCCTCGGGGCAGCCTTAAGGCAGAGGCTGGCTGCTCTGAGTTAACTCGAACTATCTCTGAGGCTGGAACTGTCAACTGAGGTATTTACTAAAGCGGTGCTATTGGAAGCCAAGTTTTAAGGAAGGCAAATTTCTGCTGTTGTTTTGGTGAACAAACTCATACACATGTGCAACGTGGGTCCAGGGAGTCGGGAAGCATGAAACGAGGCAAATTCGTTACCTTTTAAGAAGAAATCTAATTCTTCCTGGGGGACTCTCCCCTCTGCTTGTTCTATCTTGATAGTCATATTGAAAGAAAAAAGTAACTTGTGCCTCTCAAACAACCCTGAAGAGAAACAACAGATGGGTCTGGATAAAACAAATGCATTTAAACCCAGGGTTTCTCATGCACACCACGCTTAAATTTCAGAGAAATGAACTGAAGCACCTCAACTGCACAGTCAGTTGCATTTAGCCATCTTTGCATTTGGTGTCCGTGAACACCTGCAAAAACTATGAGCTCAACTGACACGTCATGCCCACAAGTGCAACGGGCAGTGACCCTCACTCGTACGCATCTGCAATGGTCACGTCTCCGGGCGGCACTTACCACGCCCTCGTGGGAAGAGGAGGCGGGGTGCCCCCCCCAGCAGATGAAGGACCGTATGATGGAGGTTCAGAGCCACCTCCTGAATGAAGTGCTGGTCATTTGCCGGACTCAAAGCAAAAGTTCTTACAGTGGAGAAGAGGTATTAACAAACTTTCTATAAAGGGCCAGAGAGTAAATCGACTCGGCTTTGCAGACTAGACAGTCTCTGTCATAACTACTCAACTCTGCCATTGTACTGTGAAAGCCGCCATGGACGATCTGTACAGAAGCGGGTGTGGCTGTGTGCCAAGATAACTTTATTTACAGAAGCAGGCGGTGGGACGGATCTGGCCAATCTCTGTTGCAGAGTAAGCCCATTCCATCAACACACTCTATGGATAGGAAGACGCAAAACATTAGAGTTCTTTTTTTTTTTCTAACGGAAAAAAAAAAACCACGTAAGTCAAAATGTGTGATGTGAATTCTATCTTATACGTGTTAGAAGGGTTGGTTACTTAAGTGAGCCCTATAGGACAGCCCTCAACCTGTTTCCTGCCCTACACAATTTTGAGCTGTGTCCCCCTCAAAATCTATAAGTTGACACTTTAATACCCAGTACCTCAGAGCTGGAGACAGGGCCTCTAAGAGGTGATTAGGTTACTCAGCATAAACAAGAACGAAATCATGCCACTTGCAGCGACATGGATGGACCTAGAGATTGTCATACTGAGTGAAGTAAGTCAGACAGAGAAAGACAAGTATCATATGATATCGCTTATATGTGGAATCTAAAAAAAAAATGGTACAAATGAACCTGTTTACAAAACAGAAATAGAGTCACAGATGTAGAAAATAAACTCACGGTTACCAAGGGGGAAAGGGCAGGAGGAGGGATAAATTGGGAGATTGGGATTGACATATACACACGACTGTATATAAAATAGATAACTGACAAGAGCCTGCTGTATAGCACAGGGATCTCTGCTTAATACTCTGTAATGAATCTAAAAAAGAGTGGATGTATGTATATGCATAACTGATTCACTTTGCTGTACACCTGAAACTAACACAACATTGTAAATCAATTATACGCCAATACAAATTAATTTAAAAAAATAAAATGAGGCTGTTAGGGAGGGCCCCCATGCAATCCCAACTGGTGTCCTTATAAGAAGAGGAAATTTGGACACACGGACAGAAGCGCACAGAGTGCATCGGTCCTAAATCGGTGCGAACAGGTGCTCACCTGTGCAGCCATAGTTATAGATGTTGAAGGTCAGCGTGTCCATGATGTTCCTTAATCGCTTCAGAAGAATGGAGTCAGGCAGCGACTTCTTGAGTGACAAGCGGAAGACCTCCAGGAAGGAGATCAGGGAGTGCTGGTACATGGAGCTCACCAGGGCCATCTCCGACAGCGCAAAGAACAGGATGGCTCCCCTCCGGGCGGCCGGCCGGTAGCCATCCCGCAGCCTGTCGATGTCCAGGGCTGTCTTCTCCGCCAGCTTGAGCTTCTCTGATACCTGAAGAAGAGGCGCACGTTGCCACTTACAGCCGAAACCAGGAAGACATACGAAACAGGCGAGAAAGTAAGAAGGCGGGGGAGGGGGGCAGCCAAGAAAGCCATGCAGCGCTCACAGGAAGGGCCCCCAGCCTCTCGCGAGATGTGGTATATATTTGTGGCTCGACCCCCCGCTGCCCCCGTGCCCCCTTCTTCTAGTAACAGTCCCTGAGTTTGATCTAGAGACCTACAGTTTCCTCCTTTCATTCATATGTGGGGCTCAAGCCCGAGGCCAGGAGGGGAGCGGGTGAGTGAGGTCCAGAGAATCCACACTTGGCATCCCCAGCCCATGGGAGTGGTCTGGGGTGAGCACGTGACTTCAGTGACAGGAAAAGATTCTCATTCTTCTCTTTTGGACTTGAACCTCAGTGGACATGAAGCCAGACCCAGCTTGTGACCATGAGCGGAGCTTGGCTCCACAGGGAGGCAGAGAATGAAGCCAACACAGCAGAAGGTCCAGAAATGGAGAGAAACTGAGCCCTGGATGATATGCTTGGAGTCCTGGATCCAGCCCTGCCTGAAGCCATCCCTCGACTTTTCTGTTTTCTAGGCCGATCAATTCCCTTTGGACTTGAGGCACGTAGGGCCAGATTTTCTATCGCTCTCAATTAAGAGAGGCTGACTGGGTGCACAGGGGTCCCTGGGAACATCTCTGGGACTCCGTAGCAGGATCGATACACTTTTCCACACAGTTCATACCTCCATGGCTTTGGACTTGGTCTCCTCCAGGGTCTGCACCAGCTCCACATTGTCCAGCATGTTCCCCGTGGAGGTGGCCAGTTCCCGGAGGAGGGAGTCCTCCAAGCCCTTCAGCAGGTTCTTGTTCTCACTCGTCTCCTGGATGAGATGCTCTCTCTGCTCTTCCAGCTCTCGCCTCTCGAAGGCCACCAGCACGCTCAGCAGCTGGTCCTCCAGGCCTTTCAGTGTGACTGTGGGGGGACGAGGGAGGCCCTCACCACCACGTCCCCCTGCCAGGCTGCTCACCATCTCGTCTCCCCCGCACAGCAGTGCCTGGGGCAAGTGGAGGGTGGGCCCGGCATCCCAGGAACACGAGGACTCACTCTCCCACCAATGCCATTCTAAAGCCCCAGGTGACAAATATGGGACAGAGCGAAACAGAGATGCTGTTACCTGGAGTAATGGACAGCAAGTGTGAAGATGCACTAAAATCAAATCCAGGGCTCCCACATCTTGGGGGACCCTCGTTAGATATCTGGGTTTATACCCAAACTTTTTTTTTTTTTTTTTAAGCCACGCGGCTTACGGGATCTTAGTTCCCTAACCAGGGATCGAACCCAGGCCCTTGGCAGTGAAAGCACGGAGTCCTAACCACTGGACCACCAGGGAGCTTCCTAACGCGTACTGAAACCTGATTAACCTACCTAGGAACCCGTGTGACTACCCTAGAAAATGTGGGAAGTTCATTCAAGTTCATAACGGAATTCAATTGAGAGGAAGAGGGAAATCCAAAATCATACTGTGTATTTAGATGCACAAATACAGTATAACTTCCTGCTGCGGCAGAAAGGGGTCTCGCCTCGCTCCGAGGGTGAATGTCTGAGCCCCGTGGTCCAGACTCAGCACATCTCAAGACACATAACTCATTGCCTTCTAAAGGCCCCCAAACCTTTTGGTGTTGCTTCCTCATTAAGAACTGATTGGTTGGGACTTCCCTGGGGGTCCAGTGGTTAAGACTCCGAACTCCCAATGCAGGAGGCATGGGTTCGATCCCTGGCAGGGGAACTAAGATCCCGCATGCCGCACGGTGAAGCCTCAAGAAGCAAACCAAAAGGAACTGATTGGTTGACTATGAAAGCTGTGACTCTGAGAATGATTCACCGAATGAAGTGACGTCCCTTGAGAGCCCTGAGCTCAGACTGTGGTCTCCACCTGAAATTCGGCACTGCGGCTCTGTACGTGCTTACCAGTATAATTGATCACCATGGCTTTCCCAAACACGGATGGGCCGTATCTGGGGTTGGCCAGCTTGGTGTTCAGATACAGCCTGAAATTCGAATCATAGCCCACTTCCTTGTCTCCCAGTATGATAAACTGCCGTCCTTGGGAGACCTTGATGTTTTTTTCTAAGACGTTATCAATCACAGGGTCGATGTACTCATCCACATCGTGGAACAGGAAAGGCGTCCCGTACTTTATAGATATCTCCAGCTGCTTGAGGAAGTCGGGGTCATTGAAGGAAGCCACCTGGAAGGGAGGGGAGGCAGATGCTAAAAATCAGCTCACTCGCCAAATTCAAGGGGAAAAGAATCCTTGGAGGTGGCAGGGGACATGTCAGCACCTTGAAGGGAGGCAGAGGGGAAAACACAGAACAGGGAGAGAAGCAGGGCACGTAACCTGCATAAACCATGAGGTTCAGGCTCTGAGCAGCCTCTCGTTCAAAAAGCACAGGTCAGCAGCCAAAAGGGATTAGGAGAGAATCTCTTCACATCTCTCAGAAGACCTCAAAAAGGATCCAAACACAGAGTCCACACAAAAAAAAAAAAAAAAAATTCACTCCCCTCCAAACCTTAGGCTTGCTTTCTTATCTCTTTTCTCAAAACATCTGTAAAAATTCTTCCTCTCTTCCAGCCCCTGGGACCTCCTCTTCCCTTCCTCTCCACCCTCTTTTATTACATTGATGTACTTAGCCACTCACCCCATAAGTTGAACCCTCCCTCTTTAAGAGATAGGATGGGGATAGGAGTAGGATGGGGGGCTAGGAGAGGTCTGGCAATTCCAGAACTCTCTGGAAGGCTCAGGGAAGAGGGACATCAAGGAATATTCCTGCACTGATGATATCTGTCCCACTACAGTTCTATGTGAATTTTGGGAGTGGATGTCCCCCCGCCCCGACCTTGGGATGCTTCCCCTACCTGCATGTACATACCCGGAAGCAAGGACCAGAAAAAACAAGGAAAAGATAAAAATGGAAAAACATGAATTGTTAATTATTTCAGTAAAAGGTAACTGGGCCCCCAGCAATTTCACCCCCAAAAATTAAAAACACACGCCCACAAAAAACTTGCACATGAATGTTCACAGCAGCACTGTTCATGACAGCCAAAAAGCAGAAACAACCCAAATGTCCATCAACTGATATGCAGGTAAACAGACTGTGGTCCATCCATCCATGCAACACACTATTATTTAGCCATAAGAAGGAATGAAGTCCTGATACCTGCTACAATATGTGTTGATTAAGCATTTGGAAACAATGTGATTACTACTGTACTCAATACATATCTTTGAGACAGAATGTGTCCCACAAACGTTTATCGAGGCCCGTGTTAGATGCTGGGTTCTGCTGAGCCCTGGAATTGAACGAAGCCTTTGAAAACGCTGGATTCGCTAAGCAGGGAAAATGTATTTTGAAAACATGATGCTAAGTGAAAGAAGCCAGTCGCAAAAGGCCACATACTGTACAATCGCACTCATACTTCATGTCCAGCACAGGCAGATCTATAGAGACAGAAAATATATTAGCGGTTGTCAGAGGCTGGGGGTTAGGGGCAGGAGGGGAAATGGATGTTCTGGGGTGGTGATGTCTAAAGGATACAGCATTTTTGGAGGAGGGTGATAAAAACTGATCCTGGTGATTGCTACACAACTCAATGTATAATATACTAAAAGCTACTGAACTGTATTCTTCAAACGGATGGATTGTACGGTAGATGAATTATATCTCAATCAAGCCCCTCCCCTGCCCTCCAAAAAGAAAGTGACCGAGCATCTGAGGCCACTTGGCTCTGCACTGAGTAGGGGGGACGCAAAGACGAACACAGCACCGTCTTTGCCTTCACGTGACCCACAGGGCAATGAATAGGCAAAGGGCAGAGTGGAATCCGAGGTGGTTCAAGCCGCCCTCCAAGACTCAACAGGGTGGGCGGGCCAGGAAGGGGAGGGCTCTGCTTGGGGCCTCAGGGTGGTGGCATTTCAGCTCGGCCTTGTGGAGGCCTGGGGACACCGGGGAGCACTGGGCTGGGCCCCAGGATGTGGAGCGGTGTGGGGTGTGTGTCGGGGGCAGCCGTACCCGCAAGTTGTTCTTCTCCTCTTTTCTCTTTATCCAGTTGAGGGCCTGCTGCTGCGGGTCGATGCAGAGGGGGAAGCGGCTGGCCCGGGTGGTGAGGATGCCGTTCTGAACCGAGAGCTCGTCGGGGGGCAGCCCCTGGGAGCCCCACCTGGAAGGGGCAGCGACAGGGGAAATGGGGATTTTTCTGGCCGAGCTGCGAGCCAACGGGGAGCCTCCGAGGCAGGGGAGCTGGGCGGGCAGAGCTCCCTGCCGTCTCTGTGCAGGTGGGTCAGCTGCATGCCCCCCGGGCTCTGTGCCCCGTCCTCCCAGCCCAGGGTCGTCCTCACCTGCTGATCTCAACGTCGTCCGTGAGCAAGTTCTCGAGTCTGAAGGGCTGGCTCAGGGGGATCCCCCGCTCCAGGATGTCACTCTGCCAGACCTGGTTGACCATCTCGTCCCGGAAGTCCCACGTGAAGGCGCCCTCATAGCTCAGGAAGGCTGCGCACAGCAGGCAGTCGCCCAGCAACTTCATGCGCCGGTGCATCAGCTCGTCCAAATCGTTCAGCCACCTGGCGTGGGCGGGGGCTGCCGTGAGCAGTCACATTCCGGCACAACCCGAAGGAACCTTCTAGAAGAGCCAGCCTGACACACGGCCGGGAGGGGGCTAGCCAGAAGGAAACCTTTTCTGAGATGTTCTTTGCTTGTAGAGGACAGAGATCGCCAGCTCACTTTGACATTTCCCTGTCTAGTGAACCCAACGTTTTCAAAGGCTTTGTTCAACTCCAGAGCTCGGCAGAACCCAGCATCTAACAGGAGACTCGATAAATGTTTGGGGGATGAATTTTGTCTCAAAGATATGTATAAAGTACAACAGTAATCACATTGTTTCCAAACACCTAATCAATAGCTTAAAAACACGCCCAGGGCTTCCCTGGTGGCGCAGTGGTTGAGAGTCTGCCTGCCGATGCAGGGGACGCGGGTTCGTGCCCCTGTCTGGGAAGATCCCACATGCCGCAGAGCGGCTGGGCCCATGAGCCATGGCCGCTGAGCCTGCGTATCCGGAGCCTGTGCTCCGCAACGGGAGAGGCCACAACGGTGAGAGGCCCACGTACCGCAAAAAAAAAAAAAAAAAAAATAGACATATTGAAAATGGTTTGTTTCCCATAAGCAAACAATATTTTCCAGTGCTTTCCATACCATTTTTACAGGTGCCAGGTAAGAAACTATTGTCACATCCAGTGGACCAGCTATGGCCCAATGGGCCTCTTGCCCATAAGCATCAAACAGCTCCACCTACTGAAAACTGAAGCTCAGGACTGAACCAGCCACAAGGGTCCAGAGACAGAAGTGGGCTCCTCCTCCAGATCCTTCCAGAAGGGACTTGGGGTTAAAGGTCATCAAGAAGCAAACATTCCCAGGCCCTAGGGCACTGGTTCCCCACCCCCACCCCCCCCCCCCGTCTCCACTGCTGCCATGCCTCCCCTTAACAGTTACTCAGTAAATAACACTCGATACCTATTTTTAAAAGAATCTATAAAATGGCCATTAGCCGCCTTTAAACATGATAATAGTAAAATCAGAACTTTTTCACACGGTTTTCAGCTCAAAATGCAGTGTGGAATAAAGACTCCACATGGCGAGAAATGGTGCTGTGGACGTTCACTCACAAACCACAAAGTCTGGCTTAGAGCTACTTAGCGGGAAGGCCCATTACCCAGGCTGACCTGACGTTCTCAGACCCCAGCCCCGAGATGAGCTTGTCGGCCGCGATCAGCCGTCTCTCCATGATCTCGGCTTCTTCCTGCAGCTTCTGCTTCTCCAGTATGGCCGCCTCGTACTTGGTCCCCAGAGCTTCCAGTTCTCTCTGGATCGCTGCCAGCTCATTCTGGATCCTCTCCAGTTCACGTTTGGTCAAGGAAAAATTCCGCTCCAGCCTGGCCAGCTATGTGAAGACAAGGGAAAAGCACAGCAGTGAGGTGGGAATAAGACAGTCTCACACCTGGGCTTATGTCCACCTGCAATTTTTTTTTTTTTGGGCCATGCCACGAGGCTCGTGGGATCTTAGCTCCCCGACCAGGGATCAAACCCAGACCCACGGCAGTGAAAGCGCTGAGTTCTAACCACTGGGCCACCAGGGAAGTCCTCCACCTGCATTTCTAATGCTGTCCCTACCCTCTGGGGCCACCCTATGTCATAGCGAGGCACATGGCTTCTTTTCTTAGTGACCTCTTCAATGGTTTGATGCAAAAGCCCTACATCCCATTAGAAAAAAGACGTCCTGCATCTGAGTTAGCAGACGGCTTAATTTTCGTGGGTACTAGGGTCCCAGTAAGAGGACCCTGTGATTGTAAGCCAAAAACTCAAAAGAATGCACTGAAGACTGTATTGGTCCTACTATGGGTTCTAAGTTTTCTGAGTGATAAAATCCTGACTTATAAAGCAATGTCAAAATATGGCTCAAAACGATAGAATCAACCTTACACAATTCTCTTTGTATTGTGTCTTCTGCATGTTCCTTTAACCCAGTGGTTCTCAACAGGGACCGACTTTGCCCCCCAAGGGACACATGACAATGTTTGGAAACATTTCTGGTTGTCAGAACTTGGGGGAAGGGACGACGGCATCCAGTGGATGGAGGCCAGCGAGGCTGCTTAGTACCCTGCAGTGTCCAGGACGGCCTCCCCCAAAAGAAGGATCCAATCTAAAGCGTCAGTAGCACCCAGGGTGAGAAACTCTGTTTTAGCCCTCGAGAATGATTTTACCCTCTTTTCTTCAAACATCTTTCAGACTTTGGTTCTGTCGGTTCACATTACATCTAAATGAGAGCTATAATTCAGGGTTATCATTTACTGGGGGAAAAAATGTTTATGCAGTTTAGAACCAGAACCTTGCCAGAATTTCTCCAGTAAAGCTGTGGACACATTCATTCTGACTCCAAAACAATCTCTTGGCAGAAGTGTGCAGGTCTTACAGATGGGCAATACCTGGTCTCTCTTGGGCTTGATTTCTCTAAAGACGTCACAGTAGCCCATCACAGCTTCCACAAATTTCAGCATCCCCAAGCCTGCCCTGCTCACGGCTTCCATTTCCTCAGTCGTGGTATTGAGGGTCTTCAAGAGGCCTAAAGGTCAAAGACGCAATGATTTCGATGAGCGGTGAGCTTCGTCTTGGGAAAATAAAATGGGAAGTAAACTGCCTACTAACAAAGTAAGTGTAACTAGTTCCTTCTCCTTGGTAAGCCTGTGAGTGGGATCTGGACAGCTTTCCCAGGGACAACAGGTGGGTCCAACCCCGAATGAATTTTGTGTAAGTGGATGTTTAAGATGTGAGTGAGGGGTACATGTTACTGCCACCCAGGACATCCTATGACACAGGAACTTGCGTGTGACACCCAGCAGCCCCCAGAGACCCAGGGCATCAGTGGGGACCCCCCAACTGGGCACCAAGGTGGCTCAGAGCTGGCAGCTAACTGGGGTTCATAGGTCATTACAGGGCACCATCACCTCCACCTGCACCCTCACCCTGGGAGTAACTTCACATAAATGGAAACCCATCCAACGATCGGGTAAAGAGAGTCCCTTGGGTTTTTGTAGTTGTTGTTATCCTTTGTGTTTCGATTAGCTTTGTTTTTGTGGTTTTTTTTTTTTTTTTTGCGGTACGCGGGCCTCTCACTGTTGTGGCCTCTCCCGTTGCGGAGCACAGGCTCCAGACGCGCAGGCTCAGCAGCCATGGCTCACGGGCCCAGCTGCTCCACGGCATGTGGGATCCTCCCGGACCGGGGCACGAACCCATATCCCCTGCATCGGCAGGCGGACTCTCAACCACTGCACCACCAGGGAAGCCCCTGTTTTGTTTTTTTTTAAGTGGCTGAAAAAATGCATTGACGGTCAAGTTCTGAACAAACCACCGTGATAAACAGTGACACAATGAACTTTTATTGCTTTTGAAAAAGACTAGCATCATTCTCACTGGCTAAGCTCTGGGGCAGGTCAGGAACCAGGCTCAGGGGGAACGCAGGCATCTGTAACTGAAATGCGGGCATGGGGTGGGTGGTGCCGCCCCCCCTCCTCACCCACCCTCCAGGACCTACAGAAGACTTCATACTGGCAAAAGGCACAAGGGAAGTCAAGGTTAGACCAACTTTTTTTTTTCTTCCCCGAATACCCATTTTTAAAAATTGAGGTAAAATTCACATAACATTAAATGAACACGTTAAAGTGTCTAATTAAACATGTTCAATAAACATGGTAAACAATAAACACGCTAAAGTGGCATTTAGTAGATTCACAAGGTTTTGCAGGCCTCACCTCTGTGTAGTTCCAAGACATTCTCGTCATCTCAAAAGGAAACTTCAGAGCTGTTAAGCAGTAACAACCCACTTCCCCTCCCCAAACCCTGGCAAACACTAATCTGCTCTCCATCCCTGTGGATTTACCTGTTTACCTACGGACACTTCATATAAATGGAATTACAATACGTGACCTTTTATGCCTGGCTTCTTTCACTTAGCATCACGCTTTTGAGGCTCATCTACGCTGTAGCACACAGCAGCACTTTGTTCCTTTGTATGACTGAATAATATTCCAATGTGTGGATATGTTTGTTCTTGTTCATCCATTCATCCACTGATAGATATCTGGGTTGTCTCCACCTTCTGGCTATTGTTAAACAGTGCTGTCAGGAACATCTGTGTATAAGCTTTTGTTTGAATACCTGTTTTCTATTCTTTGGGGTCTATACATAGGCGTGGAGTGGTTGGGACACATGGTAATTCTATGATTAACTGTCTGAGGAGCTGCCAAACTGTTTACCACACCATTTTACATTTCTACAAACAACGTACGAGGGTTGCAACTTCTCCATATCCTCCCCGACACTTGTAGTTTTGTGTGGTTTTGTTTAAATTATACCATCCTAGTGGGTCTGAACGGTACCTCATTGCGGTCTGATCTGCGTTTTCCTAGTGACTAATGTTACGCATATTTTCATATGCTTATTAGCAATTTGTGTATCTTTTTTGGAGACATGTTTATTCAAGTCCTCTGCCCACGAGACCAGTTCTTGGCACCACTACGCCCATCGGACAAGATGCACAGAAGACCAGGCAGGGCGGGCTCCATGAGAGAGTCATGTATCCTACTAGGGAAAACCAGACCCGTTGCTGAACCACACATTCAGCGGGCATCCACTGCCACTGCCCAACCAGCAACCATCCTCCCTGCCGCTGTCTTCCTCTGGGGACGATCATTCCCCCCCTTCCATCGGCAACGCCACGGCGAACACCATCTGACCACGATGGGCGGGTCTGCCTGCGACAAGCCCTCTCCTTACTCTCCCTCCCGGCCCCAGAGACTGAGCCGCCAGGCTGGCAACCAGCCTGGCTGTTCCTACATCTGTCTACACTCACCTCTGATATTTTTAACTTGGCTCTGGGTAACTGAATCAAAGTCAATCTCCATCAGAGACCTCAGGAAGTTGGGGTCGGACATCATGCCTTTGGCGGTTTTCCAGTTGAGTTCTCTGTACCCCTTCATGATGAGGATGCATTCACAGACCGTCTGCACCTGCTTCGGGGGCTTAGCAAACGACCTGGGGAGAAACGGATGCACACGCGGGTCAGACACAGGATGTGGCCAGGATCTGGCCTGAATGAGAGTTCCGAAAAATCGGTGAGTCGTTTCTTGGCTGCGATACCGCGTGGAAACAACGGAAGCCACATCTCAACACCGACTCGTGCCCCTGGGGGTGGGCTTCTCCAGGGGCAGGGACTGGGTCTCATCTATCATGTGCCACGTCAGGCTCCTGGAATCGGACTGGGCACCAGGAACACAGCAGGGTGTCGTTCAACGCAAACCCAGGCCACCCCTGAATCCGCAGCTCAGGGTGGAGCCTGAGCATCTGTGTTTTTAAGGACACCCTGGGGTGATTCCTCAGACTCTAGGTGGTAGCCGCTGTCATTATTGTCATTATCATCATCATCCTATTTTCCACTTAGGAGATAAAGAAACAGAGCTCAAGTGTTTGGATGGCCTGCCTGTGTCCACATGGCCCATCCCGCACCCTGGCGTCCTTCAGGCTCTGGAAGTTGTTGTCTCTGTCTTTGATGAAGTTAGACCATCACTCTGCTGCTCCAACACTCAGGTGTCCAGCACCCTCGACCCTCCGGAGAACTGGAAACCCAAAAGGATCAGGAGGCGGAAAGGCTGCATCGGCGTAAAGACCCAAGAAGGAATGAGTCGCACACTGACTGTACCCAGTGGGCCCGCTTGGCAAAGTCTATAAAAGCCGTGGAGAAGACGATGAAGAAAAAGCAAAGGAAAGGAAGAGCCCCCGGAGGGCAGGGAGCGGCCTGGGGAGAGGCCAGAGTGCCCCAGAGGGAGGGGGAGGGAGACACGGAGCGAGAACAAGCTGACCCGCACAGCAGTGTGGAGGCTCTGAACCCGGCAACCCCCAGACCCCTCCTGGCCCCGGGACCCCCGCTCACTGCCTGAGGAGCCACACAGCTTGGGGACAAGCCAGGGCAATGCCTCCAGCACCAAGCCCGATGATTAAAGTAATGGTCCTGAGTCACCAGGGAAAGGTTCAATGATGCGGCCTTAGGCGCTCACGAAAGCAGGCATGCTGCCAACTGTTTTTAAAAGGTTCCCTTCGGGGCTGCTGAAGGTCAGGGCCCGGCCACGCTCTCTGAATAATCCGAGGAGGAGGGATGATGATGACGATGATGACGATGATGATGATGATGATTATCCTCAGTGAGATGTTTTCAGACACAAGTCAGAAAAAGCCTCGGGGTGGCGTCCTGAGCCCTCCGGAAAGTTAGGAACGGTCCGGGGTTCTCAGCTTTCCCATCTATCAAATGGGGAAGCGGACCCGGAACCTTTCAGCTCCCAAAGCCTTTGAGTGGAGTTCTCTGTTACCAGTGTACAAACCATGCCCAGGAACCTCGTTTATCCAGAACACAGTGTTGTGGTGCCAGATAACCGAGGGGCTCGAAAAAGTAAGGTTACAAGTCTGAGAAATGAAAGCGTTTCTGTTTCACTAGATTCCTTTCTTCTATCACAAAAGAAACTCAGGGGGGGACTTCCCTGATGGTCCAGTGGGTAAGACTCCACGCTCCCACTGCAGGGGGCCCGGGTCCGATCCTTGGTCTGGGAACTAGATCCCGCATGTCACAATTAAGAGTCCACATGCCACAGCTAAGAGTCCACATGCCACAGCTAAGACCCAGCGCAGCCAAAATAAATAAATAAATAATTTTTAAAAAGAAAAGAAAAGAGATTCAGGGAGAGAGAGATAGACAGACAGAGGTGACGCCATGTTGCCTTCCCTGGAGGAGAATACCCATCACAAGCCCCACTCCCCACCCCCTCACTCTACCCCAGACCCTCTGACCGTCTCCGCTTTTCCCCCCTGAGTCAACCTCCTTCTAGCCCCGCTCCAGCCTCCATCCCACGTCTCAGTTTAAATGTCACTTCCTGGGTGTCATCTTC
Source organism: Delphinus delphis (assembly GCF_949987515.2). Taxonomy (NCBI): domain Eukaryota; kingdom Metazoa; phylum Chordata; class Mammalia; order Artiodactyla; family Delphinidae; genus Delphinus; species Delphinus delphis. Next base: position 6,175,847 of record NC_082695.1, read on the forward strand.
CCTGACTACCCACCCCCCAGACTAGTTCAGGTTCCCCCATTATCCACAGTCATAGCAACAAAGACCCTCCCTTCCTGACCTCCTCCTGGGTAATTTTGCTGTACACGTGAGAGTCCCACGTGCACACCCGTGCCTCCCCCAGACCATGGGCTGGCTCCATGCGGTGAAGACCCCCTGCCTGGCCCATTGCCTCTCAGCCCCAGTGCCAGCACGGGGTGGGCGGGCGGTAGGCACCCAATGATACTGAATGAAGGAAAGGAAGCAAAGTAAAACTGCAGGCCAGTAACAAAGGGAGCCTTTTGTACTCCAGAGGAACAGCCACGCTAATCTTCATTACTCCTAATCTTCCTGCCTTAACACTTAATGATCTCTGCAAAGGGGATTGAGCATTACAGAAAGGAAGTGCTATTGAAAGAATTAAAGGATTATAAAATTGTCAAGACCTAAATGCTGGCTCATCGCTCTTAACATCCCAGTGGCCTAAACAAAGCCAGACTGTACTCCTCTGCATCCAAACTCATTAAACCCGAAGAAAAATCCCAAAGAGATCAAAGATTTAAAGGTAAACACTATAAAAGTATTAAACTATAAAAGTACAGGATGAAACCATGGGGAAATTATTTTACAATCTTCCAGTTGCAAGGCCTTTTAAGTATGAGGTAATAGCGAAAGCCACAAAATAAAATATTGCTAGAAGCTGCCACGTAAAACTAATAATTTATACACGGCAAACACAGGCACGCACAAAAACCTCCTAAATAGTCAAATGGCTGATGACAAACTGGGAAAACGATTCGCAACTCGCATCATGAATGAAAGCTAGTCTCCCATTATATAAAAAGCCCACAGAAATGCATAAGAAAAAAAAAAAGGCAACAGTAACAGCAATCCACAAGATAAATGGGCAAAGCACATAAACAGTTCACAGAAAATGAAATACACAGGACTCTGACACACATTCTTCACATATGAAATAAAGGCCCACCTCACTCAGCAAAAGGGGAATGCACATTACAACGACACAAATACCATTTTTCATCTATAAAACAAGCAAAGGGTTTCCCTGGTGGCGCAGTGGTTGAGAGTCTGCCTGCCAGTGCAGGGGACACGGGTTCGTGCCCCGGTCCGGGAAGATCCCACATGCCGCGGAGCGGCTGGGCCCGTGAGCCATGGCTGCTGAGCCTGCGCGTCCGGAGCCTGTGCTCCGCAACGGGAGAGGGCACGGCAGTGAGAGGCCCGCGAACCGCAAAAAAAAAAAAAAAAAAAAAAAACAAGCAAAAAGCCAAGTGTTTGGTAGCGCCCTCTGTTGGTAAGGCCGTGGAAAAGCAGGTGCTCGCGTGTATTGCCAGTGGGAGTGTAAATGCGTTCCACGCCTACGGGTGGGCATTAGGCAAGAGCTGCTGACGTTATAAACACACACACCTTGGAAGCCAGCAATTCCACTTCTGAAAATGTGTCCTTCCAGTGGACTTGTGCAGAGTGAAGTAAGACAGGGTTATTCTTTGCCACACTGTTTGTAAAGGCAAAAGACTGGAAATAAGCTAAAAATTCATAAATTGAGGTGGATTAAATAAATGACGGCACAGCCATCCAATGGATTATGATGAGCTATTTTTAAATACTGAGGAAGTTCTCATATAACAACATGCAAAAGATCTCCAAGGTCTCAAGCAAAAACACTAAGATGCAGAAAAATACGTATAGTATATTACCAATTATATTTTAAAAGGAAAGAAAAAAGGCTACGGAAGTATCCCTTGTTCTACAACCCTTAGAGTCCAACGTCGGGAACTGAAGAGACACTTGTATATCTGGTTGCCTTGAACATGTACAAAAGCTGTCTGAATGGATGTGTCAGTAATGAATGGCAACAGTTACCTGTCGGGTGGGTGGTGAGGGGAACTAAGCTGAGGGCGGACAGGTGAGAGGGGGCTTTTCATAGCACATCATTTTGATGTTGGAACCATGACCCTAGCTAATGTTTACATGGCACTGACTCTGTGCTCAACTCAGTTCTGAGAGCTCTTTACGTAATAGCTCACTGGAACCTCGTAACAACCCCGATGCCATGGGGACAGTTATTATCATCCACATTTTACAAACAAGGAAATTGCAGCACAGAGAGGTTAGGTGACTTATCGAAGGTCACACAGCCAGTAAGAAGCAAAGCCATGCATCAACATATTACCTGTTCCAATAATTACAATTTTAAGAATTATTCCTTTTGGGCCATAGGCCACTTTCATTTTCTCGGGGGTGATGCAGGCACCCCATCTAACTGCAGGGGACACATATCAAACTCTCCATGTGGTCCCATGGAAATCCACTCTTGGATTAGATAAATACTCCTTCCAAACAAATACTCAAACATCCTTCCCAACTCTCTGCTCTCAGAACGCTTTTATGCTGCTGACCTGGGAGGAGTGCCCCAAGTCTGTATAACCAGTGGTTGGATGTTTCCTTTGGAAAGGTGCACGCTGAGGGTCTCTCCCACAGCTCAGTCTAAACTCCCAGCGCATGCTACTGCAGTTTTAAAACGTCCATCCTTATACCTTCACTGCGATCACACTGCGAAGCTCTGAAATCATGACCTCTTGCTAAGAGCAGCAGCAGCTCCGGATGACCCCCCCAGGAGTGACTAGGGCCCCTGCCCTGGAACTGGCTGAACGTTCTGTTCAATCCACATGTTCCACAAATGAGCCAACCGCCAGAGCACAACCCTTAGCAAAAGCGATGAGCTCCGAGAAGCAGCCCCACCCGCCAGGAACGCAGAACGCAGGGCAGCTCCCAGCCTGCAGACAGGAGTCTCTCTCACAGGAGACCTGACTGCGGGACCAGAAGGATGGAACCCCTTCTGAAAACGAGGCTGCGACGGGGAGTGAGGAGAGAGCCGAGGCTCCTGATGCAGGGACACGCGTGGGGGGCCTGGCAGCACGATGACGGGCGGGGGGTGGTGGAGGGGGCAGACGGGACACCGTTTCTTCCTGGCTTCCCTCACGGTGCTAAACTTACCAGCGAGAGCCACGAACGGTGCCCTGGGGGGACCACGCCCCGCGGGGGGAGGGGAGAAAGTGCCACACCAGACCCCTCTTCTGGACAGCAAATGGGCCCTCTGGCTGCGGGGGATGGAGTCATTTTACAGACTGATTTGCAGAATGTCTGGGGCCACAGTAAAGACCCACCCTCCCAGGACTTCCCTGGCGGTCCAGTGGTTAGGGCTCAGCGCTTTCACTGCCAGGGCCCAGGTTTAACCCCTGGTCAGGGAACTAAGATCCCACAAGCCGCGCGGTGTGGCAAAAAAACAAAACCAAACAAACAAACAAAAGACACTACTCTCCCCACCTCTAAAAGGCCAGCATTTGGCTAGAAATGGATGCGGGCACACCCCATCCACTCTCAGCCTGTGACACGCCTAGCCTGCATCCAGGGCCCTGCCCCTTTTAGGGCAGACACTCCTCTGTCCTTCCCGCAAAGAGGACTGACTTACAAGGCTCCAGCTCTCCCACCAGCCCCTTGGGGAACCCAGCCTCCTTCTGTGAGTCAGCCTGGGTTCAAGGCCAGTGGGCCATGGTACCAACTGGCTGGGAGGCCTGAGGCAAGTCAGCTCACCTCCCTGGGCTCCACGTCCCTCAGCTGCGAATGAAGACGGTGACAATCCCCACCACGGAAAGTGCCGGGCACAGCGGCCGGCACAGAAATGCCGAACAGCCATGATTATCTCATAATTACTGTCAGGAGTGACCCTGGTGGCCGAGCACGCTGTGGGGGGATGGCCAGCCGTTACCTGATCTCGGTCACGTCCGACTTGTCCAGTTTCTGCAGCTCCAGCTTGGCGGCCTCCAGGATGGGCATGACCTCGGCCAGGGCCGCCTCGGCCGCAGCCTTCTCCGCCGCGATGATCTTGTTTTGCTCCTCTATCTCCGTGGCTTTTTCCTCCGCCAGCTTCTTCTTTTCCTCCGCTATGGGGGGGAGGGGGAGGTCAGTGAAGCCCCTGGGGCATGGGGAGGACGGACCACCGCTCCCGAGCCAAAGCAGCGCAGCCCTCAAAGGTGGGCGCGGGGCGGAGGGGGCTGAATGAGCTTCGGCCAATATGGCGGCCTTGGGCGTTCCCACTGGGACAGATGTCCTCACGGCGCCTGGGGTCCCCAACACAGGGACAGCTGCTGCGACTCGGACCCTCCTTGACTGTGTCCCCCTCCCCCCACCCCACTCCATCCCACAAGACAGCCTCCAGCCCTGCCTGGCCAGTGTTAGCTGAGGACATCAGAGTGCCCGCCCTGTTTTTCTGGCTGACAGACATCTCTCTGGTTCTTCGTCAGCTTTTCCTACATTCATTCAGCCCAGCTCAAAAGCCACCCTCCCCTGAGGTCACTCTCAGTCTCGTCACTCTGTTCATTTGCTTCATGACACTAATCACAATCTGAAATTTCATCTGATCACTGGCTTGTTGATCGGCTCCACTCACTAGAAACGTAAGCATCTCCCCGACGGCTGTGACCCCAGCGTTTAGAACAAAGCTTGGCTCACAGTAGGTGTACTGGCTCGAATAGTGTCCCCCTCAAAATTCATGGCCACCCAGAACCTCAGAAAGTCACCTTATTTGGAAAGAGAGTCTTTGTAGATGTAATTAGTTAACACGAGGTCATACTGGGTTAGGGGAGGTCCTAAATCCAATGACTGTGTCCTTATAGAAGGCCATGTGAAGACACAGAGGGGGAAAGGTCACGTGACAATGGAGGGGCAGAGATGGGAGGGATGCGTCCACAAGCCAAGGAGCGCCCAGGATCGCGGGCCACCACCAGAAGCTGGGAGAGGCCAGGAAGCGTCCTCCCCTAGAGCCTGTGGAAGGAGCAGGGCCCTGCCAAGACCTTCACTTCAGACTCCTGTCCTCCAGAACCGTGAGAGAATAAATAAACGCCTGTTGTTTTAAGCCGCCCAGTTTGCGGTGCTTTGTTATGGCAGCCCCAGGAAAAGAACACAGTAGGTATTCAATCAACGTACGCTGAATTCAGCAGTCTCTCCCTGATGGGGCGTTCTCTCGGGACTCATCCTCACAAGTCCACAAGCAAGTGTTCAGGTTGGCTGATTCAAAATGTGAACTGCAGGAGAACGTCTAATGGATCCAGCCAGGGCTGGAACAAGCCCAACCCGGCAGCCCAGACTGCAGGTCAAGAGCAGACAGGGTGCCAAAGCCAAGTTGGGGTGCTGTGACCAGAGTAATGAAAAGTGGGTCCTGTGGATAGGGCCTGACACGATACGGCTGGAATCGAACTGAACCGAGGTCCTATGCAGAAGCGACACAAACGTGGGCTAGGAAGAGAATACCCAGAGGCAGGGAGGTTGAGTGGCTTCTGCAGAAATTCGAGGAGGAGCCGAGGAGGACACGCGTCAGAACATGGGATTCTGAGAGACGACAGAAACGGGGGTCCCAAGACCCAGGAAGAAGGAGGGTTAGGGGTCGTGGCAGAGCTGCAGCTTAGGAGTTGTCCTATGTGAGAGTGGTGTAAAGTAAGCCAGTTCCAGGAATTCCCTGGCGGTCCAGTGGTTAAGACTCTGCACTCCCAATGCAGGGGGCCTGGGTTTGAGCCCTGGTCGGGGAACTAGATCCCGCATGCATGCTGCAACTAAAAAAAAAAAAAAAAAAGATCCCGCATGCCGCAACAAAGATCCCGTGTGCCGCAACTAAGACCCGGCACAAATAAATAAAAAAAAAGAAAGCCAATTTCTTAGAGCAGGAGGGAACCAGACCAAGGGCAGCCGCCAGGCCAGGAAGATCAGGTGAGGGGCCCAAGAAAGGACCCGGAGACAGGCTCACCTTAGAACCAAGCAAGTCCCAAGTGAATGACGCTCAGGCCGAGGTCATCTAAACCAACCCAGTTCACTAGCTCATTGAGGGTAAAGAGATGACTTTTCCACATCCTGGCAAATCCTCAAGCTACCAGCTGTGGGTCCTGCCTATGGTAACGTCTTAGTGCCTATTATTGGGGGCTTGACGCTAAGTCAGAAAAAATAGCAATGCGAGGGTCAAAAGATGCCAGTTCCTACAAGTGGCTTCCCAGGGATGTCCCCCAGTGGAGCCCTGTCCTGTTTGGGGTTTTTTTTGGCGGGGTGGGGCGTGGGGTGTCCCGACCCCCACAGTTGGACCCGCACTCACCTATGGCTGTATTGGTGGCGATCTCCTCCAGCAGAGCCTCGCAGGCAGCTGACTTCTCCGCCAGCACAATCTTCTGCTCGGCCAGCTTCTGGTTCAGCTCGTCCAGCTGGATGGTGGCCTCCTTCAGCTTGTCCAGCCCCCCCTCCAGACGCTTGCACTGAGCTGAGGAAAGGGAACACAGGTATTCACCCTCCAGGGGGCGCTGTTCCCAACACACCCAGACAAGCGTTCCAGTGCGATCCGTCCAAGTTGGGCTCACCGGAAAAAAAAAAAAATCATTTTCATGAGATGTCAAGCATCTATCAGTACCTCCATTGCTGTTTGGGGATGGCATCTTCCAAAATGAATGTATTTCTGAAAATAACCATTTGTTGGTAAACAACCAGAGCCAGAGCATTTTAAAAAAACATCGTCCAGCAGGGCATGTTGCTCTCATCAAATAGTATCTCTAATGCAATGAACATTTAGAGCTAAGAAAGTGCATGGCCCAGCACAGAAAAACAAAAATAAAAGCATGCCAGGCCCACACAGACAAATCACTCTGAAATGCAAAATCCAAAATGTGCTTTGCTTTGCCTCAATCCTGAGTGTGCCCAATCTTGCTAAGAAATGTCCGCTTAAGGAAAAGATCAGCTGTTGGATCTTTATTCGTAAGTAATAACAATTCCTGTTAACCGTCCCATTCCCAAGTCTTACCTATATTATACTGAGTTTTCTCATCCAGTAATTTCGAATACGTGTTAATAAAATCCAGGTAGTTTTTGGGAGTTACGTAGTTGCTGCGCCTCAGTTTCTGCAGAAATTGTTTACTGAATTCACCCACGGATTCGTGGACCAAAACAACGTGTTCTACCAGATCTTCCATATTTTCTACTGGGATCAGCGGATTAGTCCCTGAAGAGGAAGGAATGGAAAAGGGTGGCTCATAAAGAAAGGAAAGGAGCAGTTCCTCAAAAAGTTAAACATGGAATTCCCATGTGACCCAACAATTCCACTCCTAAGTTTGTACCCAAAAGAACTGAAAAATGGACACAAGGAGATTCTTGGACGCCAATGTTCTTAGCAGCACTATTCACAGTAGCCAAAAGTGGGAACCACGTCCAAGTGTCCATCAACAGATGGATGGATAAACAAAATATGGTCTGTCCATAAATGGAATATTATTCAGCCTCGAACAAGAAGGAAATTCTGACACACGCCACAACATGAATAAACTTGGAAAACACGCTAAGTAAAAGAAGCTAGACACAAAAGGACAAATGTTTCATCATTTGACTTACATGAAATATCTAGAGTTGGCAAATTCGTAGAGACAGAAAGTATATTAGAGGTTACCAGGGGTTGGGGGCAGGTCTGGGAGGACAAGCAGTGAGTGTTCAGTGGGGACAGAGTTCCAGTTTTAAAGATGAAAAAGGTTCTGGAGATGGATGGTGGTAGCAGTTGCACAACATGGTGAATGTAATTAGTGTAACAGAGCACACTTAAAATAGTTAAAAACGGTTAAAATGGCAAATTTTATACATTTTACCACAGTAAAATATGATATAAAAATGTTTTAATAGAAAAGAGCAGTTATCACTTGCCAGTGGCTTTTCTGGACCACAGTACTGATCCACGCTCTGGTAATTTCTCTAAGAACACAGAAAGCCAATTCTCTGTCCCTACTGGTAGGAAGGCTAAGGCAGGGTAGTAGGAGGGGCTTGAGATTCCAGGAGGGAAATTTGCTCAGTGTCCCTGCTGTATCCCCTGTACCCAGCACATACTGGGCACAAGGTAGGTCTTCCTGTAAGTCTGCTGAAAGAATTAATCATCACTCCCGGTGCCAAAACCACATCACTTGGATTATCTCACAGATGGCAAAATACTTTCACCTCAAAGCAGAAAATGAAGGAAGGAAGTATGACCAAAAGCATGCATTCATCGAGATTCTGCATATTTGATCTTGAATTATACCAGGGATTAGCAAACCACAGCCATGGGCCAATTTAACAGCACGCATGAAAAGCTTTGCCTCACAAATACCCATACTTATGGGTAAACCTACAGCCTGCAGGACAAATCCGGCCGACCACCTGTTTTTGTAAATAAAGTTTTATTGGCACACGACCACGCCCGTTCATTTACATATCGTCTAGGGCTGCTTTCCTGATGCGATGGTGGGATTGAGTAGTTGCAACAGAGACCATATGACCTGCAAAGCTGAAAATGTTTATCATCCGGTCATTTACAGAGAAAGTTTGCTGATCCCTGAGTTATATCATCAGGAAAGAGTCATTCTCTTAGCCCCCTTCCCCAGAAGACTGCGATCTGCCTCCCAAGGGGGACGAGTTATTTACTTATTGAATACGTATTTATAAGGCTGGCGCTATTTACAAGGTCACCCAGTGTCATAAGTCTGCTCAAGTTAGGTCCAGATAAAAAGTTCTTCCCTGAGGATAAACTGACTTGCTTTCTTATTTTGAAGATTAAAATTAATAATCAAGGCCTCAGGGCTTGGAAACTGTACATCAAAATCAACATTGATGGATAATCAGTTTACCGAAAGGTCCTTCAGGCATCCTTGGGGTCAGGGGTCAGCACACTTTCTCTGTAAAGAGCCAGACAGTAAATATTTAGGCTGTGTGGGCCGTAGAGTCTCTGTGGCAATTACTCAGCTTTGTGGTTGTAGCATAAAAGCAGCCGTAGACAGTGTGTTTATTACGTGTGTGCCAATAAGACTGCATTTGCCAAGGCAAGCGGTGGCTGAATCTGGCCTTCAGGCCAGGGTTTGCTGACCCCTACTTTGGATGATACCGAATCAATTTTTATCCCACGTTGTCCTTGTAAATCCCCCGAAATCTCTTTGGACTAAAACACAATATAAATCAAAACACGCTAACAAACTCAAACACCATTCACAGCCATGGGGGTTAATGGTGACAGAATCTACTGGACCAAAATTCAGAGTCAGAAAAAGGATAACAAATTGCTTTGTTATACTGTTAACATGGTCCCCACGTTAGCTGTCACTTACCTAAAAATGACTTAGCCACTGCGTGCAGAGCTTGGGAAGGCCAGGGCGTGAACCAGTCGATACCAGTGTTATTTACTAGACCTTGAAAAGAGAGAGAAACAAAAGAGATGATCGCTCTGCAACTCCGCGATGCTCGGGAACATGGATGCCAGCTTTGGTACCCAACACATTGGTGAATGAGCCGGGCGGGTCCAAAAATAATGATCAAGGGACTTCCCTGGCGGTCCAGTGGTTACAACTCTGCGCTTCCAATGCAGGGGGCGCGGGCTCGACCCCTGGTCGGGGAACTAAGATCCCGCATGCCGCGCGGCCCGGCCAAAAATTTTAAAAAATAAGTAAATACACAAAAATAATGATCAAAAGCAGGGCTTCTCAGCCTCAGCACTGTCGACACGTGGCCGGATAATCCTGTCTGGTGGGGCTGTCTGTGCACTGTGGGATGTTTGGCAGCCCCCTGGCCTCTGTCAACTAGATACCAGTTGGATACGTGGCCGCCCCCCCCAGAGTTGTGACAACCAAAAATGTCTCCAGGCATTGAGAAATGTCCCCCTGGGGGAGCAAAACGGCCTCCCTCTGCTCTAGGGCAGGTTCTGCACCTTCCATGAGGTTGCCAGAATCTTCCCTGATGGAAGGGCACGGAGAGCTACACTGCACTCGCTATGGGCCTTGCACCTGAGACCTGAGCATTCCCTCGTGTCAGAAGGATAACAGCCATCCAGCGGCAACACGAGAGCCTGTTGGCAGATGTGAGGGGCCGCTCGGGGCTCATCCGACATGGCAGGGCCCACATTTCAACCTAATGACCATGGCATGGGTCACTTTGCTGGTGGAACCTCATATGTCATTCCCTCCCTAAGGCACGTGCCCTGCTGAAGGGGGAAAAATGGATTTGCAGGCTCTGCTCAAGGGCACCTGGGAAATTTCTGCAGCGGGTCCTCAGGGTGTCCCCCACCGGCGACATGCCCAGGACGATGTGCAGGTTATCCGCACTCTTGTTCACGAAGTACTGCCACGTGGACTCCTTGGCCGGGCCCATCCCTCGCTCCAAAGCCTCTTGTCCAATCTGACTGAGGATAGACTCCTTCTCCTCTTCTGGGAAAAGCGTGGGCACGATTCCTAGAAAACAAAGGCCAGGATTCTGTTTAAGTTCCAGGGTTATTATCTCTCGCGGCACTGAAATGGCAAGAGGCACTGCGTCACGAAAGGGCAGTGGATGCCGAGTCCAGAGCGCAGGGCTTGGGTCCTAACTCTGAGACCCAAGGCTCACTTGTTGTGTGTGTAAATCCCTTGAGCCTCAGTCGCCTCATCTGTGAAATGGAAATAACAAGTGCCTCCTGCTTACCTGGGCAGGTGATAGTGAGCATCAGAGCAGGGCTTCTCAACGGGGGACAACTCTGCCCTTCCCAAGGGACATCTGGCGATGTCTGAAGGCATTTTTGGTTGTCCCAACATGTGTGTGTGTGTGTGTGTGTGTGTGTGTGTCTGTGTGTGTGTGTGCGTGCGTGTGTTGCTGTGTGTGTGTGTGTTGTGGGGCGGCGGTACTAATGGCATCTGGAGGCCAGGGATGCTACTAAACATCCCATAATACCCAGGACAGCCTCCACAACAAAGAATGATCCCACCCTAATGTCATCAGTGCCAAGGAGGAGAGGCAAAGCCTTCATTCTGCAGCAAAGCATAAGAGCTTCAGAGCTATCTGCCCTCGATCCTTTGGGGTACTATTAAATGGACCCACCGGACCCTACTCAGTCTTCATAGAAAATACACCCCGAGCCCTGCAGTGGGGTTTACAGACAGAGAACAGGGCTGACATTGACACCCCGGATCACAAGTTTGTGACCCATGTATGAAAAGTCCGCTGCCAACCCAAGGACACGTGTGCTAAAGGCCACATCAACAGCCTAGACAGTAGGTGCCCCAGGCATTCGGGAGACGGGAAACTGGCACGGTCGAGGAGGCTTCCTGGAGGAGGGTGACCCTGCAAGGCACTAGAGCTAAAACTGGGGGGAAAGTTTCCTTGGTGGTGGACTTGCAAGTGGAGTTCTGTTGTTTTTGCCCCCAGCCCCCATGCATTCCCCCCGTTTCTTGTCATAGGTCTCTCTCTTCCTTTGGAGAATCACTTCTCAGCCATTCTAAGTCTGGATGTGGTTTTGGGTAGTCATGACACTACCCCAGGCCTGACCAATCAGAACCCTGCATGACCCCGGCCAAAGTCATTGGCTCAGGGATGGGCATGTGATCTGAGCCAGCCAATGAGGGCCCTGCTAGGCACTTTGGCCACAACTCCTGGGAAAGAGAAACCCTCATTCACTGGACTAAGAAAGGAGGATGCAAGTCTGCAGCTTCTAGTGCCATTTTTTAAAACTACTTTGGGAAAACCCAAGAATGCAAATAAAAGAAAAACAGTAAAGCCAAGAGCGAGGGAGAGACCAGTTCCTGATGATATCATTTGAGCACCTGAATCCAACCTGGACTTTTTCAGTTCCAAGAATCAATACCATCTCCTTCATTTCTCCCTAATTTTACGTAAGCTTGTTTGGGTTGAGCTCCTGCCACTTGCGGCCATGGAGGCTGATAAAGAGATGGAGAGAGAGAGTGTACCAGGCATGGGCAAGATGCAGAGGCAGGATGCAAAGAGTACACCTGGAGAATGAGAAGAGAAAGGCGGCCAGGCTGCAGAGACAGAGAAGTCAGTCCACGGAGACCCGGAGCAAAGAAAACACAAGTGCAATGAGCAGAGAGTGGTATCTTAGGAGGAAGGGCAATACGGAGATGTGTGCAAAAAGTCAAGGCCAGACACGACGAGGGTCTGGCTTAGATGGTAAAGGGGACACAAGGGAAGGGACAGGCTTTAGAGACAGAAAAGCATTCGCACATGTGGGAGAGGCTAAGAGTCGACACGCTCCAGGGTTTAGACCTGATGAGAGTTATGGAATAACTAAACACATGGGGACAGGCAGGGGAGACGAGCCCCCTGAGGACGAGAAACAGCCAGATTGTGGCTCGTTGGGCTTTGGGGTTTCTGTTGGGTTTTTTCTTTTTTTGTTGTTCACTATTTGTACCATTTCAAATTAGTACAAAACATTTTTATTAAATATCAGATGGGTTCCCTGAGAAAAGAGCTGACACAGCAGGTCCGAGGCTGCTCCCCTTACAAAAGCCTGCTTACAGTGTTGGCCCTTGGCTGGCTCCTGGGAACGCAGACTCCACGAGGGTTCCGACCACCATTCACCCATCAGACGGGCTTACCATGCCCAAGCTGTTTGTACAAACTGCGGTTTATGCTGACCACCTGCTTCCCCCCCGGAAATCTGGAATTTGGTACGTGCCAGGCAGAAGGCGCCGACCTGACCAGCCGCCAGTGAACAGCCTGAGTGCTGAGTCTCTACTGGGCGTCCCTGGTTGAGGATACTTCACACGTGTTGTCACAGCTCCTCGCTGGGGGACTGAGTGTATCCTGTGCGACACCCCAGGGAGGGGGCTCTGGAAGCCTGTGCCTGGCTCCCCCAGACTCTACCCCACGTGCCTTTCCCCTTGCCGATCGTGCTGTGCGCCCTGTTGCTGTGATAACTCACAGCCGTGTGGACGACAAGATATAAAGAGGAACTTGCTCCTGGCTCTCCTCTGCGTTCTCTTGCTCTGGTTCATTCTTCCTCTTTGAATTCAGTCCTGGACTCGCTTTGCTTCTCACACTCTCCCCCAGGATGACTGCATCCATCCCCAAGGTTTTACAAACTACAGGCCAGTGACTCTGAAATTGACATCTCCACCCGAGGCCCTTCTTCTGAGCCTCAGACTCATCTATCCTTGGAAATAGGGTCTTTACAGAAGGAATCAAGTTAAAATGAAGTCATTAAGGTAGGTCCTAATCCAATATGACTGGTGTCCTTCTATAGGTGGGTATTCGGACAAAGAGAAAGACACAGGGAGAACAACAAGAGAACACGAAGACAGAGATCGGGGTGATGCCTCTACAAGGCAAAGAAGGTCAAAGATTGGCAGCAAACTACCAGAAGCCAGGAGAGAAGCGTGGGAGATTCTCCCTCAAAGCCCTCAGAAGGAACCAGCCCTGCCAACACCCTGATCTCGGACTCCTGGCCTCCAGAACCGTGAAACAATAGACGTTTGCTGTCTAAGCCACCCCTTCTGTGGTACTCTGCTACAGCAGCCCTCAAAAACAAACACACTACCTAACAGCTTGTAGGTGTAGCGGACTCCACAAGCCCCACGTGACACAGGCCCGATCTGGTCTTCCCTTCCTGGTAAACGGAACCACTCATCACTCACTCAAGCCAGGAACCCGAGAATCATGCTTGACACTCTCTTCCTCACCTCGTCTGGTCCATCCAAGTCCCATTGGCTCTACCTCCAAAATATCTCGAGAATCCACCAGTTCTCTCCGTTCCCACTGCCCCACCCTCGTCCAAGTCGCTGTCACGTCTCACCTGCACCTGGGCAGCAGCTCCAAGCTGGCTGCCCTCTCGGGGTCTGATGCATCTCTAATCCAGTTCCCACAGGGCAGCCAGAGGGCTCTTTTAAAAATAGAAATCTGGGGACTTCCCTGGCGGTCCAGTGGTTAAGACTCCGTGCTTCCAAGGCAGGGGGCGTGGGTTCAATCCCTGGTTGGGGAACTAAGATCCCACATGCCATGCAGCACGGCCAAAAATAAAATAAAAAATAAAAATAAATAAAAATGTAAGTCCGTACCACAGCACCGCACCCAGAATAAAATCTAGTCTCGGGCTTCCCTGGTGGCGCAGTGGTTGAGAGTCCGCCTGCCGATGCAGGGGACACGGGTTCGTGCCCCGGTCCGGGAAGATCCCACATGCTGCGGAGCGGCTGGGCCCGTGAGCCACGGCCGCTGAGCCCGGGTGTCCGGAGCCCGTGCTCCACAACGGGAGAGGCCACAACAGTGAGAGGCCCACGTATCACAAAAAAAAAAAAAAAAAAATCTATTCTCCATTAAATGGCTCACAAGGCCCTGCGCGGTGTGGCCCCTTCACCTGGTTTGCATCCCGTCCACCAGCTCACCACGCTCCCGCCGTACACACTGTACCCTTGGCCTGTGATGTGCCTACCCACCTGTGAGAGCCTGAATGATGCCTCCTGTGCAGGTAGGAAGTGCTTTAAAAAGGTAACGCTTATCAGACAGCCTCCGCTGAAAGCTGAGCAGCGGAGACCAGCAATGCCCGTGCGAGACCAGCGTCCTGGTACCTGAGGTGAGCATGTTGTTGATGAGCTCCAGGAAACCCTCCTCGGCCACGTGGGCATCCGTGAGCAGGAAGATCATTATCTTGTTCTCAATGCCAAGTTTCAGGTAAAGGTTCTTCAGATCTTCCCGGAAACTGTTCTCAGAGTAGCCGCGGCTCAGAAGGATCTCAAACACCTGCCGACACGGAGCACAGCATCCCCGTGAGACCACCGGCCCTACGGAGGGTGTCCAGGTAAGTGCAGAGGGAGAGGACAGCTCCAGGCAGCGCAGCTCGGGCTGAGCCACGATCAAAGAGGGACCAGTGACAGCAAATCTGGATGACCTGGGCCATTTTCACAAGATACGGTTGAGTGAGAAATGCAGGACACACAAAACTGACATCCCTTTTTGTCAAACAAACCACAGCGGACGTCCTGTGCGGGCGCACACGTGTGCGAGGTGAGAGCTTATGCAGGGAACAAGGCCTGCAAAAAGAGGGGTGGGGGTAATGCAAAGGACACCCTCAGTCATTAAAATGAGTCATTTGATGGGAGTTCCCTGGCAGTCCAGTGGTTAGGACCTGGCGCTTCCATCCCTGGTTGGGGAACTAAGATCCCGCAAGCCACGTGGGGTGGCCAAAAAAACAAAAGAGTCATTTGAGTTACTGGGAGGGAGGGACGGCAGAGGATAGCCAAGCAACAGAGGAAATGCGTGTGGGTACAGTCACTGTGCGACCTCATTTAAAATGCGATAAACTGGGGGAAGATGTGTAAAAAAACCGAATAAGAAGCAATTTAAAAAATCTTAAATTCAAAAGTCCTATTACACACAAAATAGATAAAAATGGAAATAAGGACACAAATGTCAGCCAAGTCTTCCCTGTTCAAGCATTTCCTCCGGCTCACATGTGTAGAAGTTTAACTGCGACCAACGGTTTAGAAAAAGCTCAGATTTATGGAAACAGAAAGATCCCTCATTTCCTCCCTCCCCTCTACCTCTAGTGTCTCTCTCTCTCTCTCTCTCTCTCTGTCACACACACACACACACACACACACACACAGCCTCTTTCACACTCACAGGTACTCACACATGCTCACACGCAGCCACTCACACACTTTCACACCCACACACGTTCACACTCACAGTCAACTCTCAAACACGCACTCAGTCGACACACTTCCATGTTCGTAGGTACACACACAGGTGCTCACCCATTTTCACACTCAAAGTCCCTCACACACATTCACACACGGTTACACACACGTGGACACCCGCACACCCTCTCACACAGTCACAGGCACAATCTCAGGGCAACATGGAAGCCCTCCAGCCACATATAATCAGGTCTCCAGTTCTACCTGCCGCCTGCAGACCCCGTTCATCCTCCCCGAGTGTAGCTTTCACTGCGCCCCCTCAACAGGTCCCGGCACCCCTGGCATGGACAGCTCTCCTGGTCCCCCTGCCCAACTGCCCCTCCACTTCCCAGGACACAGGGACGGCCCAGCACAGCCCACTCCTTCGCCACTTCCCTCTGACATCCTCTCCGCCATTCTTCGAGCCCAAGATGCACAAGCACTACCTCAAAGGAAAATGCATCCATTTTTGTTTGTTTGTTTGTTTCTTGGTTTTGTTTTTCTGGACGTGCATCATGCCATGTGGGACTTTAGTTCCCCAACCAGGGATCAAACCTGCTCCCCCTGTAGTGGAAGCGCAGAGTCTTAATCACTGGACCACCAGGGAAGTCCCAAAAATGCATCAGTTTTACCTGGAATAATCAACAGAAAAGTCAACTTGCCCAGAGGGTAACATTACATCCTACAGAAAAGTGTAGGAAACAATAGTAAAACAATTACATTTGAATAATGGATGAGTTTGATTACATACTTTATCTAATTTTAAAGGTACATCAACCAAGTTAGTTTAGAAATA
The DNA here is from genome assembly GCF_949987515.2 of Delphinus delphis. Taxonomy (NCBI): domain Eukaryota; kingdom Metazoa; phylum Chordata; class Mammalia; order Artiodactyla; family Delphinidae; genus Delphinus; species Delphinus delphis. The sequence goes on from NC_082695.1 coordinate 6,192,134, forward strand.
CTTTCAACAAAAGGTTAATATTTGTGAAATACTGCAAGCTAGATTCATTGAATTAACTGTGACTCCTCTTCTATATAAAGAGTTCTCACAAATCAATAAGCATATAAAGAGGCAACTCAAAAGAGGGAAAAGACAAATATCTAATGAACGTATAAAAAGATATTCAAACTGCACTATTAATTAAAGAAATAAATTCTCATTTGAACTATAATAGTTTTCACCCATAACCCTGGCAGATATCAGAATGACAATACCTGGTATTGGCAGAGTAGGGAGAAAAGGACATTGCTGGTAGCATAAATCAGTTTAGTCCTTTGTCATGGGACTGATTGGTTGTTAATGAAGACATTTTAAAAAATAAACCAAATACAGTGAATAATAGAATGACACTGTAAACCCCACCCATCTTTAACATTTGCTAAAAACCCAAAAGTCATATTTGCTTCAAAACTATTTTTAACAAAGTTATGGATAAAATTAAAAATCCTTTGCTTCTCCTCTGAGCCTCCATCTCCAGGCTTTTCTTTTTTTTTTTTTTTTTGCGCCACACCGTGAGGCTTGCAGGATCTTAGTTCCCTGGCCAGGGATCGAACCCACGCCCCAGCAGTGAAAGCACTGAGTCCTAACCACTGGACCGCCAGGGAATTCCCTAGGCCGTTTTTACTCCTGATTCAAGGAGGCACACTCCACCATGAGTTCAGGTCCAACCTTTCTAATGTGAAATCTGGTGCCACAGATCAAAGGTCTTTTAAAAACATATACCCTTAAACCCTCCAGTTTCCCAATTTCAAAAGAAAATGTTTGCATGGAAAAAACTGATCGGTGTGCAAAGAACAAGAATGTTCATCACTGCACTGTTTATAATAACAAAACAAGGAAAAGGCTAAGTGTCCACCAACAGAGAGGCTTATGTGTGGCATATCTACCCAAGGGAACATTGGGCAGTGTTTCAAAGGAAAATGCAAATATATAGCTATTGACTTTAAAAGATGTCAGTGATCTAGAGTTAAATGGAAAAAAACAGATTACAAAAGTTCCATATAGATGTTAATTATATAATATTGCAAAATTGTAATATTTCTAAAGTCTGACTAAAGAAGGATTTTTAATTAAAATATTGTACTACACCTTCATCAAATTTGGATTCTGAAAGGTGTCAAACGACAAGGGATGTTGACATGTTAAATGGAAAAGGTATATATTATTTTTATACTCTGAACAATATAATTTGAAAATAAAATTTTACAAGACCCTCTTAAGAAAAAGTTACATTAACCCATTGCTAATAATAAGTTAATATATTTGTAGACTCATAGGAAAATTCTGGAAGGATATGCACCAAAATGTTACTTAGGAACCAACAGTGGTAATCCTTAGGTGATGAGATTACATGATCTTTATTTTCTTTAGATGTTTCTGCATTTTCCGAATAGCTGCAACGAGGGCATATTACGTGTATATAGAGACCAGTGATCCCATAACAGCCGTGATCACTCTGTGATGATGATAATGATGCTGAGTTCAATCTGATTCCAGAAGACACGAGAAGACGAATAAGACAGTTTGTGCAAAAGGACACCTTCTAATGCTAGTAGAAGGATTACGGAAACCCAACAAGAGGTATCCCCTCCGAGGATGGATCAAAGGGATCCAGGGTAGGCATCAGGGGTAGCTGAGTGCCTGGTAATGACTGAGGCTGAATAACGACCCTGTTCTGCCCAGGAAAAGCAGGCACGCCAGGGGGCGGCGGGGGTGGGGGGGTGTCAAGGCACCTGGGGCTAGTTTTCAGCAAAAACAGAGACATTGAGGATAATGCAAGACCCTAGTAATGAACAAGATCAGATACCAGAGAACTAAGGACAGTGTGGGAGGGTGAGTTGTGGAGACGACTCCTCTTCAAAATTGATTCTCATTGCACGGTGCACGTCTCCACGGTGATGGGCCAGGCTGGCGAGTTAACCTGTGGGCACTGCAGGACTATCTGTAAGAGCCTAAGGACGGTGTGGAGAAACAGGACCCTTCATACAGTGCTGGGGGGATATAGAATGGTGAGGCCCTTTGGAAAACAATCTGGCAGTTTCTCAAATGAGTCAACAGAGAATTGCCGTTATGACCCAGCAACTCTGCTCTTAGGTATCCACCCAAGAGAAATGAAAACATATGTCCACACAGAATCTTGTACATGAATGCTTAGAGCAGTGTAGTTCATAATAGCCAAAAGGTGGAAATGACCCAAATGACTGTCAACAGATGAATGGATAAACGAAACGTGGGCTACCACACAGGGAACGTGATTCAGCCACAACACGGAGTGAAGCACTGATACATAGATGAAGCTTGAAAACGTTATGCTAAACGCAAGGAGCTGCCACAAAAGACCACATGCTCTGATTCTATTTGTATGAAAATACAGGATAGGAAAGTCGAGAGAGACAGAAAGTAGAGTAGTGGTTTCCTAGGGCTGGGGGGTGGTTGGAAGGACAGGAAGAGAGAGGGCAACAGCTAAAGGGCTTGGGATTTCTTCTTGAGATGATGAAAATGTTCTAAAATTGAATGTGGTAATGGTTTCACAACCTTTGGAACATATTTTTATAAAACTATTGAATTGTACACCTTACGTGGATGACCTGTATGGTCTGTGAAATGTATCTCAATAAAACTTTTTTTTTTTTAAAGATTCTAAGAATGTGCCAGAACCACGCATGCTGGTTGTGCTGATACGTTGCCGACCCTCAACACTGGGTCCATGGAGGTGTAGGGCAACCCCTCCTCCACACGAGCACAGGTCACAGGTCACGGGATTTGCTCGTGTTTGACTTTCGAACTTGATTTGACAGATTCTTCATTCCAAATACAATACAATAGTTAGATGCTTCAAATATTCAGTTAAAATAATATCAACCCCCCCCCCAACAAAAACACTTTATACTCTATGAAAACATCGTGTTATGGTCTGTTATAGATAGCTCAAATATTTGCAGGAACTACTAACTGTGGAAATTGGGATACCAAACCCATTTCTGGGGGGTGGGAGGGGAGCTCGGCTCACCTCATAGCCAGCTGTGAAGGCGGCCAGCCTGGCCAGAGACTGCTTCCCGGAGCCCCCGACCCCGACCAACAGGGCGTGGCCACGGTCCAGTCGAATGATGCGGTGCACACGGGTCAGGTGCTCCAGAGCATCGTCAAAGAGAACCAAGCTCATTTTGGTGTTGCTTTCATTATACTCTTCAAGAATTTCCTGAATTTTAGAAAAAGAAATAATTTTCTTTAAGAATCACTGGTTTTTAAGAGACAGACTCTCTCCTTTTGTGCCAGAGTGACTAAGAACAGAGGAGAGATTTTTCTGAATGTCTATAATTGCTGGAATTATTCAATCATTCAGGTTGAAGAGACTAGCTTTTACGATCAAGATTCCGATCTGCTGGTCTGTGACTGGCCAGCAGCGAGACAATGCTAGTTACAAGGTTCGACTCATGAATTAAGATGAAGATGAATATTAGGGGGGCAGATGAGTGGTTCCCAAAGCTGGCTGCGCATCGGAACCCTGGCACCCTTCATGGGCTTGATGAAGGGAAACGCACAAAGATGGGCCCCAGGGGTCTGTGTGTTGAACAAATTCATCAGACCGTTCCCATGCACCACTGGACATGGACACCACTGGATCAGACACAAGCCCACATCCTGAACCAAGAGACAGAGGCATGGGTGCCCTTCCTAGCTCCACCTCCTGGGCACCCATGCAATGCGCTCCCGGAAGAGGTGAGCCGTGTCCGCACCTGGAACAAAGCCTTGGCTGCCTCATAGTCCTGAATGTCTTCATAAATACGCGTTTCCTCTTCGTGCAGAGCCATCCGGAAGTCTCCAAACAGGATGGGGTCCCTCATCACCACCTCCGCGTCATCCTTAAAATGTTCCGTGACCAAGCTGCCTATGTGCTCTTCAACCTGACAATACAAGACCACTTCAGGAAGCCAAACTCAACACCATGGACGTGCTAAGACTTGTCAGAAAAAGAGTGTATGCTAGGATTATCTGAAGTAATTTGCATTCGATTTTTTTCCCCATTGGCTGCAAGGTACTTAATAATCCACCCTACTTTACCTGTTGACTCTCGTTATTAGTCTCTATTTTTCTGCAGTGTCCCATACAAAAAACACATTGAAAAAAAATACATTGGGTTTTTTTTGATTTGTACTTTTTCTTTTCACCCAGAGAAGAATTTTGTGGTTAGAGTATTTTTTTGCATTTGCTGGTCCATATTCAATGTACTGACCAGTTGCTTGTCTGTTTCATCGATTAACCGGTCGTGGAAGACTCTCAGACACTCGTTCCTCCAGACTCTCACCATCTGGGTCACCGTCTGGAACCTACAGGATGGAAGGGGCAAAACCAGCCACAAAGTTATCTAGAGAAGAGCAGGCTGAATGCTACTATTTTCAGATGGGTACACAGGGTGCAGAAAAGGACAACACTCCCGTAGCCTTTTTTCCCCCCTGGTTTCACATTAATTGAAATTTAAAGCAAGCTAACAATTTAATTGTAAAGACCGTAACGTTGTCATTCATAACTTATCCTGCTGCATGGAAGAAAAAGAACATTGTCTATAAGTGACATAAATGACCTGAGAACCTGACAGGACTCCTACTTGCTGGAATTTATGAATTTAAAATCAGCAGCAGAGCCACTGGCAGCTCCTTTTTCTAAGAACCAACTGAGCCCAGTTCCGGGTTTTTTTCTGGTTTCTGGCAACGAGCTCTCACTCCACCCTAAATACCTAGAGCTGCTCTCTCCGGAACTGCCATTCTGAAACCTTCAAGGGCACCCAGGAGTCAGTGTGGGTACGGGGAAAGTTCCTAATTCATTTTCCAATATTTTGTGGATTCGTAACATGAATCCGCGAAATTGGAGGATCCCTGCAAACCTACATAGATGGAAGTTTACATTAATGTAAATACACAGATACGTCCAGCTTTCATGAGTCAATCTCTAGACCCAGACTTAAATCCCTTCTGTCCTCCATGCTTAACTTCTCCCAAAGACACATACATTGATAATAGAACCAGTTAGCAACTGACAACAATTCAGGTGTACGAAGGAAAGGCTCCACGCGGGCCAATTTCACCTTTAGAACTGAGAACAAATGGTTGTCACAGCAGTCCTACCGCGGGGTTGAACACACCTGTCCACACGGCCACACACCTGCGTCTCCTGGCTCCACCTGCCTTCAACTCAAGGGCTCAAGAGGCATCAGGTCTTAACCAAGCATTTGACTCTGTTCTTTGTTTAACGTAAACAGAAAGACACTGGGTAATTAACTGATACATGGATTCGCACCACATTCCTTGATAGCTCCTCTGTCTTAAAAGAATAAGAAAACCCATCGTACCGATGGGACACATGTTAGTGAGAGAAAACAAACTCACCGTTCTGGCTTAGTGAGGACAAGACCGTTAAAAACCCGCGAGAGATCTCGAAGGTTAAAGATGTAGTGGAACTTGGATGGGGTGGGCAGTAGATCCTGAACAATGTTCTTGTAAAGTGCCAAAGTGCAGGATGTCAGCTTGTCACTTACAGCCACAATGCTCTCATGAAACACCTACAGAATGAAAAGACACCCCCCAAGTGTCTATCAGTGAATGAATGGATAAGCAAAATGTGGTCCATCCATACCATGGAATATGACTGGGCCATAAAAAAGAACGAAGCGCTGACACCTGCTACACTGATGGATGAACCTTGAAAACGTGATACTCAGTGAAAGAAACCAAACACAGAAGGCCACATATTGTATGATTCCATCAATGGGAAATTTCCAGAATAGGAAAATCCACAGAGACAGAACGCAGATCAGTGGTTGCCGGGGGCTGAAGGATAGGATGGAATAACTGCTTTTGGGGTGATAAAAATATTCTGGAACTAGACAGTGGTGATAGTTGTACAACATTGTGAATGCACTAAATGCCACTGAACCGTATACTTTAAAATGGTTTTAACAGCTAATCTTATGTTGCATGAATTTTACCACAATTTTTTGAGAGGAGGTAAGAAAACAATTAAAGAAATAGAGAAACTAATCATCTGATCTGCTTTTGTTTCCCTAGGTTTTCTCATTAACTGACTAGTCAACGTGATATGAAACCAAAGCCCCAAACCAGCCCTCAGTTTGAGGTTGATTTGACTGGCACAGACCTCACTGTTTTGGAAGCGAATGGCTTAACGTAGGGCATGAACACGCCAGGTGACCACTGATCCCACACCTTTATGTTTCCTGCCTGGCCCTTCAGGACTTTAAGTGTGCAAGCCTGCTTTAGAAGGCAAATGCCAGGATCAGAAGGTCATTATTTAAATGAACGGGTTCCATTCATGGGGGTCACGTAAATCACAACGATAACAGCAATAACTAGTATCTAGTGAGTATCGGACATGTGCTGGGCACTGTGCCACACACTTTACATGCATTTTCTCCTTTCATTCTCCCAAACCCTAAGTGAGGGGTACCAGAATTATCTCCCTGTTCCGGAGGAGGATGGGGACTAAAAGCTCTCAAGGGACTTGCCCAAGGAGCAGAATGGGGACTGACTCCAGAGCCCAAGTCCTCTAGTTGGTTCCAAGTCCTCTAGCTGGTTCACTGCTGTCACTCAAGGTGGCCTAGGTAACTCAGGGCCACATCACAACTTCCATGGGACCCAGGCACCTTCATGGGTCCCCTCCTCCATAAAAATACATTACTTATATATCTTATTATATATATTATATTCTTTATATATATTATATAAATATATTACATTCTATTTCTAGAAAACTATATTTATACATTATTTTATTTAATTATAATTAAATATATTATCTTACATATATATTATGACTGCCTTGGTAGAAAGATGAATATGATGCAGGCTGAATTATATTGATTCCTTTCTTCTGGTTTTGAAAGAAATGAAAACATGTTCACGGTCCCCTAGAAGCACCGTGGGCTGTAGGCATTGTGTTTGCTGTGCCAGATGCACACGTTGCTACCACGTTTCTACCCAACACATGGCCCTCCGGTTTAGACTTCTAATTAAAATCAAATTACCGAGGTATGGCCTTTGAGGATGGAGGAATAAATTAAGTGCAGAGACTCCTCTGAAGGAAATGGAATGTTGAAGACACTGAACAGCGAAATAAATCTCGGGTCGACTTCGTTGCGGCCTCCCCCCGCTTTCCCCATCGCGGCAATAAAGCCACAGTCTCGGATGCTTTTACAGTTCAGCTCCTTCCCCCGGTCGTACAGGTAGCCTTTGTCCAACAGCAGTTTCAGCAGGGCGATCGGCTGCTGTGTGCCATATTCGTCCACCTTGATTTTTTTTTTTTTAAAGAAAAGGAAGAACAGTGGTATCATAAAGCAGAACTCAGCAACGCCTCTGCTGCCCACCTAAACTAAATCTCATCTCTCCTCTCGCTCTCTCGGAGTGCTCTGGCTTGAGTTTCATTGGGCTTCTCAGAGTTTGCAGTTCTATATACTCATGTGTAATTTTTTAGAAATCTGTGTCCCTGTCTAGACTGTAAGCTCCCTGAGGGCAGGAACTATATACGTTTTGCTCATCACTTCACAGCACCAGTCCCATAGGAGGTGCTCAATAAATATATCAGTTGGATGGATGGATGGAAAAACAAGTGTGTGGATGGCTGGCTGGATGCAAAGATAGACAGAGGCAAAGATGGATGCACAGATGCATGGATGGATGGATGGATCCTGGCTTTGCAAACAGTCCATCTGGAAGACAGATATTTCAGGGAAAACATGGTTCTGCAGAAAAGATATAAATCTATATCCCAGTGCTAAGAAAACTGTGCACCTCTCAGGCTCTGGCCCCAGAAACACACCCATTGTGCACGCTAAAGTTCCCTTTCCTTGGTAAACCCAGAGGAATCCTGAGGAAGCGCCTGCCCCCATGCTTCCCATGCTTCCCGAAGCCCATGCTTTCGGGCCGAGAGCAGCATTACTACCCGAAGTACAGCTCATCTGGAAATCTCTCGCTCAAACATATGCTGAATATAGTTCAGAGGCTGCCGTGCTACCTACTTCCCTCCTTTGAGAAACTACGGGACACAATCTAAGGAAAGGGTCTCTCTGGTTAAGAAGACACTTCCTGTCACACTGTCCCTTAAGCTGACTCCTCGTAACCTGGGCCCTGCAGACATTGTGCAGAATAAAGACAGGCGTTCTCACGCTCACCCACTCCACGCACACACACGGCCACACAAACACAGCACACTGCCCCGCCCCTGCCGTTAACCCCACCAACCTTTGGCATGTTCATGTCATCCATGAACACCAGGAGGCGTTTCCCCATGGGTGGGCCGTACGTGTCTTTGGTTCGTTTTTCCACGCTGGCTTCTAAATTTCTTTGGATATCCATGGACGTGGTGCGGGAGGAGAAACTGACCATTAACACAATCTGAAACAGAAAGAGATTATTCCAAAGGTGGTCTTTTTTTTCACAGTACCTGCAGGGAATGTTTGATCGTAAGCTAGCATCTCTTTTGCAAATTCGTTGGTATCTGAACTAACTTTTTTATAACCCAACGTGAGTCTGAACTTCATTCTATCTTGTAGTGCTAAAGCAAGAATTCCTCTTCCCTTTTGGCAGGTTGTGTGAAGCAATAACTGGTTGCCAGGTGTGACAGCGTGGACTTCTAACCAGGCGACCTCAGAACCATCACTTAACCTTTCAGAGCCTCGTTCTTCTCATCTGAAAGATGATTTTAATGAAATCTTCTTGGACTACTTCATAGAGTGACTTTATCATGTGAGATGGAATACACCAAGGTGTTTTCAAAACGACAAAGCAATATTCAAACATAAGTTACTATCGTGCCTGCTACATCTTAATAAATAAGTCAAAGACAGCATGAACAAACACTAGTTAGTCCTTGGAAGTAACCACTGAGAGAAAGGTGAGGGAGGCCCCCCGATCCCTGTGTGGGGCGCACATCCCTCACGCACTCGTACTTGGGGCTTCTCCCCTGCCCCTTCTTAGAGCGATGGGTGAGAGTTCACTGATCAGTGGCTCCGACACTTAATTATGCATCAGAGTCAGCTGGAGGGCAGCCTGATGGGGTCCCACCCTCAGAGTTTCCGATTCAGTAGGTCCCATTGGTATAAGGAAGTTTTCAGGTGATGCTGATGCTGTGGGTCCAGGGACCACACTTTTGGAACTGCTGCCTTAGATGACACCCTTCTACAAGGTGTCCACAAGTGCAGGTGCACCTGAGCTGAACATCTGAAGGTGAATCTGCTTCTCTTTGTCATGAACGTATCCAGATATGTCTTGTTGGGCCGATAAGCACGAGCTGCTGAGTCCCCGTGGGAAGGGTCACAGCGGGGGGGGGGGGGGCTTCTGAACACGGGTTCCCTTTGCTCCATAAACTGGTAGGTCCTTCTGGCTGTAAACATCCTTCGTGTGCCCTCCACAATGGCATCCTCAGAGCTAAATAAACCATGCCTGCACGTGCTGGTATGTGAGTGACCTTGACCATCCATTCGTGGGCAGTGCAACCCAGTCCCGCCCACATCCCTTACGTGCCCATCGCCAAGCTGGGCTGACCACTCCCCAGCCCAGAGGGCCACGTGGCTTCCCGGAGCCTCTTTGCTCCTGGAGGCACCAGCCTAAGGGAGAGTCAGAGGAAAGCAGTGGGGAACTGTCTCCCCTCTGAGGTTCCAGAAGGCCAGAACAGGAATTGGGAACTTAAATGACGGGCAACATTAACAAGGAACTGAGTCAGTGTGTGGACTGGGGACAAATCTATGACAGCTGGAGATCCTGAGTCACAGGCAGCTTCTTGGAGGAGATAAGAGTCTTTACATGGTTATTAAACATAAAGCAGGACTTGTTTAAGCCAAGAGAGCTGCAGTGGTGAGCAGGTGGGCCCCGCAGGACCACTCTGAGTACGCAGAGGAGGAATGCCGCGCTCTTTCATAACGTCTCGGTGCACCTGGCACATTCTGCACGATCGTGTTTCATTTTCGCGTTTTGTCTCCCCTCCTCACAAGATCGGGCCTTAACAGCCTTGTTCACTGTCGTTTGCCCTGGGGCACCCAGACCCTCCTACGTTTGACATGTGGCTGGAGGAAGGAGGGGAGAAACCACAAAGTGATGTGGTGATGAGGAATGTGAATGCCAGCCTCCAGACGACTCCCAAGCACCCTCACCTCCAGGCACCCACACCCTGTGTAGCCCCCTCCCGTGCTGTATCAGGGTGGGCCATGGTGGTTTCTGTGTGACCCACAGAATGTGGCAGAAGCGATGGTGTGTGATTTCCTGGGTCATATGAAGCATTGCAGCATCTGCTTTGATATCCTGTACGTTCATTCTGCGGGGAGCCAGCTACCATGTCAAGAGGACACCAGCAGCCCTTGGAGAGGCCCACATGGTGGGGAACTGAGGCCGACCATTTCGGAAGAGGGTCCTCCAGCCACAGTCAAGCCTTCAGATGACCACAGCCCTGGTCAACCTTGCAATCTCATGAGAGAGCCTGGGCTAGAACTACCCAGCTAACCCACTCCCAGATTCCTGACCTGCAGAAACTGACATAGTGTTTGTTGTATGAGCTGCTTCGTGTTGGGGTAACTTGTTACGTGGCAATAGATAACAGATACAAATAATGACTTACATTAGTTTCTTCGTTCAGGTTTTTAAGGAAGTTCTGGGTAGTGGCTGTCTTGGAGGTGCCAGATTCACCAACCAAAATAACAGGTTGCCTAATCTTAACCATTTGTTCCAGCGTCCAGGTAGTACGGGTTGTATCCACTGTGTGAACTAAGGAATATATGAAGAACAGGAGCATCACAGAAATGCCAACAAGGTGTGCATTGGGCAACCTGGAGCTTCACAGGATCCCATAAATCCCATAAAAAGCATCAGCAAAAACCCAAGAGGTGACCTTGAAAACATATATATGGGTGAAATCATCTTAGGAGAACCTCACTATCCCAACCATTATTTTTAATAGCTTTATGGAGGTATAACCCACATACCATAAAATTCACTCCAATTTTAAGTGTACAATTTGATGAGTTTGATACCTTTCTACAGCTGTGTCATCATCACCACATCCAGGTGTAGAACACCCAAACGGTTTTAATATCCCATTCTGATTTATACTCAGGATATTAAAAACTCAGCTTCTCCACTGCATATGTCACTCACTTATCACTGATCAGGATTTGGTTTCCTGACCAACAATTTCCTCTGACGAGAGCATGAAGCCTCAAAGTCAGGTCCGGCTTACTCCTGCATTGGCAATTTTTAATCCTGATTGGTTCCTGAGAAAATACGTACACCTCACTCTGAAAGAACTCCATACAAACCAAAACCAGATGTTCGTTATGTGAAATGCTTCAGCCTCTATGTTATCCAAATAGCCAGAGGTGTGCACGTAAAATGCGACTCAGTACACAAAGCCCATGGTACGCGACCCCTCAAGGCGGCATCTCTTACAAAACGCTGCCTTGTTCATTCCACTTTCACTCCTTCCTTCGTCCCTCCCCACGCCCAGTCAGCTCTATGGGGCAGAAGGGAGCCTGTGCAAAGCAACGGGAAGCAGACCGGCACCCTACCTCTTGCCCCGACCTGTCAGGATCCACCTGCCCAGGGAAAGAGTTGAGAGGCACAGCCAGCAGCACATAAAAGGAATCCGAAGTGCCGCCCTCTTGGAAAAGCCCACGGCTCACGTTCCTCAGTTTCTCCCAACCAGCACTCCGGGTGGGACTCAGAGTACCACAGGGACCTCAGAATCTTTTTCCCTTCCTCACAGAACGAGAACCAGACACGCTTAAACCGAGGGTTTGGTTCTCACTTACCCAGGATGTCAATAAATTTCCTCTCACGGGAATGAACATACTTTGGAACTAATTTATTCCATGGTATCCATTTCTTCTGTGTGGGATCAAAATGGAAGTCAAACAAGGTTGGAAGGTGACCTGTAACAAACAGTGGTCTGTTTCACTTCGATCGTGGACATGGAAATACAGGATCAGCTTTGGCTCATGCTTGAAATGAACTAATGCTATTTGCTCCCTGGACAGAAACTTAATTGAATAGATAGATAAGGATGGATGGATGGATAGATGGATGGATGGATGGATGGATGGATGGATGGATGGGTAGATAGAGATAGATAAAAATGGATGGATGGATAAAGATAGATAGATAGATAGATAGATAGATAGATAGATAGATAGATAGATAGATTTAAATATAACTGGGCTAGGGAACCCAGGAAAAGGCTCAGAAGGGAGGGGATTGGAAGTCAGAGCTGTGGACATGGTGAAAAGTCTCATTAAGAGTGAAAAGAGGGTCTAGGACCAAATCCTGACGTGAGGGAGGGGCAGAGGAAGGAGACTCAACAAAGGAGACTTTGAGGGCATGGCCAGGATGGAGCAGGATGGAGGAAGAACGTTTTCAGAAGGCAGAAAGTGGTACCATGTCCAATGCTGGGACAACGTCGGGGAAGCAAAGACCAGAAGGGGTCACCAGATCCGGTAACGAGAAGGCAGTGCATGTGCAGTTTGGGAGGAGCAGTTTGGGTAGAGATGTCTGAGAGCCTGTGGGATGGGATTGGTAGAGAGGGACAGATGGAAAATATAGGAGAAAGAGCAGAAAACCAGTGAAGCCAGGAGCCTGATGAGGAGGGTGTGGGTAGACCTCAAAGCACAGGGCGGGTCCAGCTGGGAGCTGGTCTCCTCTCCCCTGAGAAAGGAGACAGGAGAAGATGGGGGCTGGAAAAATTCCTATCTGACGGTGTCCATTTTTCCTGTTGCAGGAAGAAGGAAGGTCACCTGCAGAGAGAGGGGAGAGGGCCATGTGGAGATTTGGAGAAAAAGGGAGATGAACTGCCCCCGTGGGGACAGGAGAGGGAGTTCAAGTTCAAGACTGAATTTATGGAGGTGCCAGACTTCGTGGTTGTGTGATTGTCTCAGTATCCCTCAGCCCCTGGAGAGGCAGAGAAAGCAGGCTTGGGTTTTCTCAGAGAGATTCGACAGAAGGGCAATTAGGCAAGAGGGGTTGAAGCGACAGGGCGGCAGAAGAGGATTCAGAAGGTTCAGAAGGTGGTAGGAAGAATGGCGGGGGGCGGGGGACGGTCCCCACGAGGCCAACTGGGGTCACGTGTGGCAGGAATCACAGAAGCCGACTGTGAAGCAGGGATTGGGAGGTATGCATTTATGATGCGGACAGAACTGTGCCAGGTGCTATGAGCTAGGATAATGTCGAGGGACCCGGATCCTGGAGCTGAGTGCAGAAGGCATCTGGAAGGGGGTTGTCTACACGGCCATTCAAGTCCCCAAGATGAGAGCAAACTAGGGAGAAAGACCAGACCGGGACCAGCATCGTCTCTGATGGCAGCAGCACGTAGCCGGCATGGTATGCATAGCTGGGAAGCACCCCCCGAGCCCGCCGCCAAAGGAGACTCAGGGTCCCAAGAAAGTACAAGCAATCTACTCCTCAAAAGACCATAGAGTTTTTTTTATTGGGGTATAGTTGTTTTACAATGTTGTGTTAGTTTCTACTGTACAGAGAAGTGGAGTTCCCTGTGCTACACAGCAGGTTCTCATTAGGACCTATTTTATATATATTAGTGTATATATGTCAGTCCCAATCTCCCAATTCATCCTATCCCCCCTTTCCTCCCTTGGTGTCCGAACAAAGACCAAAGACTTTTAAAACATCTTTTATTTGCTCAATGACTCTCCACTAGAAAGACCTACGATCATTTTACTTTGCGCTTTAAAAAGAACAGCCCAGGTAATGATTACAGGATACAGCTTGGGTCTCCCTGCCAAGCCATATTCAAATGTCATTAAGAGACAGACAAAGAAGGATCCTAGTGTCAGCTATAGTTCTTGGAGAATGCCACATTTTCATCATATATGGTTCTTTGAGGATGCACATTCTTCATGCAAACAGTTAAACCTTACTATAATGATTTCCTATGAATGGTCTGCAAATCCACACGTGATTGTCTCCTGTGCAAATACTCAGGAATAGAGCAGATGAATTAAGCGGTGGAATTTTAGAGAGAAAAAAAAAAAGAGAGAGAAGCCCAAAGGAGAAGAACTTCAAAGGCAAGCACAATGTGAAAATTTTAAAGAGCTTAAGCAGAGTGAAGGAAGCTAGCGCCTAAGCTAGGGGGGAAAAGGGTAGACTCAGCAAAAAAGGCCATCCCAGGGAGCTGGGCTCTGCTATGGCAGTTCACACATTTGAATGTCTCCTGACGGTACCACTGGGTGCTCTGACCATTGCACATTTCTCTACAGGAGCAAACAACCTGGAAAACCCACACAGGCATACATATGGAAAAGCAAGGTCACGTCCTCTTAAAAACCTAACCAAAAACATTCTGAGCAGGAAAACAAGCTACCTTTGGTTCCTACCTGGCAGTTCCCCAGGGTTGGCCCAAACCCCTTCCGTATCAACAGTAGGCAAAGAAGCGATGTGTTTAATGCATTCATCAAATTTAGCCCTTCCATCCTCGAGCAGGGCAGCGCCCAGAGAGCAGCACAGAGCCTCTAAGAAGTAGCACTCCAGAACATCGCGGTCCTCGATTTCTCCCTCTAGTAACGAATCCAGCATCTTGGTTAACTGGGTTACCTGGTTCACAGGAAAACACCTGGGTCCGTCCATATATTCCACACATCCCCACCAGGGTGAGTTCTGGTCATAAATCCCGGGATCCCAGATCCCAAAGCGGCGGGAACTATATGACCCGCCATATTGGTTTCAACAGATGGAGCCCAGTATCTTGTCTTGCACAGGGTCACAAAAGGAAGTATTGTGTCCTCCTTGTCAGTAGCTGGCAATGTTAGAACTTACCCATCTGGCATCTTTGCTCCCCTTGAAAGCCCACTGTGGGGGGGGGGGTCCATCTTTAGGGAAGAATTTCTTTTTTGCCGACAAAGATCCTTACTTACCATATTTAGGCTTGTCTGCGGAACTATTGTCTTCAGCTTCTCTCCTTGTTTTCCAGCCACTATTCCTTCCGTTATCATGTCAATGAGATAGGGTACATATTTCTCAAACAGACTCTGTAAATCACCTTGCTCCACCTATAAAAGAGCAGAATTTCAAAGCATTTTCAAGGGTTCCTTTATTTAAATGGAAGTTCGTGGGAAGCTTTGCTTGTAAAAAGAGGGGGGGAGAGGGAACTTCCCCGGTGGTCCAGTGGCTATGAGTCCACGCTCCCAATGCAGGGGGCCAGGGTTCGATCCCTGGTCAGGGAACTAGATCCCACATGCCACAACTAAGAGTTCGCATGACGCAACTAAAGATCCCGTGTGCCACAACTAAGACCCGCCTGGCGCAGCCAAATAAATAAATAAATATTAAAAAAAAAGAGGGGGTGAGAAATATTTTCTGATGAATGAGAAATTTGGCAGGTGAGTAAACTCTGATAACTCATATATTTGTAGAGAAATTTGTCCTTTATAATGCTCTTTCATTTCATCATGAAGCCTTTGATTTCACTGACCTGGGAGGGAGGTGCCACAAAAGGTCCCATTTGATAGGAAAAGCGCAGGTTACCTTAGAGCTCAAACGACATGGCCACAGTCATTGAGCAAAGCGTGCAAAGCCGTGGAAGGTCCTTCTCCCTACCAAGGCATTGATGACCACCAGGGATTGCATGGGCGGTCATCCCCTATTTGACAGTGTGCCTCAAATGGTCCCATCATGTTTCCCTTGGTCTTCTTTGGGGTAATTATGTCCTGGCTTCCAATTCACCATCAGCCTAGTGGTCCTTCTAGAGACGCATCCTGTGTGGTCATGGTGTCCCAGGTGTGGTCAAGCCACAACGTTCACATGACTGTCACATCTATCTCTGCAGCGTTCAATGAAGCCTACCATTAAGACAATACACATTTTTGAGCAGCCATGTGATACGTCACAGGGTTTGAGGTCAACTGAAACCATCGGCTCTCAATTCCATGACAAACTAGGTCCTTCACACACTGTATTCATCCAACTGAGCAAAGCAGGAGGTGCTGGGCACCTAATAGAGACAAGTCTCCCAACTCCTGGGCTTGGCTGGATAAGGGGTTGCCAACTACAACGCATAAGCCAAATCTGGCCTGCCACCTGTTTTTGTAAATAAAGTTTTATTGGTATATTGTTATGCCCATTCATGTACTGTGGCTGCTTTCATACCACAATGGCGGGGTTGAGTAGTTGCAAAGAAACCACATGGCCCGCAAAGCCTAAACTATCTACTCTCTACTCTTTCACAGAAAAAATTTGTTGCTCCCTGGTCTAGACTATCAAAATCACTACCTATCCCACCTGCTGTGAATTATCTGGAAATCTAATAAGGGTGTCTTCCATGTTTTTTATTTTTTTATTTTTTACTTTTTTATTTTTATTTTTTTTGCGGTACACGGGCCTCTCACTGCTGTGGCCTCTCCCGTTGCGGAGCATAGGCTCCGGACGCGCAGGCTCAGCGGCCATGGCTCACGGGTCCAGCCGCTCCGTGGCATGTGGGATCTTCCCGGACCGGGGCACGAACCCGCGTCCCCTGCATCGACAGGCGGACTCCCAACCACTGCGCCACCAGGGAAGCCCCGGGTGTCTTCCATGTTTTTATCCAACTTATTGATAACATTAAGTGCTCAAGATCCTGGGCAGGTCAAGGTCAAGGTCGTGGCCTTCAACAACAAACATCCCTCTGAGTTATTTTTATCCAACTAGCCACCAATACTAGTAACTGGTAAGTTCATTTGGGGAATAATTTTCACCTTGTTTTGTATTTGATTAACCCATTTTTTCCAGTACGGTTGATATTTCAAGTTTTTCGGATCCACGTAAACCATTCCACACCGAGACACAGTCGCAGGGGAGGCATACTGTAAATCTCCAACCTGGAGAAACAAACACGATCAGTGTTTTCTACAGCCACAGACAACTGGAGTGCGTGTTTTAAAGCCGTTGCTTGTACAAAGTTTTTACAAATGCATAGAACCCAAGTCATACCCCAGTTAACACAGCTTTTATGAGGTTTCTAATTGAACACTTAGGTTTATCATGGGAAGATTATGCATCTCTGATGTAGCACTTTTTAAGTTTCTTTTACCATAAAATTAATATGAAAATTAACATGCTGTAGAATATCTGGCCAAAATTAAAAAGTATAAAGAAGAAAATAAGTTAACCAAAATCCCACCACCAAGAAACAAACACTGTTTTGGGGTGTTTTCCTTTCAGTCTTTTTTCTTTATTTTTTATAACATAATTGAGATCAGGGAATATGAAACTTAATAAGTATGCATCTAACAGCAATATCAACACACCAGTCTCTCTTCATCTGAAAAAAAGACACAGTTCAGTCAGTCAACAAAATAATGATATGCATAAATACTCATACGTCGACAAATTTTGCAGGCCAAGTTAGGAATGGTATTAGCACTAAGCTAGAGTGAAAGCAAGTCTCAGGACCACAGCTGTGAAACAGGTTCAGAGGATATGACAGAAAGTTTGAAAAATGAAGATAAGATAAAGGCAAATAGTGAGAGAGAGAGAGGAAAAAAAGGCAACTATAAACTCCAGTAAAAAAAAAAATGGCTCTAAAAGAAAGTAAATGTATCACAGTTCCTGGATTTCTTGCTTCGCCAGCAAGTATATCACAGTATACTAGTTGGCTCTACGGTAAATATTTCCTAATTCATAATGATGTAAATATGTTTACTGGTTTAACTGACTTAGCAGTATAGTATTCTATGGAGGGGAGGTGGGCTGATGGTATAAAAGATGAACCCTCACTTTCATAGCAGTCAGTCAACAGATAATGTGTAACCTTGATAAAGGAAGAAATAGCACGCAAAGTGGGTTCCTTTAGACACTAGAGTAACCATCAGAAGAAACAAGTCAAGTGTGAAATGGAGTTACCTCTGGGATACAGTAAGGAGGGATGACGAGGGCAGCAGGTAGAAGAACAGAGTTGTACTCATCATAAATTCTTCTGCATTGTTTGGGTTTTCTTCAATCATCTATATTTATAGCTATTTTAATAAACATTTTAGTCTACAAATAACAAATGCGGGAGAGGGTGTGGAGAAAAGGGAACCCTCCTACACCGTTGGTGGGAATGTAAGTTGGTGCAGCCACTGTGAAGAACAGTATGGAGCTTCCTTAAAAAAACTAAAAATAGAGCTCCTATATGATCCAGCAATCCCACTCCTGGGCATATATCTGGACAAAACTATAATTCAAAAAGATACATGTACCACAGTGTTCACTGCAGCACTATTTACAATGGCCAAGACATGGAAACAACCTAAATTTCCATCGACAGATGAGTGGATAAAGAAGATGTGGTACATATATACAATGGAATACTACTCAGCCATGAAAAAGAATGAAATAATGCCATTTGCAGCAACATGGATGGACCTAGAGATTATCATACTAAGTGAAGTAGGTCAGAAGGAGAAAGACAAATACCATATGATATCACTTATACGTGGAATCTAAAATATGACACAAGTGAACTTATTTACAAAAGAGAAACACACTCACAGACATAGAGAACAGAATTGTGGTTGCCAAGGGGGAGGGGGATGGGGGAGGGATGGATTGGGAGTTTGGGATTAGCAGATGCAAACTATTATGCATAGGATGGATAAACAACAAGGTCCCACTATATAGCACAGGGAACTATATTCAGTATCCTGTGATAAACCATAATGGAAAAGAATATGAAAAAGAATGTATATAAATGTATAACTAAATCACTCTGCTGAACAGCAGAAATCAACACAACATTGTAAATCAACTATACTTCAATAAAATAAATTTTTTTAAAAATAAACATTTTAGGGACTTCCCTGGTGGTACAGTGGTTAAGAATCTGCCCGCCAATGCAGGGGACACAGATTTGATCCCTGGTCCAGGAAGATCCCACATGCAGTGGAGCAACTAAGCCCGTGCGCCACAACTATTGAGCCCGCGTGCCACAACTACCGAAGCCTGCACGCCTAGAGCCCATGCTCTGCAACAAGAGAAGCCACCACAATGAGAAGCCTGCGCACCGCAACGAAGAGTAGCCCCCTCTCGATGCAACTAGAGAAAGCCCACGTGTGTCGACGGAGACCCGAAGCAGCCAAAAATAAATTTAAAAAATTACAAATGTAAATAAAAAATTAAAAGTTAAAAAATAAACATTTTAAATTTTAATTAAAAGAAAGACCTATTTGAAATTATTTTTCATCACTACTTGCCTCGAAGACCAGGGCACAGTGTGCTTGAAGCCGAATACGCTCACCGTTGGCCAACGTCAGCAGCTTGTTGTCGTCCATCACAGAATTCATGTTCTCCACCCACAGAGCGTCCACATCACCATCAAATAAAATATACCTGCAGCAACCAGAGAAAAGTGAGCCATGTAAGGCTTCCAACTATGGAGCTTGGTGCAACCTCCCTGTTCATGTTGAACGTCTTTTCCCAGGGTTTCCTTTTTTTCTTTTCATTTTTTTTTCTTGCAGTACGTGGGCCTCTCACTGTCGTGGTCTCTCCCGTTGCGGAGCACAGGCTCCGGACGCGCAGGCTCAGCGGCCATGCCTCACGGGCCTAGCTGCTCCACGGCATGTGGGATCTTCCCGGACCGGGGCACGAACCCGTGTCTCCTGCATCGGCAGGCGGACTCTCAACCACTGCGCCACCAGGGAAGCCCCTTTTTTTCTCTTTTAAAGATTTTTTTTTTTTTGATGTGGACCATTTTTAAAGTCTTTATTGAATTTGTTACAATATTGCTTCTGTCTTATGTTTTGGTTTTTCGGCCACGAGGCATGTGGGATCTTAGCTCCCCGACCAGGGATCGAACCTGCACCCCCTGCATTGGAAGGCGAAGTCTTAACCACTGGACCGCCAGGGAAGTCCCACAGGGTTTTCTAACCAGGATCTGAGATAGGGCACCCTACTTGGTGCTTACAATAGTTTATATATATATAAACTATTCGAGTTAGTCACCAACATTTAAGAATCAGGAAACCTGACCCAACAATCTGGATTCCCTGCTTCCCTGGCAAACAGGAAGGTCTGACGGTACATACTTGCATTCCCGCGTGGGAACGATGCGCTGCTGCTGGTAGTAGCTGCCCATGAAGACACAGTGTCTCAGTCCACCTCATTCTTTTCTTAAATCTGAGCATCAGCTGCTATTTACCGCTGGTTTGGACACCTAGTCCTCTTATGGTCAAGTTAAAAGGATTTCATATACCCATGTGTACGGGATTGAATGGTGGCCCCCATAAGATAGGTCTATCCAGAAGCTGTGAGTGGGACCTTATTTGGAAAAAAGGTCTTTGCAGATATAATTAAGGTAAGGATCTTGAGATGAGATCATCCTGGATTATCCAACAACAAGTATCCTTACATCGGGGGAAGCCACGTGAAGATGGAGGCAGAGATTGGAGGGATGCGGCCATAAGCCAAGCAATGCCTGGGGTCACTAAAGCTGTCAAAGGCAAGGGAGGACCTTCCTCTAGAATCTTCAGAGGCAGTGCTGCCCCGTCTTTGTTTCAGACTTCTGGCCTCCAGAAATGATGAAGAATAAATTTCTGGGTGGTATTGTTTTAGCCACCCAGTTAATGGTAATTTGTTACAGAGGCCCTGCAGAAGCTAATACACCATGTAACTTGGCCCATTTCACTCCCTGATGCTACCTGCTGGGCCCCTAGGAGCATCTGCATTTGCAAAGCCCTGGTTTACACACCATCCTTCCTGGCAGGAGATCTACTTTGGCTTCAGGGCCTCCGGTGTTCAAGCTACGTGACCCTTCAGTTCTGTGGCTATAGTGGGTCACATCTCAGTAAAGCCCAGCTCCGAGGGAGACTGAGTTGGACAGGGGGATTCTACTGTGCTGGAATGCTGATTTGATATTGCTTCCGTTTAATTCACTGATATGAGTAGTTGGATTTTTCCAGCATTAACCTTTTGGTTTATTTTCTTCCAGTATTTTTTTTAACTTCTTTTATCTTAAATAATTTCAAACTTACAGAGTTGCAAGAATAGACGAGTGCAAAGAAGTACCATATGCCCTCCAACCAGAGGGCAGTTGTTAATTTTGCCCCGTGGACGCTCTTTTGTTCTCTCTCTGTTTTCCTGAATCATTTGAAAATAAGTTGCGGACATGACGCCCTGTATTCCTAAATGCTTAAGCACGCGTTTCCTAAGAACAAGCACCTTCTCTAATATAACCACATTACAGTTATCAAAATCAGGACATTTAGCATCGATAGACTACTGTTAGCTAATATACAATCCATGTTCAAATTTTACCAACTGTCCCAAAAGAAAGTCTCCATTTTATAGCATCGTAGGAAGACTAGATTCAGGCTACAATCAATACATGCTAAAACCGTCGGGTGAAGGTTTGACGAGGAATATAGGGTATTTACATAGTCTTAGGGTATCTCCCCACACCTTGCATATCAATTGCAGAAGGAAAAATGGCAGATACCACCCTAACCTGATGATCGAAGTTAAAGTCACCAATAAGGGGGCAAACCAGTATCACGTGCTTCCGATGAGACGCTGAGAAGGGCACCATGTCCCTCTGAGAGATTCCTGCAAGGACACGTAGCCTGCATCCAGTTACGAGAAAGCAACAGACAAACCCAAACCGAGGGCATATTCTGTGCAGCAGCTGGCCTGGAATCTTTCAGAACATCAAGGCCATGAAAGATAAAGAAAACCTAAGGAACTGCTTGAAATTAGAAGACGTCAAAGCGATAGGACAACCGAGCACAGTGTGAAATCCTGGACTGATCCAGAATCAGGGGAGGATTGCTAAAAAGAGGCTGTTCCAAAAGTCACCAGTTGAGACGTTAGACTCGTTATTTAAGGGATTTTTAATTAATGGGGTTGGACTAGAATATACAATCAGGATCATCCCTGGGTTTACCTGACAGGTGTCACGGGAGCAACTAACACCGGAGAACGCTTTTTACCGGATGTTCCAATAGAGCATTTCCCCTCCCGGCCTCACTAGACCCTCACCGCAGTGGGCAGTGATTGGAGCAGGGCAGGCAGCCTCAACCGCGCCTGCAGGTGAGAAAGTGCAGCTCTGAAGGGTGTTCCAGCACTTTCCACGATGCTTTGTCGCTTCTCCTTGACGTACCTTGCCGTAGAGGCAGCCTGGTGTGGTGCCCGTTTGAGGGCTTGGACTCTGATGTCCCAAGTTCAAATCCCTGGCCTTGAGGCAAGCTCTTTCCTCCCCTTCCCTGGATCTCAGCTTCCTCCATGGTAAGCTGGGATCCATCGTAGTCAAGGAGCATGATTTAGACAACACATAAACAGCACTGAGGTGGTACCTGGCCCTTCGTGAGCAGAGCCCCCTGAGTCTGTTTGCTTCCAAGCATGAAACTACAATACTATATACATCATTTGTTTCTTTGTAAGCTTTGGCTAACTCACTATGAACCCACCCAGGCTCTTCCCTCCCTACAAAGATACTCACTTTCGCTCCTTCTTATCCGTCGGCTTGTTGACCTCCCTGAAGATGTTGGACAGCACCCCATCTGTCCAGTCTCGGGTGGTGGGGTCCAGGATGCCGTAGAGCTCTATGACACTCATCGCCTTGGGGTTCAGGACATACAGCTTTGTCACCAGCCCGAGCCTAAATCGAAGGAGAGGTTTCAGCCGTGGCTCGGGCAGACTAAACGCATTAGGAGAACAATCTAGGTCACCCATGTGGGGGATCAGATCCCCTGTGTTTTCGATCCAATCCAAAATTTAAAATGCAAACCATCCAAACTCTGCACTGGGCTTCCCACTCTCTGTTAATGACTTGTGCTAAACACAAGGGAACCACCTTTCACCAGGAACGTGGCCCCAACACAAGTGAGGTCTGAACTGATAACACGGCTTTGACTTCTGAGGGCAACAGAAGCTAACCTTCATGTATATTTCATGTTTGTGTATTTACATATTCATGCATATGGCACACTCAGGCAAATATTTCACAACGAGTGTCAGGAGATTATAGTCACCAGGATAACGTAAAACCTTTGGACTCCCGACGCTCAGTCCCTCATAGTTACAGAACGACATCTGCCCTGCGTTGCTGGCTTTACAAATCACGCAGACAGGGTATTTCCCAGTATAATGCCTGTAAATTCCCGCAGTGCCGTGGGATTAACTCATCTATAGAAAACTAAAGTTCACACAAAACATAGTTTATAATTAACAAAATAAATAAATAAAAATAATCGTGGCATACCTATACTCACATCTGTACGTGACAGTTCTATAAATTATCTAACAATGAATTAATTACAGAACGAAATACAGGATGGCTATGGAATAACCCTCTTAAAATCAGTAAGCCATCGTCCACTGATTATCTCACGAGAAACATAAGAAGGAAGAAGGAACGACTGTCACTCAATTGGATTTTACAGCCTACTAGAACTGGTAAAGTCACAAAGATTATAAGGCTTGATTTAGATGTTTGCTGGAACGTCAGCGTGCACTGAAATCTTTCCGGAATGCAGCTATTGCTTAGGAGAAAGGTGAGAAGTCAGAAAACCCATATTCAGTATAAGGGCATCGATTCACCACAGGTCTTTGTGATATTCTATATTAGGAGTGTGAAATCACTTTTTCCTTCGAGTAGTATAGCTCTTGCAGGGCTGGTGATGATAAGGCATTTGGGGAGGGGACACTTTTTTGGCCACTCTGATACCATAACAGTGTCGCCTAACGGCCGGGGGGCCTGACCGACTTTACAGGAGCAATCTGAACGCCAAGAAAATACGACCTAAGTTAATTTTCAAAACATCCTTATAAGATAGTTTTTGAAATACTCATTTCACAAATAAACCTATTCACAGTCTGATGCACAAAAGGCTAACTGCTTTGCCTTCTAAAATATATCGACTAAAGCAGCAATGAAACAAGTTAAGATGCTCTGGGTTTGGGACTTGCCTGGCCGTCCAGTGGTTAGGACTTCGCACTCCCACTGCAGGCGGCACAGGTTCCATCCCTGGTCAGGGAACTGAGATCCCACAAGCCACGTGGCGCGGCCAAAGTTAAAAAAAAAAAAAAAGATGCTCCGGGTTTAAAGGGGGGTGTCTGGGACAAACGTAACCTCCCAGGAAATCAGAGAGCAAAGTGGGACTAGGTAATACCGCCACCGACCTCACCGTGAAACCACCGTGGCAACAAAGCCCTCCCCGAGGATGCCATACTCACCTGGTCTGGGCCTGACACAGGGCATTTATGACCACGGACTTGCCCCCTCCCGTGGGCCCCACCACCATTGTCGTGTGGCGGGTCATCATGGTCTCGAACATCTGAACCACCTTATCCACCTGTGGGACAAGCAGTGGCAGCTGGGTTAAAACATAGCTTTTTGTTAAAAACAGCTTTATTGAGCTAGAATTTGCACACCGTACAACTCACGCATTTAAAGTGTTTCAACAATTCAGTGGTTTTCAGTATGTTTAAAAGGTTGTGAAACCATTACCACGTTCAATTTTAGAACATTTTCATCACCCCCCACAGAAAAAAACCTCTGTGCTCATTCGTCATGTCTCCCAAGCCCGTTGCCCCCAGCCCCTGGCACCCACTAATCTACTGTCTGTCTCTATGGATTTGCCCGTTCTTGACAAAAGAATGGAATGATATAAAGGGAATTGTGCAGTATGTAGTTTGGGGTGTCTGGCTTCTTTCACTCAGCATCATGTTTTTAAGGTTCACCCATCAGTGTAGCCTGTGTCAGTACTTCCTTCCTTTTTATGGCCAAATAATGTTCCATTGTATGGATGGACCACATTTTGTCTATCTCTTCATCCGTTGATGATATTTGCATTATTTCCACTTGTTGGCACTTACGAATAATGCTGCTATGAATATTCATGGACAAGTTTTCATGTGGATAAATACGTTCTCATTTCTCTTGGGTTTATACCTAGGAATAAAATTGCTGTTCGTCATATAGTAACTCTATGTTTCACTTCTTGAGGAACCACCAGACTCTTTCCAGAAGTGGCTACACTACACCATTCTACATTCCCACGAAAAACACATCTTTTTAAACAACCACCTCTAGAGGAAACCACCAGGGCCAGGAAAGGTGCACAGAGATCTCTCATCTGTGGTCAGTACCCGCTGCCCTGGCCTGAGGCCTCTGGGTAGCCTGATGCCCCAAGGTGGCCCGTCCAGAGGCAGCCACCCCAAACCTGCAGCTTTGGGCATTTACGCCCTGAGCAGAACACTCTGGCCATAATGTATGGCTTACAGACAACATATACAATCTCACAGGCTTCAGATGATCAAAATTTTACTTGTAATATCTAATTTAAAATTTTTTCAAGTGTGACTCTGGGGGAAAAAAAGGTGGGGTGGGGAGAGAAGATTAGACGGTTGGGCCCCAAAACAAAATACTTAATTTATCTGATCACATTATGCCAAAAACATTTTTGGAAGGTGAGATAACCATAGAGTGGAATATAACTCAGCCTCCAAAAGGAAGGGAATCCTGACACATGCTACAACACGGATGAACCTTGAGGACGCTATGCTGAGTGAAATCAGCCAGACACAAAAGGACACACACTGTATGATTCCACTCACATGAGGTCCCCAGAGGAGTCAAATGCCTAGAGACAGAAAGTAGAATAGAGGTTACCAGGTGCTGAGGGAGGAGGAGGGGGAATTAGTATTTAATGGGGACAGAGCTTCAGTTTTGCACGATGCAAATCTCTTTCACCACAACATGAGTATATTTAACATTACTAAACTGTACTAAAAATGGATAAAATGGTAAATCTTATGTGTACTTTACCACAATAAAAAAAAAGAAAAAGAAAATGGGGGTGGGGAATGGTTAAGATGGTAAATGTTATGTGTATTTTACCACAATTATTTTTAAATGAAAAAAAAAATGGAAAGGACCCAGAAAAAGCCAGTGAACTCTCATCCTCAGCAGCATTTTACCTGGACAGGTAAGACAATGTAGCCATTTTCCTGGAGCACCTGTTCTACAGCATCATTGAAATCGGGGTAGCGAACCCGCGGGCAGTCTAGTCCAGGAAACAGATCGGAAATCAAACCAAGGAAGAGAGGGACGTCTTCAAACACGAACTTGGGCAGATTCATGTCTCGAAGGGCCCTCATAAGCACCACATCCTGGATGGAACGAAACAGACGTCTTCAAAGATGTTTCTGAAAGCCCCCAGGGCTAGTCTAGAAATCGTCTTATGAAGTAGACAATGAAATTTTATATGAAATACAAAACATAAAGCATTCCAAGTACAGTTTCTGGAGAGATACACGAGTCTATTGCCCACAGAGTGGCATTGATCAGACTCTGTTCTGGAGTAAGTCCCGTGTGAAAGAAACATGACCACCCCTCTGGCTTTTATTGCAAAGAGGAAATAACTCATGTTCGTGCTTTCTAGAGAATTTTATTCACCCCCACCCCTCCAGCCCATCATCCTGCAATTGTAGATTGATTATTATCATTGAAGTATCACAAACATTGGCACCATGAAGACATTGAACTGGACCTTATGGTAATATGCCAAATTCAAAGAGAACAATGTAATGAAGAAGAGACCAAATGAAGGCCAGACAAGTAAATGAAGTGACAGCTAAGAATAAAACTTTCTCTTGATACCTGTGCTCCCCGTCACCTCCATCCCAGCATTTAGTCAATACACATGAACCAAATTAAAAAACCAGAGAACTTAGAGCATGTGGCCCCTACCTCCCTAAGCTCAGAAGAACCTCTCTTCAGCTCACCAGCCATCACCAACACTGATTTAACGGCTCTGAGTCCAAAATCATAATGATGTTGCTTGGAGAGCTGCTCCCGGGCCAGCTTATACAGAACGGTCATCTTTTTGGCCAGAGTCTTTTGTGATAAAAGACAATGAAAAATAAATGAAGAAAATGCCCTGAAAACACCAGAACGTCATGACACAAAGAAAACTGACATAAAGATGTTCAGATGAAGCTGCTCTACAAACCAGCAAATCTTGCCTCCAACAAATACCAGGATGGGTCCCCCGTTTTTAACAGTGATAAATTACAACCTAATTTAAAAGAACACCAGCCTTACCAGACAGAGTTGGATGACAGTCCTTGAAAGCCAAGGAAAATCTTAACCACCTTAAAGAACAGAATTCATACAACTTTTTAAATCATAGAGATTACACTCCAGAAATGTGCTTCCTTTAACCTAAACATGTTATTAAAGTTTTCTCGTAACTGTTTTTGGGGACAAGTCATCCACCTGGTCTACATCAAGGATTCAACACTTGCTGGTCCCTATGGATGGCATGGGGATTTTGCTCACTGAAACTAAGAACCAGAGATCTCTCCGCTCCGGCTCAAAATCCATAGACAATAGGATTGGCAATAAGAGCCTTTACCAAAACACTGCAGAGAAGCAACCTAACAATCCTTTACCTTAAAAATATTTGCAGGCTTCCCTGGTGGCACAGTGGTTGAGAGTCCACCTGCCGATGCAGGGGACGCGGGTTCGTGCCCCAGTCCGGGAAGATCCCACATGACACGGAGCGGCTGGGCCCGTGAGCCATGGCCGCTGAGCCTGCGCATCCGGAGCCTGTGCTCCGCAACGGGAGAGGCCACAACAGTGATAGGCCCGCGTACCACAAAAAATATATATATATATATTTATTTATTTATTTATTTATTTGGCTGCAGCGGGTCTTAGTTGCAGCATGCGGGATCTTATTTTTTAGGTGCTGCATGTGGGATCCAGTTGCCCGACCGGGGGTCAAACCCAGGCAGGCCCCCTGCATTGGGAGCGCGAAGTCTTAACCACTGGACCACCAGGGAAGTCCCAGTTTCCTGGTTTTGATGTTATCACTGCGGGAAGCTGGGTGAGCGGTACCTGGAACTCTCTGGACTACTGCTGCCATCTCTTGTGAGTCAAATGATTCCAAAATAAAAGTTATAATTTTAAAAAGAGAGAAACAGAGGACTTCCCTGGTGGTCCAGTGGTTAAGACTCCACACTTCCACTGCAGGGGGCACAGGTTCAGTCCCTGGTCGGGGAACTAAGATCCCGCATGCAGCACAATGTGGCCAAATAAATTAATTTAATTTAATTTTAAGAAATGATGCACTCCCAGCTTTAAAAAAGAGAAAAAGAGACAGAGAGAGAGAAAAGGGAGAGAGATAAAGCAAAACAATTTGAAAAGCCACACTTTTCAAATTTCAAGCCCTGGGAATGAAAATGTCCCAGGGCCCCCATCTGCGAGCAGACCTAGGCGGGTGCAGGGACGCCTGGCGGTAAGGGACCTCACCTTGGCCCAGAAGAAGCCCTCGGAGAACAGCATGATTTCACAGATCTGCTGCAGGTCAGGCACAATCACCACCACGGGCCGGAACAGGGCCTTCACTGACTCGGGCAGTTCCGTGCGGCCCGCGTAGCCGGGGTTCATGGTGATGAAGATGCCCATTCTCGAGTCCAGGGAGATCTCCTGCCCTTCAAACTAGGGGACAAGAGGAAAGGAAGGAAGGATTATGCTGCTGGCCAGCCTACCATGGGGCAAGGAGGCCTGGGGAGCCACATGGCTCTTCCTTTCATGGGTACAAGACAGACACCACCATCTGTCTCTTGCCCTTTCCCGGTGATAAATGCAGAGTCCTCGTGCTTATGGCCTCAGTGTTCTGGGGTGCCAGCCTCAGCCGACCCCCAAACTCTGATGTGAATCAAGGGTCTGTCCACTTGAGAAGTAGCTGATGTTGGGAAAGTGTGCAGCCGGGGGTTGATTCGAGGCACTGTGTGACCTCCAACAGGTCACTTACCCTCTCTGAGTCTCTGTTTCCTTCTCTGCAAGGCTGTGGCAGTTAAACGAGACAACATATTCAAGAGCACCCAGCCCACTGCTTCGTGCAAAGTGGACTTTCATTCATGTTAGCTGTCACTTCTCTCCCCATTCCCACCTTCATGCTGGTCTGGCTGCCTGGGTGTCACCTGGACCCTTCCGACAGAATCCTACCTCAGCATCCTTCAAGAAACCAGCCTGTGTCCTCCAGGGGCCCCATGGACCAACAAAATGCAGAAATCTCTATATTTTGAGTCTCTTTAGCCTACAGTTGAATTTCAACTGTCTTAACTTTCCTTTCTACTAAGATTTTACTATTCTATTTCTTTTCATGGTCCACCAGAGAGACAGACGACAGATGTTTTATTTTTATGAGGCACAGCCTGCCTCAGGGACAAGAGGGCAGCCCAGCCTGAGAGCTGATGCTCCCCAGAGATGGAGGCTGCTGTCTTGTCTCTCAAGTCTGCACTGAGACTACACTCACCCACGCCTCAGTATCTCATGTGAGTCCCAGATCAACCTCTGGAGACAAGACACAGCCCTGCTCTTAAAAACACAGGCTCTAGGGACTTCCCTGGCGGTCCAGTGGCTAAGACTCCACACTTCCACTGCAGGGGGAGTGCGTTCTGTCCCCGGTCAGGGAACTAAGATCCCACATCCTGCATGCCACACAGCACGGCCCAAAACACAAAACAAAACAAAACAGCTTCTAGAAACCCAAACACATTGCAGGCTCAATGTGTCTCCCATGGGAGTAGTAAGCTCAGCCCTAAAATGTTTCAGAAGAACTAATTAATAGAAATCCATCCAGAATCCTCAAATGTTTAACAGTACCCAGTTTACATAATCTCTTGACCATGAGCCCTGAGGTCCAGGGAGAAAGCAGGTGGGGTGCAGGGCCGCAGAGGTGCCCACAATGGAATCCTCACCAACCCATGCTGAATTTGGGTCCTGAATCTCCCAATGAGGCTCTGTGGGGCCTTGGAGGATGTACAGGAGTTTTCAGGTGAAGGAGAAAAAAGGACAATTCCAAGCAGATAGGGATGCATATGGTGTCCCAGGGCGTGGAATGTTTGTAGAGCAAGTGGCGTAAAGTGACAAGTGTTCAGGGCACGCAGGGGCAAGGACAGTGGCCGGAGGAGCAGTAGAGCAAGCTGGGATCACAGTGTAGGGAAACGGTCCAGCCATTCTGGTCTCTGTTGTCAGAGAACTCACTCTGGGCTACCTAAATTACATACGGTCCTGTTTCTCCAAACTCTCAACCAGTTTAATCTGATGTAACTTCATACAGACATCCCAAACTTGAGTCTACAAATGTATTGTTGGACGGGGAGAGATTAGTAAATTCTCAAAAAATTTTTAAGTTTGCCTTTTCACTTTGATAACAATCTTAATAATCTTCCTCATTACAGTGCCGTAATTTTACCAAGTACGAAGGCAAATGTTCTTGTTCACTGTGATAATTTCTACTGAAGATATTTTGATTGAATGGAACGTTGATTTTTCTTCTTTAAGTCGTTTTTTCTCAAATTTGGGAAGAATATTTCCTGACCTTGAAAGGGGGCCTTACACATCACTTATTTGAGAATCCTGCCCTACCCGTCTGTAACTATGGATCACATGTCTGGAATTATTTTGAAGTTCTTAGACTATTACAGTCCTTAATTATCAAAGATGTTGATAATTTGGGGAAACCCAACTATCTCCATTTGAAAGCAGAAGTTGGGCAAATCTTCATCTAGGGGGAACCTGGTCTGGATAGACGACTGTCCACCACCTGATATTTCAGCACGTTCCCAGCCTGGGGACATGATCCGGGCTGGCTTCACACTTATCCTCACCTGGAACCTGGTCAACTGATGGATCAGAGCGTTTCGGATCGTCTGGATCTGGGACGAGATGACTGAGAGCACGGAGGCATCGATGCGATTAAACTCGTCAAAACAGCCCCAAGCCCCACACTGAGCCATGCCCGAGAAAATCTTCCCGACGGCCTGGGATGAAAGAAGTGTCAGGACAAGGGCAATTTTCATCTTGAAAACTGCAAGCAATCCATGTATGGATACCATTTTCTAAATTAAAAGCGAACGACAATCAGAACCTACTGTAGAGCACAGGGAACTCTACTCAGTGTTCTGTAGTGACCGAAATGGGAAAGAAATCCAAAAAAGAGGGGATATATGTATATGTATAGCTGATTCACTTTGCTGTACAGCAGAAACTAACACAACATTGTAAAGCAACTCTACTCCAATAAAAATTTTAAAAATAAAAAATAAAAAAAGCAAATGACGCTCATCAGATTGGCAGAGAAGAGCCACCCCAGGAGTGGGTCTTCCTGGCAAGACTTCCAAGGCCTCTCGTGGGCCAGCTACCACTCATAGGATTTCACAAATTAAGGATTTTTTTAAAGATTTGTATTAGACTATAGTTGATTTACAATGTTGTGTTAGTTTCTGCTGTATAGCACAGTGAATCAGTTATACATATACATACATACACTCTTTTTTAGATTCTCTTCCCATATAGGCCATTACAGAGTATTGAGTAGAGTTCCCTGTGCTATACAGTAGGTCCTTACCAGTTATCTAGTTTATATAGAGTAGTGTATATATGTCCATCCCAATCTCCCAATTTATCCCTCCTCCTCTTTCCCCCTGGTAACCGTAAGTTTTTCTACATCTGTGACTCTATTTTTGTTTTGTAATTAAGTTCAAGGATTTCACAAATTAAGGATTTTAACGTAAAAACCCAGATTTCTGGCTTCTCTTGAGATGCTGGAAAATCTAACACTGGGTCCACTTTTCCAAGTGGCAACAATTGACCTAAGCGCAATAGCGGCTCCCCCTTTAGACGGAGCTTTGCTTTCCAGTTGGCCGCAGTCCCCACCACTCTCTATCGTCTGTCTGCTGCTTTATTCATTTACACTATCTAGCTGACTCCAGTGGGCATTTAGTTTGGGACTCTTGCCCTACATGCTGCTAACAAAGAGATACAGCCAAGTTCCTAGACTGTGATGGTGAAACGTTTCCTACTATGTTCCTCCAGCTGTCACCATGTCATCTCATGGAAGCGTATGGGGTGAAATGCCTTCCCACGCTGTCCCCCTTTTAGCTCTCCGCCTAAGAAGACCGTACCAGAAGTGACGCCAGGGCCTTACTTTGTAATCCATGCCTTCGCCGCAGTTGGTTACAACACAGAGCAAGCCCAAGGCTTTGGCCAGGTCCTTGGTGGTCTCAGTTTTGCCAGTACCTGCTGGGCCAGCAGGGGCCCCACCCAGATACATGGACAGCGCCTGTTAGAAGCCAAATGCAAAACATACGTTGTCTGATTCACGGAAAGAAACAGGTGTCAATTCCCAGTTTGTGACAGTCTGTGCAGGAGTATATAAATGGCAATGGACCAGTTCACACTCACCTTTTCTGACAGTCACCATTTTTTTTTAAGTCTTTATTGAATTTGTTACAATATTGCTTCTGTTTTATGTTTGGTTTTTTGGCCCTGAGGCATGTGGGATCTCAGCTCCCCAATCAGGGATCGAACCTGCACCCCCTGCATTGGAAGGCGAAGTCTTAACCACTGGACCGCCAGGGAAGTCCCTGACAGTCACCATGTTTAACATTTCTTTTCTGTCTTTCTCCGTTGACCTCCACTGACCACCGCCCACCCGGCCCCCCATTATATAGGAACCAGGGACTCTGCAATATGCTGGACTCTGTACCCACCCTGAGCACAGTGCCTATAGCAGTTCCCAGAGCTGAGGCTCATGGAAACATGGACATCTGTGCAGGGAAGGATTAACTGTGCCCAAAGAAAGGTTTGGCCCTTTGTCTCTAGATCCTAGGAGCTGACCTCTAAGCCCTCAGAATGCCCTGCCTGAGAAGGGTGTCCTTGTTTATCTGGGGACCTTGGGCCACGCTGGACAGTCTAACAATGTGATTTATGGTGGGAGCCTTGGGCCACATGGTATCATCAGGTCAACTTCTGCAGGGTCTGGGGACTAAGGTCAGTCATTCAGGGGGTCAGTCATGTCTGCATGGCAAGCCCCCAGTTAAAGCGCTGGCCACCAAGGCTCGGTGGGCTTCCATGGGTGGCAGGACTTCACACATGCGGCCACACAGAGCTGCCAGAGGAAATGATGCTGTCTGGACAGCTGCATCAGAGAGAAAACTGAAGGCTGGAAGCTCCTGGACCCTGTCCTATGCCTTCCTCCATTGCTGATTTTGATCTGTATCCATTTGCTGCAAAAACCATAACCAGGACCATAATGGCTTTACTGAATTCTGTCATTTCTTTTAGCAAACTATTGAACCTGAGGGTGGTTTTAGGGGCCGCCTGAACTTGCAACAGCCCAATCCCAAAAGGTGGCACGTAGGTCATATTCCAAATGGAAACTCTTTTATATAGATTTTGAAAGTGTAACATCCCTTACTCTCAGCATTAACTTCCTGGGGCTGCCGTAACAAAGTACCACAAACTGGCTGGCTTAAAACAACAGAAATGTATTCTTTCACAGTTCTGGAGGCTAAAAGTCTGAAATCAAGGTGTGGGTAGGGCCACACTCCTTCCGAAGGCTCCAGGGGAGGATCCTTCCTGGCCTCTTCCAGCTTCTGGTGGCCCCAGGTGTCCCTGGCTTGTGGCCGCATCCCTCCTGTCTCTGCCTCCGTCTTCACATCACTTTCTCTGTGTCTCTGTGTTCTCTTCTCTTCTTACAAGGACATCAGTCACTGGTATTAGGGCCCTAATCCAGGATGTTCTCACCCCAATCCTTAACTAATTCGATCTGCCAAGACCCTATTTCTAAATAAGGTCACATCCGAGCTTCCGAGCAGACCTGAATTTGGGGCAGGGTAGGGGACACTGGTCAACCCAGTACACCATCACAATTAACATAGTCACCCTTAGAGAAAAACACACAACCCCAGGTGAACGATCACCAAGAGACCCAGGCTGCCAATCACCTGAGTGAGAGTCAGGTAAATCCGGTCCGTAAGGGGCGTGATAACCAGCCTCCCGTTCAAACCCATGTACTCGTAGCCGTAGCTGAAGGTCCCCGTGCACTGGCGGATGTTCAGCTCATCTGGTTCTCGGTCCCAGTAAAACCGTAGCTGACTTTCCCATTCGAACTCCCGGGCCTCGAGAATGCTGGAAGGTGAGCAACGGGGTATAAGTGAAGAGAGAAAGAGATGCAGAAGAAGGTGGACAAGGGGGAGGAAGGAGAGATGCTGAGAGAGGCCAGAGGACGACAAAAGACAGGTTTCGAGACGCCAGTGCCCTAGGCAGGTCCCTACCTGTCCCGTATGAAAGAGTCAACTATATCTCGGGCGTGTACGTCGATGATGAGGACGGTGTTGTATTTCTTTCTGTCGTTTCTGCTTAAGGACATGGTGATCCGAGTGACCAGCTCATCAATCTGCCGGTGCATCTTCTGGCCGTAGTTCTTCATGGCCTGCTTCTCCCCTTGCTGCACTTTGCGGAAGACATCTTCCACCTCCCAGGTCCACCACACCTGGCTGGCGGCCAGCACCACCATCCCTTGGTACAGGAGCATCCAGTCGACCCTAAGGGAAAAGCACACCTTCAACGAGATTCTCCCAGGATTGGGACCGAAAACGGTCCTGTCAAGAATCTAATTCTTTCAAAAGGAAATCCTGCTGTACACTGTTGTAAATTGGTACAGCTACTATGGAGAACAGTATGGAGCTTCCTTTAAAAAACTTAAAATAGAACTACCATATGACCCAGCAATCCCACTCGTAGACATATACCCGGAAAAAACCATAATCCGGAAGGATACATGCACCCCAATGTTCACTGCTGCACGATTTACAGTAGCCAAGACGTGGAAGCAACCTAGATGTCCATCAACAGAGGAATGGGTAAAGAAGACGTGGTACATTTATACAATGGAATATTACTCAGTCATAAAAAGAATGAGATAATGCCATTTGCAGCAACATGGATGGACCTAGAGATTATCATACTAAGCAAAGCAAGTCACACAGAGAAAGACAAATATCATATGACAGCACTTATATGTGGAATCTAATTTTTAAAAAAGATACAAATGAACTTATTTACAAAACAGAAGCAGACATAGATATCGAAAACAAACTCATGGTTACCAAATGGGAGAGTTGTGGGTGAGTGATAAGTCAGGAGCTTGGGATGAACATACACACACTACTATATGTAAGACAGATAACCAACAAGGACCTACTGTATAGCTCAGGGAACTCTACCCAATATTCTGTGATAACCCATATGAGACAAGAATCTAAAAAAGAATGAATGTATGTATAACTGAATCACTTGGCTGTACACACTAAAACTACAATGTTGTGTAGACACAACATTGTAAATCAACTATGCTCCAATAAAATTAAAATATTAAAAAAAGAATCTATTTCTTTCATACAGATGGCCAACAGGCACATGAAAAGGTGCTCAACAATGCTAATTACTAGACAAATGCAAATCAAAACTGCAGTGAGATCCCACCTCACACAGGTCAGAACGGCCGTCATCAAAAAGTCTACAAACATAAACGCTGGAGAG
This sequence comes from Delphinus delphis, assembly GCF_949987515.2. NCBI lineage: Eukaryota > Metazoa > Chordata > Mammalia > Artiodactyla > Delphinidae > Delphinus > Delphinus delphis. The sequence goes on from NC_082695.1 coordinate 6,227,522, forward strand.
GGTGTGGAGCGAAGGGAACCCTCCTACACAGTTGGTGGGAATGTAAACTGGTGCAGCCACTGCAGAGCACAGTATGGAGGCTTCTTCAAAAACTAAAAATACAGTTACCGTATGATCCAGCAATCCCACTCCTGGGCAGATATCCGGAAAAGACAAAACTTCTAATTCAAAAAGATATATGGGGACTTCCCTGGCGGCCCAGTGGTTAACACTCCACACTTCCACTGCAGTGGGCGTGGGTTCGATCCCTGGTCAGGGAACTAAGATCCCATAAGCTGCGCGGTGCAGCCAAAACAAAAAGATATACGCACCTCAGTGTTTACAGCAGCACTATTTACAACAGCCAGGCCACGGAAGCAACCTACTGCAATGGAATACTACTCAGCCATAAAACAGAATGAAATAATGCCATTTGCAGCAACATGGATGGACCTAGAGATGATCATACTCAGTGAAGTCAGTCAAAGACAAACATCATATGATATCACTTATATGTGGAATCTAAAAATTAATACAAACGAACTTATTTATGAAACAGAAACAGACTCAGACATAGAAAACAAACTTATGGTTACTAAACAGGAAGGTGGGAAATAAATTAGGAGTATGGGATTAACAGATACGAACCAATCTACATAAAATAGATAAGCAACAAGGATTTACTGTACAGCACAGGGAATTATATTCAATATCTTGTAGTAACCTATAAAGGAAAAGAATCAGGAATGTATATATGAGTGTGTGTATAGCTGAATCACTTTGCTGTACACCTGAAACTAACACAATATGGTAAATCAACTATACTTCATTTAAAAAAAAATCTATTTCTTTGATCTGGAATAGGGAAGGCAATGTATGAGCTGCAGGTAAGCAAAGGAGAATAAAACTCTTCTGGTCAGATAGTAAAACACCAGGCCAACAGAGACATGCACATGAAAAAGTTACAGGTGCATGACTGTGTAAAAGATGCCAGATCACTTTAAAGATGTGTCTTTACAGATGTTTAAAAATTATTTAACATTATGGGCATACTGTAAGAATTTTTTAATTTTTAAAAATTCCGGGCTACCCTGGTGGCGCAGTGGTTGACAGTCCGCCTGCCGATGCAGGGGATACGGGTTCGTGCCCCGGTCCGGGAAGATCCCACATGCCGCAGGGCGGCTGGGCCCATGAGCAATGGCCGCTGAGCCTGCGCGTCCGGAGACTGTGCTCCGCAACGGGAGAGGCCACAACAGTGAGAGGCCCGCGTACCGCAAAAAAAAAAAAATTCCAACAAAAAAATTAATTATCTCTGACCACACACCCCCATGGTTCCTTGTTATAGTTTCCTGAGTGTCACTCGGCACTCTTTTCCATTCTCATACAGACCTGTTCAAAGTTCAAGATACACAAATATGGGGAGAAGGGGTTGTAAGGGCTGTTTCTCCAAAATCGGCATCAGGGAACACAAGCTACACTGCACCTTGCTTTTCTCACCTATTGGTTCTAGTGGGCATGCGTCTAGGTCAACGGACATAGGTCTGACCAGGTCCTCGTCAAAGCTGCACGATATTTCAGAGCATCAAAGGATCGCAATTTAAGCAGACGTTTCCGCACTGATGTCTATTCAAGTTGCTTCCAGTTCTTTTGCCAATACAAACGATACCGCGGTAAACGTCTCTCTACATTGTCTGGCACTGTCTGGAGGCATTTTTGGTCGTCACAACTGGGGGAAAGGGTATTGCTGGCATCTAGTGGGTGCTAGAGGCCAGGGATGCTGGTAAACATCCTACAATAAACAGGACGGTCTCCCACAGCAAAGAATTATCCGGCCCCAGATGTCAACAGCACCGATGGCGAGAAACCCTGCTTTATGCACATCCTGAGGAGTCAGAGCGGCTTCTAGTGTTGTGGACCAGAATCCCAAGTGCAGGGCGACCAGTACAAAAGCACTTGTCTGATAGTTTATTTTAATAGGAAAACTCAAATTACTTTAAAACGTTGTAGCAATCCGTCCCCCCACCAGCCATGCATACTGCTGTCCTTCTCACCACACCCTCGCCAGCACTAGGCGTTATATTCTTTTGAATTTTTTGCCAATCTGAAAGGTGAACAAAACAATATCTCATTCGGCCTTAATCTGCAGATCCTGGATGACCAGTGAAGTCTTTCCTCTTTTCACATGTTTATCAGCCGCTTGGATTTCCCCTACTGACATACTAATTTCCAAAGCTGGTAAGTGCCTTGAAACACATTAGGGTAAACTTTTCTTCTAAATCGTACCTAAAAAAATAATGGACCCAGAGCTATAAGTTCCAATCCAGTAAAAGTGACTGCAAATGACGAGTCATTATCTTGATGATGGGCAATTAATGGCAAAATAAATTTTAAAGAATACTTAAAACAATAAAAAGCATTTGGCTTTAACGTCTTGTGTTAAAATTGTGCGGTGCCTCTAAAACCTAAATAGTATGTATAGTTGTGTTCCCGACACACAAGAGAGATGTAACGAAGGTGATGGAGGTCCAGAGGACGGTACTGAAATGAACAAAGGTGGATCTTGCGAAAGGCAACAAACCTGGGAAGTAGGAAATCAGGAGAGGTGGAAACACTATAACCAGAGAAAATCAAGTGGTTCAGGGCAGAGCTAAGATGAACGTGATGGCGTCTGGCAAATCCCAGGACAGCGGGTGTGCTCTGGGGCTACATACAGCTGGGCCTGTGCTCTCAGTGATGCTGAAACATGTCCGCTCACGTAAATCAATATTATCATTTCAGTGACTCACCCCCTTCATTAGGAGCGACAAGTGCGCTTTAGCAGAGCGGTACTTAGGTGAGGAAAGGGTGGCTCAGACATTTCCCGATTAATCGGGTTGAATTCTCTTAACTCTGTCTTCCACCAACCACACGTTGTCACACATAGCAACACCCTGGCAAAGTAGCAGTTATGAGGCAAATAAAATGAATAAATGCGGATATAAAATTCATGCAATTTGGAAACATTGCAGAGATTTTTAGATATTCTGCTTCTGAAGGGCAGTGGTTTCTGTCTAGTTCAGTGTTGAAACAGCATCAAGCACAGTGATTAGCCCAGAGCAGGAATCCAGTAAACGCTAGTAAAATGAATGAATACAGCCCATGATGGGTTAAGGCCACCTCCTATCAGCTCATGAGAGGTAACTGACAAATATTCAGGAATTTTGCAAGTGGTGTGTTAAACTTCTTACCATTATTCCATTCAGTGTTTTTGTTTTGTTTTGTTTTGTTTTTTTTAATTTTGGCCATGCCACGCAGCTTGCTGGCTCTCAGTTCCCCAACCAGGGACCGAACCCAGGCCCTTGGCAGTGAAAGGGTAGAGTCTTAACCACTGGACTGCCAGGGAATTCCCTCCATTTAGCCTTCTTGAAATCAGACATGTGGGAGTATTTACACGATGATATATATATATATATATATATATATATATATATATATATATATATATATATGGACACCTGATTATATAAAGAGGTACCAATTTTTTTACATGGTGCAGAACCTAAGAAAAAGCAGGATCCTAATCAGACAAATATTATGCTCTGTTCTAATAACTTATTTAAACAGACATTTTCAGTCTGCAAAATCAAAAAGGCAGCAGGCGAAACCAAGAGGACGGTGTTCTCATGATAATAAAGACTTTGTGTCTGCACAAAGGCCCTGCCAAATACACAGCTCTCCTGGAAAGTTACCCAAAGATGCTTTGCGGGCTTTGAGTTCAGCCCTTTGAGTTCAGCTGAATCAGGCGTGGTTCAGCTCGGTGCTTGGAAGCTTCTAGGCCACAAAAATCAAAGAATGGTTGAAATTCATCAAATACTTTAGAAACAACTTTACCCGTTAACCTACACATAGAATCCACCTTAATGAACACCTGGTCTCTGGTGGGTCACTAGGTTCTCACACCTGAGCTCAGAATCCCCTGGGATATTGTGAAAACCCAGATCCCTGGGACCCACCCTGAGAATTTCTTTTCTTTTTTCTGATATCTATTTGTTTGTTTGTTTGTTTTGGCTGCACCAAGTCTTAGTTGCAGCACGCGGGATCTTAGCTGCAGCATGTGGACTTCCTGGTTGCAGCATGTGAACTCTTAGTTGCAGCACGCATGTGGGATCTAGTTCCCCAATCAGGGATTGAACCCGGGCCCCCTGCATTGGGAGCATGAAGTCTTACCCACTGGAGCAGCAGGGAAGTCCCTCGAGAATTTCTGTTGGGGCAGGTTTGGGATGGGGCCCAGGAATATGCATTTCTAACAGGCTCCCAGGGACCCTGATGCTGCCGGTCCGGGGACCACACTTTGAGACGTGCTATATGAGGTGATCCTTACAGGACAGCTATACATCAGCTTATTTAGCTACGGCAGGAAAAGAAAACCTCATTTGAAATGTCAGTTGATCGACTCCAAACTTTGAAAATTGATTCATTATGACCATAAATATGATAAAGTAACACACAATCACATTTACAATCTTACCTGGTTCTGTCTTCACAGTATCTAAAGATAGCCTCTTTGGTAATTAGCCTGTTAGTTCTTCGCATTTCATTCAAAATTGCTGTCATCCAGTCCTCCACGCGCCCCTCGGCCCGGATGATCTTCCGGAACTCCATGACCTCTCCTTCTGCTGAAATCATGGCAGACACCAGTTTTTCTCCACTGTCCCCGTCATTAAACCTCAGCAGTGCTATGTTGTCGTACATCTGCAATACAGTGGGAGAAGCCACCCTGTAATACCTTCCCTGGGTTCTGGAATCAAAGAACAGCCTGCAGTGCCTCATCACACATCAGCGCTGCCAGGATGCCAGCAATAGCATCAGAGACCACATGCTAAATAGATGTCCATTCATTCAATGACTAACGTTCATTGGGTACTTTCGCTTATCCTGAACTATGCAAAGGTCGGTGGTAGATTAAACAAAAAGAAAGAGAGAGAAGACAGACTCCCCCCCAACACACACACTTGAGATTCTAGGGTATATGCTGATATAGAGAGGTATCTGGATATACGGACCAGCTGAAATCAGCATTCATCGAAGGAAAAGTGTTGCATTAAGTACTTGATCCTTAGTGCTTTATTTATTTGGAATAAAGGAATTGCTCGAAAACACTGGTTCTCCACCACGGATGATTTTGCCCCCAGGGGACACTGGGCGCCGTCTGGAGACATTTTTGGTCGTCACAGCTGGAGAGGGATGCTCCTGGCATCTTTTGGGTAGAGGTCAGAGATGCTGCTGAACATCCTACAATGCATGGGACCCCCGTGCAATTGAACATCCTGCAATGCACGGGACTCCCACCCCCGACACACACATATACACAGAGAGAGAGAAAAAAATTATTTGGCCCAAGATGCCAATAGTGCCAAGGCTGAGAAACCTTGCTCTGGGCTGATACTAAATATAGAGCTTTGATTAGTTGACCAAAGATTACTCCTGGCCCAGCTCTGATTCTCTATCATAAGAGATAGTTTTGTCTGTTGTGTTTCCTGCCATTCAATATCGCTCACAGATACACATAAGTTTATGTAAAAGTATGAAAACATGGGCTGGAAGGAATCACATCACAGCCATGATAGTGGCTGCCTCTTGAAAGTGGAGGAAGAACTGTGAACGGGCATGGAATGAAGAGTATGTCAACTTTATCTCTACAAATTTATTTTACAAAAAAAGAGACAAAGCAAATATGACTAACTGGTAATAAGAGTGTCAATTCTGGGTGGCAGATAAGGTTCTTTAGCCAACACTGTAAGTCAGGCACTGTTCTAAGTACTTTACAAATATTAACCCATTTAATCTTTATCGTTATAAATTTTTATAATTGGAGTTATCTGCATTTACAGAGAAGAAAACTGATGCCCAGAGAGGTTAAGTAACTTGCCAAAGGTCACACAGCAAATCCATGTAGAGTCAGGATTCGAACTCAGACAACCTGGCTGGATGTGCTATACCACTATCCTGTATTGTCTCTCTGCTTACTATATTAGTCTTTGTGTATTTCTGTATTGTTTTAGTTTCTCTAAAAAATGTTGTTTGGGGGACTGTGGAAAAAGAGCAACAGATAGCAGCTGAGTGCTGGTGTGACTTCAGACTACAGTGGATTTCATCAGATTTATGCTTCAAATAAAAACCCCAGCAGCGGTTCACAGTCTTAAACCCCTGGGTTGAACCGAACTGTGTAGAAGACTTGAATACAACAAGCTGCAGTTACAGAGCTTACGCCACCCCTCCCCTGGGAGCCCCGGGGGGCCGACCTTGATCATGTGCTCCTGGACGCAGAGGGGGTCACTGCTGCCCAGGATGCTGAGCAACTCGTCATCAGAAATGAAGAAGAACCTGGGGAAGGCGTTCCTCTTGGAATCCAAGTAGTCGTTCAGGCTCTTCTGGCACCTCTCCAGGCCCTCGCTGATGTTCTGCAGGTCTTTGAGGCGGTTCGGGGCCTCACAGCATCTCTTGATCACGGGGTCTTTCAAGGTCTCGCCCATGATCTGGACAAAGTCAAGAGGACAGCTGTCAAGCCAGGGAAGCAGGAGCCCGGCTCCTGTCCCGGGTGGGCATCTGCCAGGGTCCAGGCACAACAGAGCAAACCCGACAAACCAGAACCCCGCCTTCAGGGAGGCCAAATTGGCAAAAACTGTTAAGTGTTTAAATAAGCACCTTCAGGGACTTCCCTGGTGGTCCAGTGGCTAAAACTCCACTCTCCCGATGCAGGGGGCCCGGGGTTCAATCCCTAGTCAGGGAACTAGATCCCACGTGCCGCAACTAAAATCCCACATGTGGCAACAAACATCCCGCGTGCCACAACTAAGACCCGGAGCAGCTAAATAAATAAATATCTATTTAAAAATTTCAAAATAAATAAGTAAATACTTTCTAACATACTATATATACATAACTTACTTATTTCCGATGTTTATTTTTTTTCCATCTTCCTGCTAGAAGGTCAGCTGCCCTGAGAAGAGATCTTTCTGTCTTTTGTTCAGTGTTTCCCCAAGTGCCTACAACAGTGTCTGCACACAGCTGACCCTCCATCAGCATTTGCTGGGTGAATAAAGCCAGCAGTTTCACTCGGAGCAATTTGTATGCACCTGAATATTCCCCCCTCTATATAATGGCAAAAACATAATGATAAGAAAGGAAAAGAAAGAAAAGGAAATAGTCTAAATGTCCAACAAGAGGGAATTAGGTCAAAATTTGCTGTGACAATTTAGATGTTTATTTATTGACATATATGATGAGGATGTTAAATTTTAAAAAGATCATACTGATAAGAATGATCCTATTTCATAGAATAATTACATATTTATTGATATGTTTACATAGGAATTAACAAATTCTGGAAAGATACATGTTGAACTATTGAAATGTTTATCTTGGGCGTGCGATTGTAGCTATTTTTTCCTTTCTTTTTCTTTCTTTCTTTCTTTTTGCTTTTTTATAATGTCTAAGTCCTTCTATATAATGAATAGGTATCTGTTGCATAACTTTTTTAAGTTTCAAAAAAAGCTTATGCAGATGGATAAGAAAAAAAATCATAAACTCTAATGGACAAAAGAGATCCAAAACGGGAGCTGGCTGCCCGTAACTGGAGAATACAACAGCATCGCTGAGTAGCAAAGTACCTGGGCTTTGAGGTCAGGTGGGCTGGGTGAAAATCCTCGCCCCACTAATTACTAGCAGCAGTGACCACTGGTACCACCCTTTCTGGAAGGACTTTAAAATGAGCATAGTCTCTCATGGGTAATTTACTTGTAAACAATCTATCGTAAGATACCCTAAATATGGAAAAAACTTTAGACACAAACTGCAAATTATTTATGAAAGCAAAGAATTTCGCTTCAAACAAGATGTCCAGTTACTAGACAATAATCAACTAAATTAATGTCAAGCCACTCACCAGAACATATAAAGGCATTAAAACATTTTCTCAGATAGTTTCATAATATAAACTATGTTTCTTATAATATTAAGAGAAAATGATAAGATAGGATTATATAAAATATCTTTATTAGCGTGTTTTTAACCCATATACATAGAAAAAAGATAAAAGAAATATATATTAAAGGCGATAGAACTATGGAAGATACATTTTCCCCTGCTTTTCTACATTTTCCCAAGCTTTTTACAGAAGTACTATTTTTTCCTTTTTTTTTTTTGCCATGCGTCATGTGGGATCTTAGTTCCCAGACCAGGGATCGAAACCACACTCCCTGAAGTGGAAGCGCGGAGCCCTAGCCACTGGACCACCAGGGAATTCCCACAAGTACTACTTTTATAATAAAAAATAAATATGAAAACCTTCTGGTGCCATAGGCCAGTGGCTTAAGATCAAACAGAAATTTTTACTGAAGAGATTAAGTTCATATATAATGACAGAAAAAATTGAGAAGCTACTAATAGACAAAATACTACATGCAAATATGTAAGTAAAAGTATCTCAAATCACTGTTCTTCTTTCAAGACTAAAACAGAAGCCAGTCACTTGCCCTTTTAAATACTTTATCGATGTTGTCAAACTTCTTTGCTTCATCTGGAAGTTGTGATCTGATATCTCCACCAATAAAGATGCTTTCCAGATACATCCATTTTCTCTGAACCAACATCCAAACCTGTAAATGCACAATGTTATCATCAACACAGGTTCCCAGGTACCTCGAGGTGTGTATGGCAAAATCCCACCTTAACACGGGAGAGATTTAAACCAACTCAGGTCATAAGACTTTCCAGGCAAGAGGGCAGAGTGAGTGCATACACTCCTTTCCAAATATATAGGAATGATAGAGGAAGCATAGCTAAATATTCTAAAATACACAGCTACACTCAAAAGCAAAAGAAAACTCTCCACCCCAGCCTGGGACAGGGAGGAAGCTTCTAGTTGTGAGCAGGGATTGGAGCCCCGTGACCCAAAGGACAAACCGTGCAGAAGCCCAAGCAAAAACTGATCCAAATACTACATGACCCACAATTCCACTCCTAGGCATAGACCCAGAAGAACTGAAAACAGGAACTCAAAAAGTAGTTGTACACCAACACTTAGAGAAGCACTATTTCATGAACCAAAAGGTGGAAACAACCCAAATGTCCATCAACAGGTGAACGGGATACACAAAATGTGGTCCATCCACAAAATGGAATACGATTCAGCCACAAAAAAGAATGAAGCACTGACACATTCTACAACATAGATGAACCTTGAAAATATGATTCTAAGTGAAAGAAGCCAGACACAAAGGCCACATACTATATGATTGCATTTACGTGAAGTACCCACAATAGGTAAATTCACAGAGACAGAAAATAGACTGATGGCTGTCAGAGGCTGGAGGGAGGGGAAGTAGGGAGTAATTGCTGTTTAATGGGCATGGGAATTTCTTTAGAGATGATGAAAATGTTCTGGAACTAGATAGAGGTGGTGGTCGCACAACATTGTGAATCGACTAAATGCCACCGAATTGTGGACTGTAAAACGGGTAATTGTATGTTCCATAAATTTCATGTCAATTAAAAAAATTTTGTCCTAACAAAGAAAAAAAGCAGTACTATATCCAGGCTAACAGATGCCACTAATAAAAAGTAATAGAAAATCCGCACAGCATTGTAAATCAACTACACTTCAATTTAAAAAATTAAATTAAAAGTTTAAAAAAAAGTTTCAGTAATAGACAAAAAACAAATTTAAAAAAGCAAGTGACGGAAGCCCATGCATGACCACACTCCTAGCCAGGGAAGCAGGCCTGGCTCCATCCCACCCCAAGCTCAGGGTGTGGCAAGTATAAGGCACTTGCCTAGGTCTGAGGAAGAAAACAAGGCAGCCACACAAAACTGGTGAAATGAGCCTGGGTTGCTCACAGAGGTCTGGACACAAAGCAAGAAAGCCCTACACCCCCTAATATAAGAAAAATCAAAGTCACACAGAGAAAAAACCCCTACCATGAAAGAGAGTCACCAAAAAAAAAAAAAGTGGTGGGGGGGATTCTGTCCTAAGAAAATAAAAAGTAGAAGGAAATCAGAAAAGAGCTTTAAATATGTTTAAATTCTTCAATGTGATACAAGAGGTGAAAGCATTCTTGCAACAAGAACAGGACAGAATTAAACAAGAATAAGGACATATGAAAAAGCACTGATTAGGAGTTGTGGAAATTAAAAATGCATTCATTGAAATTAAAACTCAGATTGATGCTTCTAATCATCCCTCCCCCCAAAATAAATCAAAGACAGAAAAAGTATGAAAGAGGATCATTAGTTTCTGTGCACAAAATATTCTCATACAAAGTTTCCTTCCTGCTATGAATCTGCACCTTTCCATCTTTCGTGCGTCTTTTTTCTCACCTCAATGACTTCCCCTATTAGAGAAAGCATTTTCTCCCATTTGTGAACAGTCTGCAGAAAAGGCCCCACAAATCTGCTTCCTGAGATGCTTTGCAGGTTGAAAGTGTTGTCATCCAGGCACTGGATAATATCATCAACAGACCCCAAGATGTAGCCTCGCTCCTGGGTGCCTTTGTAATACTTGACGACGGTAAATTTCATATTTTCCCATGTGTCCAGGATTTCCTTCACAGCCTGGCCAGGAATATGAAAAGAATGATTCAGGCACAAGGATTGAAAAAACAGAACCCCAACCCAACAGCAACTTCCTGAGTTTGCCATGGATCAACTCAAACCCAGACTTCCAGTCAGTGTTCCAAATAAGCAGAGATTCTGGTAATCCTAGTCATCATTTACCAAGCACTTGCTCTGGTAAGCACGTGCCATTCACGATCTCCTTAGTCCTCAAAGCACCTCAGTGAGGGAGGGATTATTATTACCCACACTTTACAGAGGCGGGAACTGGGGCTCAGAGAGGGGTCAGCTTGCCACGTTCACTCGGCTACTGAGTGTCAGAACCAGGGTCTAAATTCTGTAATCTGCCTCCACTCTACATCCTCATGAGATCCTGCCCCTCTGTTTACTCTACTGTTAAGCAAGAAAATCAAATTACAGGGTTTCCCCGGGGGCGCGGTGGTTGAGAGTCCGCCTGCCGATGCAGGGGACACGGGTTCGTGCCCTGGCCCGGGAGGATCCCACATGCCGCGGAGCGGCTAGGCCCGTGAGCCATGGCCACTGAGCCTGTGAGTCCGGAGCCTGTGTGTCCGGAGCCTGTGCTCTGCAACAGGAGAGGCCACAACAGTGAGAGGCCCGCGTACCACAAAAAAAAAAAAAAAAAAATCAAATTACAAATTAATATGCCTATTTTTATGACATTTTCAAAAACACCCTGTTAATATTTATGCATATGTGTATATAAAAGTATGTGTGTATATAGGTGGTGTATATGTGTGCATAGGTATGTATGTATATTATGGGTATATGTATGTGTATATTGTGTCTGTGCATACGTGTGCATATATGTATGTGATACATGTGTGTTTGTGTACATGTATATAGGTGCATGTTATGTGTATATATGTGTGGGCATGTATGTGCATGGGCATACTACTCATGTATGTGGATGTGCGTGTATATTTTATACATCCGTGTGTATGTGTATCCATGGATACATGTGTACATGTGTACATGTGTGTATACATGTGTGTATGCATTTTTTTGTTTGGTTGTGCCACTCTGTGGCATGCGGGATCTTAGTTCCCCAACCAGGGATCAAACCTGGGCCCCCTGCAGTGGAAGCGCAGAGCCCTAACCACTGCACCACCAGAGAATTCCCTGTATATGCATTTTAAAGTGTTAAAGGAGGGACTTCCGTGGTGGCAGCAGTGGTTAAGAATCTGCCTGCCAATGCAGGGGACACGGGTTCAATCCCTGGTCAGGGAACTAGATCCTGCATGCATGCTGCAATTAAGAGTCCACATGCCACAACTAAAGATCCCACATGCTGCAACTAAGAGCCCACACAGCCAAAAAATTAAATATTTTTTTTAAATAATAATAAAAAAATAAAAATAATAAAGACAATTTATCTTCAGGTGGTAGAATTATGAATGATTTCTCAGTTTTCTACCTGGAACACCCATTATTTCTTTCTTTTTTTAAAAAAAAAATATTTATTGGGCTTCCCTGGTGGCGCAGTGGTTGAGAGTACTGCCTGCTGATGCAGGGGACGCGGGTTCATGCCCCGGTCCGGGAAGATCCCACATGCCGCAGAGCGGCTGGGCCCGTGAGCCATGGCCGCTGAGCCTGCGCGTCCGGAGCCTGTGCTCCGCAGCGGGAGAGGCCACAACAGTGAGAGGTCCACGTACCGCAAAAAAAAAAAAAAAAAAATTATTTATTTATTTTTGGCTGTGTTGGGTCTTCGTTTCTGTGCGAGGGCTTTCTCTAGTTGCGGCAAGCGGGGGCCACTCTTCATCGCGGTGCACGGGCCTCTCACTATCGTGGCCTCTCTGGTTGCGGAGCACAGGCTCCAGATGCACAGGCTCAGTAGTTGTGGCTCACGGGCCTAGTTGCTCCGCGGCATGTAGGATCTTCCCAGACCAGGGCTTGAACCCGTGTCCCCTGCTTCGGCAGGCAGATTCTCAACCACTGCGCCACCAGGGAAACCCCCACCCATTATTTCTTTAATAAATAAGTCAAGAGTGAAACTATAATTAAGAACTACAACATTTAACTGGGGCAGAAATTCTATTTCTAGAACAGATCATTCTTTCTTGCTCAAACATAACAGGTATCAGGGCAAACGGGTCTTCTCTCTGAATTAAAAAAAAAAAATTCTCTTTTTTTTCTGTACCGTTTTACAACCAAAAATAGTCCTACCTTCTCAATGGCTATCTCCTTGACGGCCGACGTCACAATCTCGTTGAGAACATCCGTGTGTGTGTGAAGCTCCATAGCAAACATGTTTTCCAAGGTGAATGTTTCAGTCATTTCAAACATCACGCCTGTTTTCCGCATCAGCTCTTTCCAATGCCTAAAGGTGCATCCACATTAAAACCTTTGCCTACTCACTTTAGTGATGGATTCAATTATTCCCTCTTTAACCCCAGGATAAAATCCCATTATAAACACTTCTTGTAATGGAATTTGGAAATAAGAGGACATCACTGGAATTATCTGTCCAAAGTTTTCCAAGATCCCACTGGCTGCCGGAATTAAACCCAGGAAACAACATCTAGAAGATATTTTCTTAGATGGCTAGTCTTCACTACCACCTAAGAAGATACACAACTTTTCGTTTGTTGGTAACTGCCTCTGCACGGTCTCTAGACGGGTGATCCCGACCTCTCCTGGATCACTCAGCCCGTCTGAGACCCTGGTGCAAATTATGAGCACTCGTGTATTGGATAAACATTCAGCAAGCACTAACGCTGTGCAGGCAGTGGGCTGGCTGCTGGGGGTTCAGAGTGACTCAGAGGCAAGGCCCCTGCCCTGGGGAACACTGCCAGCGACTTGGGGAGACAGTCAGGGACCGATAAAACAAATCTATAAATTAAATAACCGCAACTTGGGGAGACAGTCAGGGACCGATAAAACAAATCTATAAATTAAATAACCGCACACTGTTTCGAGCACTGTGAAAAAAAACGCAGAGTGATAAAGTTAAGAAGGGGGAACAGGACAGACACAGCACCAAGCAGCGCTGCTCTTGACCCAATCTGGCCTCCTTTGAAGGGTCACATTTGCCCACTTTTATGGTCCCATGTATATGGGATGAATGCAATAGGGCAGCTAAACATGGCGCTGGACCGGCAGAATGCCAGGAACCCAGCATACAAGCAATAACCGTAGAATCACTGATTTTTGCTGTGCACAGAGATGGTCAGAAAGGAGAATCTACCGCTTTTTCTCTCTCTAGTCCCAGGTCTAGTGCAGGAGTTGATATAGGAGAATCCTTGTGGTTGATAATTTAATGGAAACTTTACATAGAAGCGATATTATAGAAATATGACTTGCGTATTTCTAGCCCTGCGTTGCTGTTGGAATCTCGTCCTTCAGCATCAGAGCTAAGCAAAGGCATATTTTAAAGTACAAGCTCCTCCCACAAACCTGTCTCTTAAAGCCTCGTGCTTCAAGTCGAGCAGCAAAGGAATCGAGTCTTTGAACGCCTTCATTTTTGCTTCCAGGTGGTAGGCCACTGATAGACTTCGGACCTGCCGGGGCAGCTTTCTGAGGGACTTGAGAAAACCTTCAATTCCTTCCTGGAGAAACTGAACATTGAGGTTGACCCAGAGTGTCTGAGACCATTCTTCCTTTGCAACCTGGAAACAGGCAAGAAATACTCCCATCAACAAGACCCCTTTGGAAACTCGAAGGTGGCTCTACCGGGAGAGCGCATTCTTAACCCTTGGTTATTCTCACTTCTCTCCAAATATCATCACCCAGCTCCCCAAAACAACCTCAAATCCGCAAAAGAAAGATCGATTCCAAGGCTCTAAAACGTAAACAGAACATTCCAACTTTTTGAAGCCCTCACAAAAATAATGCTGTATCCGAGGATGTTTACGATAGAGAAACATGTCTTCCTTTCCTTCAGGGAAAAGGAAGAAGCAGGATGTCAGAAACAGGTATTTTTAAATCAGGAAGTCACTTGGGTCTTAAATATGTACTTCATTCAGGCGCTGTCCTTTACTGATAAAAGAAGCTAAGGTTACGAAATACCTACAATTTAGATAATCCTGCTTGGTTATCATAAAGAAAAGACTTTGTATTCCAGCTCCCTGAGATTTAATGTAAACAGTACCATCTCGTGTAAAATTTACCATCTTGTAGAGCTGGCATTCGCAACCTGTGACATCCAGGCTTGACAGAGTTGTTTGAGTCATGAAATATATTTGACAGGAAATTATGTTAATTGATGAAATACGTGTATGATATATTTTTTTTTTTTTGGCTGTGTCGAGTCTTAGTTGCGGCGCGCGGGATATCTTTGTTGAGGCATGTGGGATCTTTCATTGTGATGCACAGGCGCTTGGGCTCTTCGTTGCGGGGCGCAGGCTTCTCTCTAGTTGTGTGCTCGGGGTTTTTTCTCTCTCTAGTTGTGGCGCGCGGGCTCTCTAGTTGAGGTGCGTGAGCTCAGTAGTCGTGACGCATGGGCTTAGTTGCCCTGCGGCATGTGGGAACCTAGTTCCCCAACCAGGGATACGACCCACGCCTCCTGCATTGGAAGGCGGATTCTTTACCACTGGACCACCAGGGAAGTCTCGTGTATGATAATTCTTTAAAGTGTAGATGGCACTACCTATGATGTATTTACATTTTTTCGTTTCTCTTCTTTTCTTGCCTTCTAGAAAGATATTAAAAGCTCCAACTGTTTTTTGGATTATTTTGAGATGACTCCCATGATTCATTACCTCCTTTTTGCAAAAATTTAATGAGAAACAAATTAGAAAGAAATCATCATGAAATTAAGTACCTCTTGGAGTTTCTACCCCTAAATATACAACCAGTCAGTCACTATCATAATGCCTTTCCTTCATCCACCCTCCATGCCTTTGCCTGACACTCTCTCCACTGGGCGCATTTGTTAAAACCACAACTATGGTTAGGCCCACAACCCCACGTTTATCAGGACCCAACACCTACACCCGGGCGGCCAACCACGATTGCTCAAAACTCAACCTTGCCCACGGCCTCAGTCGAAATCCAGGACCGTGTGGGCACCATCCGTCACCCCGCATCTCCTTGGCCTCTTGCTCCCCATTCTTCTAGAGGGTCATTTCACCCCCACTCCACCATCCTCAACCAGCCAGCATCCCCACCCATGGTCCCCTCTGCTGATGACCTTGCTGTGTACAACCCTGGGGAAGCGGACGCGATCAGAACAGAACATCCAACATCTCCCGCTAGAAGCATCTCTGTGCGTAGGCTCTGTCCTCCCCATATGACGGTCGATGAGTCTGCCTCTTACTTGAGGCCACCTCTTGATCCCATCCCTTTCCCACCTACTCAAGGACACCAGACATGAAGACTCCCTTCTCCCTCCTATTACCTGCGTCCCCTCCTTACTGGATCACTCCTATCAGTACACAAACTCACGTTGTAATTTCTCCCACCTTAAAAGAAATGTATCCCGACCCCACGTCCCCTCCACCCATCACTCCTCATCTCCCTGCTTCCCTCCGTAACAAGACTCACTGGAGGAGTCATCTACACTTGGCGTTTCTCATGCCTCTCTTCTCTTTCTCTCTGTTTTTCCTAAGCTTTATGGAGGGTTCACGGGTGTACAATAAGCCACACATGTCAAGTGTACAGTTGGGTAAGTTTTGACATGTGCGCACACCGTGAGACCATCACCTCCGTCGAGATAAGGAACGTATCCATCACCATCACCCTGGGTGGTCTCCTTCTGCATCTCTGTAATCACCCCCTCCCACCCTTCTCCTTCCACCCCACCCCTAGTCAACCACTGACCTGCTTTCTGCCAGGAACATGTACAGTGGCAACCAGGACATTCACAATGTTGGGCAGCCTCACCTCCATCAGGTTCCAGAGCTCTCTCCACACCCCAAATGGAAACCCCATATTCATTAGCAGTCACTCCCCACGACCTCCTCCCGAGAGCCAAAGTGAGAGTTTCTATGAAATCTGCCCCAGGCTCTGTACGATTGCGGCCTCAAAGTCCGCTGAGTTGCATTCCCTCCAGCGAGGCCCAGTCTGTGGGTGGACGCTTACCTTTAGTGCTTCATAGAGCTCGTAAATGGCCTTCAGCCCGCTCATTTCCTTCTGCACTTTTAGCAGCTCCGGGTACATCGTAATTGGAAGATCAAAAAGCTTCTCAGCATTCGCCAGCTCCTGACGGTTCTTTTCGTGTCTCATCAGCTCTTTTTCAAAAGTGGCTAAAAGGCCTACTCCTAGTAAATAAGCAGATAAATGAATGCATACAAATTTTTTAATTTAATTTTTATTTCATACTGGAGTACAGTTGATTTACAATGTGTTCGTTTCAGTGCACAGCAAAGTGATTCAGTTATACATGTATCTATTCTTTTTCAGATTCTTTTCCCATGTAGGTTATTACAGAGCATTGAGTAGAGTTCCCTGTGCTATACAGTAGGTCCTTGATTATCTATTTTATATATAGTGGTGTGTATAATCCCAAGTTTCTAATTTATCCCTCCCCTCTCCAACTTTCTCCTTCGGTAACCATAAGTTTGTTTTTGAAGTCTGTGAGTCTGTTTCTGTTTTATAAATAAGTTCGTTTTGAAT
The DNA here is from genome assembly GCF_949987515.2 of Delphinus delphis. Taxonomy (NCBI): domain Eukaryota; kingdom Metazoa; phylum Chordata; class Mammalia; order Artiodactyla; family Delphinidae; genus Delphinus; species Delphinus delphis. The sequence goes on from NC_082695.1 coordinate 6,244,664, forward strand.
ACATACAATTTTAAGGTATACAAAATTGAATAAGAAATCATGAACAATATGCAAAACTATCATCTCATCCATAGAAGCCAACCAGGAAGACAAACTTAGAATGACCAGACTTTATCTTGCCATCATTCTAACTAAAACCAGAGGGCCAGTTACTTGTGCAAGCTCCTCCAGTTAGAAAGCCCTGTCTCCTGAGCGTTCTCGCTCTAAGTGGTCTCAGCTTGGTCTGCAGATTAGAATCCCCACGGGAGCTTTAAAAACCTTGAAGTCCAGACCACTCCCCAGACCAGTGGAATCAACTCTGTGGACCTGGTGCCCAGGCAGAAGTGGTTTTTAGAGATCCCCAGAGGAACCCAGTGTACGGGCAAGGTTACACACCACTGCTCCATCCCATCTTCCCATAAAATTCTTAAGCAAAACACATTCAAATGCCTCAGTAAGACCAACGTGAATACCCTTACCTCTATCAAGATCTTCACCAACAGAGCTAGGGCCTTCATGATAAAAACGTCTTGCAAAGCCCTCTATCTGCTGTCTGTAGTTTAATATTTCACCTCGAGTGATCTGAGAAAAGCAGGGTTGCGTTAGTTTAGCCCACTGGATATTTTTCAACATCTTTACTCGGAAAGTAAAGCGTTTCAAGGTACCTCTGTGAATGTTCTCTTTATACCTCCCAGACTATGCTCCACATTCAATGCATCATTAAACAGATTTGACCACATGCTCTCAGTCTTGTCAACCAGTTCTTTCTCTGCATCGGAAGGCTAAAAAAAAAAAAAAAAAATTGAACAAACAATAAATGATCAGCAGTTTGGAAATGAAATTTCCGGTCAAAGCTTCTGCTTTCCAGGACTTCCGCTTCTGCATAATGGCAGGCTAGGTCATTTGAACAAATGCTGGTTGAATTATACCAATTAGATATTTATAATAAAAATAAAATCAGGAGAAAATAATTTTTTAAAAGAGATAGATGACATAGGCAGAAAGAGAGAGAAATAACCTAGAGAGAAAAACCCTTCATAAAGTAAAACCGAGCTTCAAATCAACCTCATCTCTGATTAAAATAAGGTTATCTTGACCTGTTAACACACCCAGCTGTGTTGTCATAAGCAAAACTAAATCTCCTATGATGAAACATAACATCATCTGGAGCCTCCAATTCTCCCTACAATTTGTCATATATGATGTCCAGAACTCAATCAGAAATAACAGGACAATAAGGATACAAATGACTTGAAGGAAACCAAGAGATACACAGACAGTATAAGCAGACAGTAATGGAGTTCTAAGATATAGAATTCTAAATAATGTTACTTGATAAAGAAAACAAAAGACAGAACTGAAAATTTTGACTTTATTTTAATTATAAAAATATAAATTTTGCATACTGTGCATTTTTCTTTTTACCTTTGGAGGATGCTAGAGAACTAATTTATTATTCTGAAAACATGTAATTACAGGGTAAATAACCTGCCCTTGTTATATAAACTGTATCTCAGGGTAAACAGATAGTTTTTAAGGAAAAGTTTCTCTTTTTTCATTTTTATTATTTTTTTATTGAAGTATAATTGACAATACTATGTTAATTCCAGGTGCACAACATAGGGATTCGTTATTTCTATACACTACAAAATGATCGCCACTACTGTGCATTTTCTGATGAGAGGATCTCTAGCTTTCAGCCAAGGCTAATGCTCAGTGAAGGTGATTAAAGCACTCAAGCAGTGTAAATTCTGAAATACAAATTTTATGCAAATTCAGGCTTATAACAGCTCTTTGTTTCTCCCTTCTACTTTGTTTTTCCAGTGGATTCTTTTCTAGGTATTATGTGATGCAGAGCACGCAAAATTTTGCATACAATTTCAAGGAGATCCCAGATACCCTCAAACTCATCCACAGACTTTCTAAGGGTCTTTGAAACACACATTTAACAACCCTAAATAAAGACAATTGAATTATTATCTTCTACCAGTTTCTTTTATCGTCTTATCTCTCTTCTTCCCCCTTATCATTTTTGCAACAGCCATTTATTTATAAAAGAAAATTAACATAAAAAAAAGAGGGGCTTCCCTGGCGGCGCAGTGGTTGAGAGTCCGCCTGCCGATGCAGGGAACACGGGTTCGTGCCCCGGTCCGGGAAGATCCCACATGCCGCAGAGCGGCTGGGCCCGTGAGCCACGGCCGCTGAGCCTGCGCTTCCAGAGCCTGTGCTCCGCAATGGGAGAGGCCACAACAGTGAGAGGCCCGCGTACCGCAAAAAAAAAAAAAAAAGAAAGAAAGAGGGAAAAACCAAAATAGTGTGCAGTTACAGACCAGTCGACAAAAAACACTACTTGATCCATGCAAGATCGAGAAATAATCTCTAAGTTGTCATTATTCTAAATAACCATGCTTTACATTTAAATTTTATTACTTAAAGTCATAAACAATTGACTTTATTGTATATTTGAGAAGTCTTTCTGAAAAGGGCCTTAGAATTCAACCCAACCATAAAAAGCTTCAGAAAAGAGTTCGCTTAAAATAAAATAAAAACAACTATTAAAGAAATTTTGTGCATATCCTTTTGGGTGTATTGAGAAAAAAATTAATATGCAAGTCATTTTTGGTGGGTCTATATACTACAAATTTTCTATGTAGTAAACATGGTTTATATATAAACTGTAAATTTATCCAACTAATTTATTGAAATAATTCCAGTGAATTGGAACTGCTAGGACTAAGGCTATCCAAAATTTATAGTTTGAGTTCAAACTAGATTTCCCCTACTATTAATATATAGATGGGACCTCATCAATCTTGTCCCCCAGTGTTTATGTGGGTCTGTTTCCTGAAACTGTATAAATGTTAGATTTTTAATCTTTGGTAATATGATATTACAAAGAAATGGCTTTTCTTCTGTTATTGTTCAGCTCAGTCATCTTCATAGATGCTTAATCCTTACTAGTCACTTGTGTTATTTCATTTTCTTCCATTTTTTTTTTTCATTTCCCTTGGTATATCAATGTCTTTGTTACTGGTTTGTAAGAACTCATTTATGACTAAGGATGTTAACCATTTGTCATGCAATACAAATGAAATACCATATTTTACTGCCATCAATTTAATATGGTGTTTTGCATTTTGGTTGTGTATTGAAATATAATCATGTTGTATTTTTAAAAAATAAAATAGGGCTTCCCTGGCAGCGCAGTGGTTGAGAGTCCGCCTGCCGATGCAGGGGACACGGGTTCATGCCCCGGTCCGGGAAGATCCCACATGCCGCAGAGCGGCTGGGCCCGTGAGCCATGGCCGCTGAGCCTGCGCGTCCGGAGCCTGTGCTCCGCAACGGGAGAGGCCCGCGTACCGCAAAAAAAATAAATAAATAAAATAGGAACTTCCCTGGCAGTCCAGTGGTTGGGACTACACGCTTCCACTGCAGGGAGCACAGGTTCGATCCCTGGTCAGGGAACTAAGATCCCACATGCCGCACAGTGCAGCCAAAAAAATTTTAAAATAAATAAATAAATAAATAAAAACACACAAAGGAAGGAAGGAAGAGAGGGAGGGAGGGAGGGAGGGAGGAAGGAAAGAAGGAAGGAAGGAAGGAAGGAAGGAAGGGAGAAAAGGAAAGAGTTCACTTACAGAGAGACTGTACATCGCCATGGTGCGGTACCTCTCCTGGACATCCCGGTATCTTAGTTCCATCACTAAAGATTTACTTTTAATTTCTGCGATTGTTCCAAGGACAAACTTGAGATCTTCAAGGGTACTGGGGCTCTTCTTCAGGTTTTTGGTCAGGAACTATAAAAGAGAGTTCAAAGTGACACTGAATAAGCATAGAGGAAAAAAATATAGCGCTGAATGAAGCCCAGAAGATCATGAAACCCGGGGCCCTACTACCTCTATCTCTTCGTGCAGATTATGGAGCTCCTCTCTGGCTGACTCATTAAGGAGCTTCCCAAGTGAAACCACCCAGGACTTGGCATTTTCCTGTACGGTGTTCGCCAGGGGTCCAAGCTGAAGGCGGATGCAGTGCTCATCCTTGATCAAGGGGTGATGCATCACTTCAGAGGCGATCCTGGAGTAGAACTGCAACTTCTCATCATAGGCAACACAAGGGGGCTTCTTGGCAGCAAACTTCTCCATCACGATGGCTTTGTCCAGTTTCCAGAGCGGTCGGTACCGCTTCCATTTCTGCAGGTACTTCATAAGATTGATCAGAATCCTGTGGATGTTCTGGGGGATCATAACGGCCTGCTCAATTATCTGAGGGTTCTGAGAAATATCACTGTAAAAGTTGATTGTAACAAGTTCTTCTTCCTCTCCCTTCTGAGGGGGGCATTCTATGCAGCTGCCATTCATCCAGCGAACAAAATTCTGGCAAAATAAGAGTCGGGGGAGAAAAGACAGCCCTTCAGTATCTATTTTGCTTCCTATGTACATATCATGTTCAGTAATAAGTCTTGCTAGTAAGGGATCTCACTTTACTATTGATAAGCTGTGCTAGGTTGCAAAAAATCACCACAATCCTTTGTTCCTTCCATCAAGAGATGCTGTCTGTTGACAAAATGGTCTATTGGGAGTACCTATTTTCCCACTCTGGGCTAGCCTGTGACTTGGCCAACAGACAGGGGAAGTGGCATTATGCAAGGTCCAAGCCCGGGGCTCAAGTAGCCGAGCAGCTTCTACTCTCATGCTCTTGAAACCTTGCAGCCACCAGAGGCACGAGCTTCAGCTAGCCTACGTGATGATGGAGCCCCAGGAGAACCGAGGCTCCCCAGGCAACAGCCAGCCAATCATCAGACATGTGCTTGAGCACAGCCAAGTTCGGGTGTATAAAACCACATTAGTTTCCAGTGTCCCAGCACAAATCTGTCATTGGACGTCTCCCTGCTGTACAGTCAAGAGCCCCTCTTCTTTCAAGCAAACCATGGGTGGTTATACATAACATCTCTGAACCGTAGTCTGGCCACCTGTAGAATGGGAATAACAACAATTACTAATTCTACTGCTCGCTGTAACACTAATACCAAAACTGATAGCTAACGTTTATTGAGAGCTAATTGCCAAGTACTGTGTTAAGTGCTCTTAACACATGCCATTTAATTCTCCCAACCCACTCTAGAACATGGATCGTATTATCAT